>NC_134406.1:119042158-119367158 GCF_038048845.1 Mixophyes fleayi | reverse complement strand
ATGAAACCATTTTTAGCTAAACCATAAATAACAGTACATGACAAGGAACATTCATAAATGATTATAAAATCATTGGCATTGGGTACAACCTAACCTAAATAAAGGGGTAGGGATATAAATGTATGCACATGGTGGCTGTATTGTTTGTTCATTATGTAATTGAGAGAGATTTTTTTTCACTTACCCGGCATGCGTTCCAACAACAGGAAGTTCGGCATTTGGAACGCAAGCCAAACTTCCTGTGTTGGAACGCATATGCAGAAGTTGAAGCCGAGGGACCGGACACCAGGTAAGTTCACCCGTGTATAAGCCGAGTGGCCTTTTTCAGCATACAAAAGTATGCTGAAAAACTCGGCTTATACACGAGTATATACGGTATATATAGTCCTGTTTATTTAAACTGTTTTGATATCAGCAATAATAATTGTGACATATAATATTTTGTTTTTTGTATACTGAGGCAATTCAAATGTCTGAGCAATTCTTTGTTGATATTTTGTAATATAACTTTTTCTAATAAAAAAGGAATATATAAAAACATTTCTCTACATAAGGCCATGCATGCGTGTACCGAGCTGGAATACTCGTTGTTGCTGATAATTGTCTAACCTCTAACTGAAGAAGTGATATTCTGGCAGCAATCACCTAATCTCCAGCAAATTCTTTTATATTCAGTTGTGTACTACTACATACGTCAAATGATTCACTTGTAGGAGTTGTAGTGAAATAAAAAAAATAAAAATTTAATAATAATAATAATAATAATAATAATATAATAATAATAATGATAATAATAATAATAATAATAATAATAATAATAATAATAATAATAAAAGTTACCGATATATCAAGCTCCAGCATCAAAGTAGTTTTTACAGCATCCTCTGTAGAGAGCCGCTTAGAGTGGCTGATGGGAACTGTGAAAACAACTTCTTCTGGATATAACAATGATGCGTGAGCATCCTATAATGAAAGGAAAGAAGTTAACATTTGCACAACATTATATTTTTGTTTACACCATTCAAAAAATCAAAATGACAGTCCAATAGGCATATGCACCCTCATGTGTCTCCACGCCCTGTACACAACCTGAGGCTTTTCCCTCTTGTCCCTAAATAGTCACAACATGCCTGTTATAGATGACATCACAGTATCTGATTGATTTATTGGATGCTCAATAATGTCTACGTATACTGACCTTACTGTCATGAAGACCGAAAAGCCAAGTGGTTCATGTGCACTTAATATATATATAACATACTACCATAAGATTTACATTTCTAGGCTTTAAATAAATTCTATTACATAGCAATGATACAAGCATGCAATTTACACCTCAGACATATTAAGTTTTTATTATGATATTTTTATTATCATCCTTTTTCTATAAAGCACTGTTATATTATAATGCAACACTGTACATTGAGGGGATCAATACTTTCAATTATTGCTATTAAATATTTTCTGCTTTCAATTTTTTCATTAGAAGTATGTTTTACTATATACTAGTCACAGGTATTCGTAGACATCCACATGTGGGACTTTAAATTACAATTTCCTTAAAGACCCTTACACACAGATTCTGCTATACATTTACACAGTATGAATAGACCCATACACATTTAAATGTACATCACAGAGACAATGACACGTAGATCAGGAGAGATTGCATGCATATGTTGAGCTTTATTATTTTATATATATATATATACATATATATATATATATATATCTATATATATATATATATATATCTATATATATATATATATATATATATAAAAAGATCAGGAGCGTGTGAACCACAATTATCAACGTGACTATGGACATAACTTGTTAACTCAGGTGATTAATGATTAGTGATTAAGGGTTTGACTAGTTAACAGCTCCCATGTGAATTACGCACTATATAAAGATAGACCATCAAGAGGACAATGCTGAACTTGAGAAAGTTTCATAGAGAACAAAACGCATTGAGCTAAGGAAAATTATACTATACATCGAAGTCTTGACATTTGATTATAGTCTTTTGCATATCCTAATTATTTGTCATTTTAATATGTTTTAATTGTGAGCTGATGGGCATCTAAGCAAGCGGACAGGATCCACTACAGCTGTGCACAGACACACTGCTGCCACACTATCTAGATCCTATCGAGTTGTGTATGTACACAATACCAAGGAGGACATACAACAATCTACTTATCAATCATCAGTCGGAAATCTGGAGACCTGCAAGACAAAGGAACCACAAGTTTCCAGTTAACAACCTAATTTTAAGTGCACAATGTGCCTATTTTATAGTTTATTTAGCAAGTCAGAATATACACGAATACTGGATTCATACTTTTTTTCTACATGTATACTCCATGAAACTATATTTGGACTGTACAGAGTCAATGGGGATTCAATATACAACAGAATCAAGTGGACCCGAGTCACTGAAAGTTATACAAGGGTCAGAATCACAAGAAAGACATTCTGTTTCAAAGAATCAAATTGTTGGCGTCATTCTATTTGTGTGATTTTCATGACATGTATTATTGAGACTAACAACAGAATATCATTTAATTTAATTTCATATTAGAAGTATATATATAAGATACGTGCTCAGGTATTTCTGTGAATTGAATAATACTCTTCTCTGCAGTCCTGAAAAGAACTGGTGGCCACGTGACCTCGGAAGGGAAAGAAGCATTCTGGATACTTGTGGTCAGCAACATAGAGCCCGAGTGCACCCCCAAATACCAGATCAACAGTCCTAGGTAAGCCCTTAAATTAGGGGTGCTTTGTTTTTGGATCATTAGTAAAGTAGTCATTTAGTAATATTTTCCATTGAGCAAGTGAAAGGGAAGAAAGATAATGAGGTCCAGCATCAGGCCTGTGGACTATTCTCTTGTACATTCCCTCACTGAACTCTACCAATTAGCAGAGACCTTTTCTTAAGATCACTATTTGCAGGATGGACGCTGGTTGTACGAATTGCAACATCTTTAAATAGAGGATGCAAGGGAGCTCCAGGGGTGTGTGTCAGTGCTTCTAAAAGCTACTGCCATTGGAGTCACGGCTTCTGGATTACAAGTTTTTCTTGGGATTGCATACTTGTTTGCTCTGCCTGGCTTATTCTATAATAGTAGACTTGCAAACATGTTGGCTCTGATAAACAGCAACTCAATCAGACTCCCGTGGTCCTACACAACCATATCATATATTTGGATCGGTTAGGCATTAATCATGGACAGTATTGGAAAGTTTAGTGGTAAACTGGTCTTTATTGGGATCTGTTGGTCTGGCTTATATTCAAATGTTTTTATCCTCTTGCCGATTTAGAGAACTTGTATAAGGCAAATCTCTAATAAAGATACTGTTGTATCTTTCCCTGTTTCCTGTCTGCGTGACTTGAGCTAGAAGTCCCAGGGTACACCCTGTGAGTTTAGGATCCAACAACCCGGGTCTTAGCATAGAGCGCTGAGACCTATTGGGAGAAATTCTTCACATGGATGTTCAAGAGAAAATGAGTAGTTGATACTTGTTTATAAGCACTGAGGTTATGCAGAGAAGAATATAATTATTTTGTGTGGATTCTTGGGATACCACTGTCTTTCCAGACTGTCAGGATTCACTAGGATGAGTGGGGTCCTTCTGTTCTGCCTGGGACTTATGGTACTTCACCCAGAGGCACGGAATCTAACAAAGTGGAAGGTTTTCACCAGAGGTTCCCGCAAGGGAATTTGGGCTTGGCAGCTTCCACCCTGCAGGTCACGGCCCTCTAAGGGAGTTCCCTGTGAGCGGTGATAGAGAACCTAGTATAGAGAAGAATGAAGGCACTAGATAGCCACAAATTAGTAGGATTATTGAGTAATGCTCAGTGATGGTCCACAGAGAGATAGTAGGTGATTTGCAGCAGCACACTTGGAGAGATAGTAGCAATGATCTGCAGTAGTTACCACTAACGAGTGGAGCAGGTAATAGGTGATTGCAGCAGCACGCTTGGAGAGATGACAGCGATAAACTGCAGGAGTTGCCACTAACGAGTGGAGCAGGTAATAGGTGATCTCAGCAACAGAGTGCATTCGGGTTACTGGGTGACACAGACACAACTATGATTTCAGCGGCAGAAGAGCTCTCTGGTGACGTTCTCAGGCAGCAGATACTAACTCTAAGAATAGTCTAGCTGCTTTGTTGCTATCTTGTAACAAGCCAGGTGCCTTGATTCAGAAAATATCGGGGGGGGGGGGGGGGGAAGGATCCAACAGTCTGCTGCAAGATTGAAGGGTTAAGTGTTTCCCTTCCTACTCATCCTGTTAATACTTTAAGGATATAATGAGCTACAAACCAGGAACAAATTAGGATACATTAGGCAAAGTAATGCTAGTTCATCTAAACAGCCCTTTTGGGTATTCAGGCTTAAAGATAGGAGGCCAGGTCAAAAAAAACTTACAATGACTACTCCTGGCTCTGATCTAATTGATTCTAGTGGGCGGCAGGACCACATATTATACAGAAGCCTGGACACATTCAGTATCACTGGTTCTGGACATTGTCAGGAAATGATGCAAAATAGTTACAATATTCACAACAAATTCAAGTACCACAGTCTGGGGGCTCATATCCTGACAAAAACAAAGAGAAAGGAGGGACTAGGAGCAACACTACGATGGTAGAAGTAACAAATATATCCTGGGCAAAGGAAGATTTGAGGTATCTCGGCCCTCTACTTTGCAGAAAAGCAACTTGTCATTAAATATTATATCAACTAAAACAAGATGATCCAGAAGAGTGGACTCAGAAATTTAAGTATTCTTCATGTAAAGAATGTTTGGTCTTCCACAAACAGATCTACGGGTGACAGATGAAAACAAGATAAACATGCTTGTCTCTCTCCACAAAGTTCCAGGAACATAGAAAAAGGATGCCCCATCAATCCCAACTGACCCTTCAGCTAGGCTGTGTCTTCCCCGTTACCCTTCATTGCTCACACCCTAAAAAAAAGTGGTTTAAAAAAAACCCCTAAAAAAAAAAACAACAGAGAAGGCAGAAATCATATATATTCTTCCATTCTGGTCACAGAGCTCATCACTCACAGTACACTGGAAGATGCTTCTAGGACAACCTTGGCCTCTACCTTCTCGGACAGATCTTCCATAAACAGGCCCAATTCTTCATCCAAATACAGAGACGCTAGTTTTGAAGTTAATGGATGTTGCGCAGTCATTGTTGAGACAGAAGAGAATATCACACTACAGTCTACACCAGGGGTGGGCAAACCTGTCCTCAAGGGCCATATCCAGTTCATGTTTTTAGGATTTCTGTCTGTAGAAACAGGTGGGATAATTACTGACCCAGCCAAATAGATTAACTCAGCTGTACATGATTAAAGAAATCCTAAAAACATGAACTGGATATGGCCCTTGAGGACAGGTTTGCCCACCCCTGGTCTACACTACAGTCTGACTACTGTCAGTTACTTTCTATTATAAAATTTGGAAGAAAATTATCATGCGGTGCATATCATGCTGCATCCAGCTTCAGCCAATTTTTTACATACTCTTGATTTTCTTCATGATGGCCTTAGCAAAGGTCTCAATCTCACAACTTTGATGGTACAAATTTCTGCACTTAGTCTCTTTTTTTGGGCGCATTACCAGGTTTTTTCAAGCAGTGAAGAGAATGCATTCTGTAAAAAGTCCTTTCTAGCACCCTGGGATCTCAACTTCGTTCTTAACTTGTTCACGGGTGATCCGTTGAACCACTGTAAGAGGTTTCCTTTAGGTGGCACACACTGAAAGTAGTGGGTTTTTTTTGTGGCAATTATCTCTGCTCATGAAGTTGGAGCACTGCAGTCTTTATGGTGCAAGAAGCCTTTTTGAATGTCTATACAGACAAGGTGGTGCGAAGAACGAATCCAGCCTTCTTACCTAAAGTAGTGTCCTCTTTGCATATTAACCAATGAGGAGATTATACTTCCATCCTTCTGTTCACAATTAGCAGTTTACAAAGAAAGTTACACACATTGGTCTTAGTAGAGCAATCTTTGTGTGTATATATGCAGAACAGAAGAATTTAGGAACACTAAACAATTCTTTGTGATTCTGACAGGACCTTGGAAAGGGTATGCTCCATCCAAATAAGACCATCTCAAGTGGATTAGAGAAGTTATTATACAAGCGTATAAGAGAAACTGACATAAGGTGCCAGAAATACTGGAGGCTCAATCAACCTCTTGGGCATGTAATACTCAGGCCTCAAAAGCTGACCTCTGCAAATCAGTGGGGTATCACCACCAGACATCTACTGATGGGAGACAAATTCATCACACACCTACTCAATAAATTCTTGAATTATGCAGAATATGTGACTGATACAGGTATTTTTGTAGCCCTCCCTATTGCTTGCATACATTCCATTTCTAAGGCTGCCATAGAGGATTGAAAAGAAAAGAAGTGAACTATATTTACCATTACTTCATTTACCTCAAAATACTTCATGGCAGGCTAACCCAACATGTTCACTATGATGAGGTAATATTTTTCAGGAAAAGCTTGGAGGAGCTGTTCTATATACTACCGGGAGGCATGTTTTATTTCATATCTCTACCTAAGGATAGAAGAGACTAACTATTGTCAAGTCCTCCATCAGGTATTTTGACGAAAAGGAAATAACAGTAAATATAATTTGCTTCTATTTTAAGGGGCCATAACGTTTGAACATTACAACTGATCTGCATGAAATCTGGCAAGCAGAGGGACTGGAAAGTGGATTTTGTTTCAGGATAATCACTTCAGTCAATTTTGAAATCAAACAATTTAAAAAGCAAAAGGTTAATCTTGTCTGACCTTTTTCCATAAATCTTGGCCTGGGTGAAATTTCATGTTGGGCTGTGCTTCATTTTGTTTAAATGAAGTTTCTTCCTTTTACCAATATATAGATATTTACAGTACCAATGTACAATTAAAGTTTATGAAAGCAGCACACACTGTATAAATTGTCAGTGTGGGGAGCATTGCGCTAGAAGACTGTTCAATGTTTTCATGCCACCCCTCTCTTCACACAGTGAAAAATTTCTTTAAAAAAATAGAAATAAAACTAACAAGGGATTTCATTGAAAAGGTGAACACCTATGTGTGCCTCCCTTGTAAAACATTATATATGCACCAGCCCACTACTTGCGGAAGAGCAATCCCTGCAATCATGAGTGTTGGGAGTGAGGCTTTCAACCAATCAGAGCAAAGACGACCGTTTATATAAGAGATTGTCCTCTGAAAATCTGTCAGCATGCACTGGAATGACACTGAAGAAAGCATCAAAACTGCAGAAGATACAAGACTCCGAAATCAGAAGAAAGATGACAGTGAAAGACAAGAAAGGAAGATTATCTAAGAAACTAACATTTTCAAGTCTTTCCTAGCTTTCACTGCACCAAATTGGTTTGTATGACCTACATCAATCAAGCCTGGCCAATCTGTGAATCTCCAGGTGTTGTGAAACTGTGAGTCCCAGCACATCCTGCCACACACCCTGCCATCTATCGCCTAGCAGAGCATGCCGGGCTTATAGTTTCACAACACCTGGGTAGCCACCTAATCTACATAATCTTGTGTGCTATCTGTTTTGAGACATAAAAACTGCCATCATTTACTTACCTTTACTTCACAATCAAGAATATGTACATCCAGATATGGATGGGGAAGAGAAGACACATTGAGGCTACATTGAGAGAGAGGTGGCACTGAGTGAACAAGTGACAGCTCAACACCTTTGCAAGTGTCTGACATCGAACTTCTTAGCAATGTGTCGTTTGGTGATAATGAACTTTCAGGGCTATTAGTCTGTATCTGCAAGTCCATATTTCCTGGTACACTGTTATTATTATTGGTTACATCCTTGACAGCTCCATTCATTTCTTGATTCCCTGCCCTATCCAAGAATTCGTTCTCCAGAGCAACCCAAAGACCTTCAATCCATGGGTCCACAACCACCTCCAATCTGATAAAAAAAAAAAAAGTGTACAAAAACAGAAAGTAGCACTTTATGTATTAATCATTACCTGATAGACAGACTTTATTAAAATTAAAAGTAATGTGCTGAATGCTTTTGCAGAACACCCAATACCAGTACTGTGAATATACTGTATATCCTACTGTATATAAATATTCTTACCTTAGCTGCACCAAAGTCTGAGCTGAATTAATAAGATGTATTTTTATTTCTAACAACTCCATGGTTTGCTGGCTTCTCACTGCTTGTTTAACACTTTTATTGCTATTCTTTGCTGGGGGAGTTTATTGACGGTTTGATTGAAGACACTGATCAGATGTGTTTGTTAACCATATATAATCATCATCATTTATTTATATAGTGCCACCAGATTCTGTAGCGCTTTACAATTGGGTACATACAGTAATAAAACAATAATGGTTAATACATACATACGTAGAGGTAAAAAGGCCCTGCTCGCAAGCTTACAATCTATGGGACAATGGTTTGATACACAAGGGTAAGTGCTCCATCATATTGAAAATTTGTCCAGCTAGAAAGCAAAGGTTACAAAGTATTTAGTGGGCTGCATGTTCAGTCATACAACTATGTTGGTCAGAGGGTTGTTGTCTTGTGTTAGCTGTATAATGGGTGGTAATAGGGTAACCTAGGGAGATTAAGAGGGTGGTAGAGGAATACTATAAGCTTGTCTGAAGAGGTGGGTTTTCAGAGAACGCTTGAAGGTTTGAAGCCTAGAGGAAAGTCTTGTGGTGCGAGGGAGTGCATTCCATAAGGTGTGTGCAGCCCGATAAAAGTCCTGTTATCAAGAATGGGAGGAAGTGATGAGAGTTGAAGAGAGACGCAGATCTTGATCGGAACCGAGGTGTGGAGTTGGGAGATATTTTGAGACAAGTAAGGAGATGTATGTTGGTGCAATTTTGTTGATGGCCTTGCATGTTAGTAGAAGAATTTTATATTGGATTCATTGAAAAACAGGCAACCAATATAGAGACTCAGATGCAAAACGATTTGCAAGGAAAATCAATCTAGCCGCTGTGTGCAAAATAGATTGTAGGGGCTCGAGTCTGATTTTGGGAAGACCAGTAAGGAGGGAATTACAATAATAGATGCGGGAAATAATGAGTGCATGAAATAAAGTTTTTGCAGTGTCTTGTGTGAGATATGTACATATTCTGAAAATGTTTTTTAGATGTATGCAGCATGATGTAAATATAGAGTTGATGTGGGGAACAAAGAACAGTTGCGAGTCAAGGAATACACCTAGGCAGCGAGTTGCGGAGTGGGATTTATGGTCATGTTGTCAACAGAAATAGAAATGTCAGGCAGTAATCTATTGTTGGGTGGGAATATTATTAATTATGTTTTTGAAAGATTGAGTTTGAGTTTGTGAGAGGACACCCAAGATGAAATGGCAGATAGAAAGCCAGTAATGCGAGACAGCACAGATGGTGAGAGATCAGGAGAGGGTAGATAAATTTGTGCATCATCCTCATAGAGATGATACTGAAATCCAAAGGAGCTTATTAGTTTTCCTAGAGAAGTGGTGTAATCATTGTAGAATATCGTCAAGCCAGGGATGGCTGCTTAGCTAGTGTGTATAGTTCTAAGTGTGTGTAGTTCAACAATACAAGGACAACAGTCAGCATTCACCTGAAACTCCATATTCTACTGCTGATGTTTCCATCTCTTCCTAGATGCAAGCTTCACACCACATGAAGACTGGTTTGGATTTAACTTATTTCCTTCTCAGTTCATGAAAATTTGTTTTATCTGTCAGTTTAATTTCCCTGCAACATCCCTTCTGTTTAATCAACCTGATGTACCCTGTAGTAGGGAGCAGACGTGTGTTTTTGTCACACAGGGCCTGAGTCATTAAGGAGAGCAAAGCATAAAAAAGGAGTAACATTTGCACCTGGGCAAAACCATGTTACATTGGAGGGGGAGGTAAATTTAAAATGTGGGGACAGATTCATAGTTGGGGTAGGACATGTCCTAGATCAACTTTAAATTTCAGTGTAATAATAAAGCTATCAAGTATTTGTGTGCTAGATGAAAAAACAGCCAGTATTTAACTTATGTGCAAAATAATAAACTAATTTGCACCCCTTTCATTGTAACATGGTTTGTCCCAGAGAACATTTACTCCTTTTTTGTCTTAATGACTCAGGCCCACAGTGTTTAGAAATTACAGTCAAACAAGACAGTTCAACAAATATTGAAGAAATCTAGAAATAATCTACATCTGCTGCAGTCTTACTCTGCTAATTCTCTAAAAGCAATCCTGAGAACTGATCAAAGGAGCAAGGAATATTCAAAACGGGTCAAAGACCGCAGCCAGGGAACGCAACGTGTCAGCTAGACCATAATTTGTAATATTTTGACATGATGCCTTGGGACTGGTAAGTGAAGCGCTCGTCATCCACAGCTGCATTATCCAAGGCTACCCAGGCACCAAAGTCAGGCCCGTCCCATGCCATCCACACTCTAGCTATTGCAACCTTAGACAGAGCCAAAAGATTAAGGATGTACCTGGTTGCATACCTCCACAAACAGCAAATCAACTCCTAAACCAAACAAAATAAAAAATACAGGTCTTGGGGTACAGTAGTGGAATATCAATACCTGTGTCTTGTATACACACATTATCTGCGACCAAAAGTCTCCTACCACAGGACAGCCCCAGAGTAGGTGCCAGAAAGTAGTGGAGGTACCTCTGCATTTTGAACAGTTAAGAGTCAGATCAGGCACCCATCTGGAACAGCCTGTGGGGAGAGTAATACACTATGTAAAATATACAACTGGACCTGCATATACCTGGTACAAGAGGTGGCCTCACGAGCACTATCAAGCACTTAGTAATCGTGGGAATGGTGTTTTGGGTACAAGAATTTTGGTTGCAGGACCATTTTAATTAAATTGATCCTATATTGGATTAGTTGAAAAAAAGGCAACCAATGTAGAGACTGACAGAGTGACTCAGCAGTGACACAGTCAGGGGCAGTCTTGTCCAGGTAGAGATCTTTGCCCGAAGATAACTGATCACTGGATTGATGTTTAATGGTATATAGTCAGTGGGCAAATTTGTGATCCATATTCCTAGGTATTTAATGTCTACCACGTCCCCAGCCGAGAACACAGATTTCAGGATGTGCACGAATCAAACATGCCAAACAGGGCTGGAGAGAGAGGGCACCCCTGACTAGTGCGCCTGCCCAGCACGAACGCAGAACAGGTATGACCATTTACACTAATTCTGGCTGTAGGAGCCGAATATAATAACCTCACCCAGGACAAAAACATGGGACAATTACCAAATTTATACATGACTGCCCACAAATATTTCCATTTCACAGAATTAAAAACTTTAGCTGCGTCTAGGGATACAATTACTGCTCCATTCCCGTGACCGCCAGGCATCTGTAGATGGGTATAAAGGCACCAAAGGATGATGGCTGTAGACTTTCCTGGCATAAACCCTGTCTGGTCTGGGTGGATCAGCTGAGCAATAACCGTGTTTAGTCCCATGGTGAGTTGTCAACAGGAAAATAGGCCTATAAAATTGAGGCAGCAGAGGGTCCTTGTCTGGCTTAGGGATGGCCACTATTACTGCCTCAGACATGAATGGCGGCAGAACAGTTGCCTCATAAAATTTGTTATAATGTTTCAATAGTGTAGGGATAAAGAAGGTGCCAAATATTTTGTGCAGCTCCATCGGCAGTCCATCCACACCCGGGCCTTGTTACATGGAGAAGAGACTATGGCTGCCTCAATTTCCTCTGCAGTAATGTAGGCGTCAAGGGAATCCCCAGCCTCCAATGAGAGTCTGGGGAGATACACGCGTGACAGATAGTAATACAATTGGGATGTGTAATAGTCTGCCCCAATGGTGTACAAATCCTCATAGTAGGCTTGGATTACTATAGCATTTTTTTTGAAAGTGAGTAGTTCCTGACCAGTCAGTAATGGCAGATAGTATTTGTTTGCAGCTCCGTTCTGGCCAAATATGCCATGTGGCTTCCACTCTTGACACCCTGTGCATACATAGCATGTTTAAAGAAGAGGAGCCTATGGGCAGCCGATCAATGGGAAGCCTTGTTGACAAATATAACTGCTCCAAGAACTGGCAGTCCTGATCTAGTCTTAATTCCTCTGTTCTGGAGGACCTCTTTTGCCCCTCAATTCAATTAACCAGCGTACCACGGATGAACACTTTAAAAGGAATCCCAGAGGATTGGCAGGTTTACTGTGGCGGCATTGTGCGAGAAGAACCCCTCCCAGTCCGCAACCGGGTCGCCACCCATTCCCATAAGTGTGAGCCGAAATGGGTTAAGTTTCCAGAATCTAATCTCTAAACCAATAGCCAATCTCTCTAACCAGTTTGGCCGATCTGCTGGATATCAGGGCCTAATCCAGTGGTTCCCAAACTTTTGCAGTTTGCGGCACCCTTAGAGTCTCCAAATTTTTTCAAGGCACCCCTCCAAAATAATTAGTGAGCAGTCCTGTTTTAGAAGTAGTTGGGTCAAAAAATTGTAATAAGTATTTAGGTCACGGCAGAAATACTTATTTAGTTGTATGCAAAAATGCACCTCTGCATCCAGGCACTCTGCATCCAGGCACTCTGCCCCCTCTGCATCCAGGCACACTGCCCCCTCTGCATCCAGGCACACTGCCCCCTCTGCATCCAGGCACACTGCCCTCTGTCACGCTGTCCCCCTCCTCTGCCCTCTGTCACGCTGTCCCCCTCCTCTGCCCTCTGTCACGCTGTCCCCCTCCTCTGCCCTCTGTCACGCTGTCCCCCTCCTCTGCTCTCTGTCACGCTGTCCCCCTCCTCTGCCCTCTCTCCCCCTTTTTTTTAATGCCATGACACAACCCCCCACCAGATGGGTCTCTACCAGACATGCCACATCTGGATTACATTTTTTCGTCTGTGTGAGGACTAGGGATCTTTAAATACGATCATTAAAGTCCCCGTACATTCCATAAGAGGAGCCGAAGCCCCCCATACTTGTCAATCATTCCCCAATACATGTCATAGCTGGCTATACATTGTAGTTGAGAATAATCAGGAACTGCGCATTTCAAAGAGTTGCATTGGGAATATTCAAAGTATAAAAACATACCGCATTGCAGGAACACATAGCATTTTGCGATCAATCTTTTGAAATGTGGATCATACTGTAATGTGTTAGCTAAGTATACAAGTGGAACTATGTTAAACATCCTAACCACTAACCCAAACTCCCCCCGCCACCCTGCATAACTGGACAAAAACATTGGTATACTAAGTCCCCTAAACGTCACTTACCTAAACTAAGAAAACTCAAACAATCCCGACTATAAACTACGAGAGAGCTACCTAGTCCTAGCTTGTGACAAAGGACACTCCCTTAGTATAGCCTCCGCACACTGCCCAATTAGAGAAAAAAAGAGTAGAATATAATGTTACATCCCTTCTACTCAAATTAAAGCAGGAAAAACAAAAACAGTATATTCGTCAAATTAACTCAAACTGAGAAAAGTCCTAATCTCGCCTGGTGCCCAGCCCGGGCATGCCGTTCAGCCAGTCCATGGCCTCCTTGGGAATAGAGAAAAAGTGGGAGCGCCAGACTGCCACCACTTGTAGCCTCGCTGAGAAGAGCATTGCATATGGTAGTTGTAAGTCCCGGAGCCGCCACTTAATTTGGATAAATTGGGCTCTACTCTTTTGAACCTTAATAGCGAAACCTGGATAGACGGATACTACATGATTTTCGTATTTGAGGGGTCCTTCCATTCAGACCAGATGAAGTACGGTGTCTCTGTCTCTCTAATAAAGCATCTTAGCTATGAACGTGCGAGCAGGGACCCCCGGCTGAGGCTGGGGTGAAAGGCGATGCGCCCGCTCTACTGTAAACTGATGCATGACGGTCTCCCTGCCAAACTCACGGATAAGCCAAGCCTCCAGGAATGTTTCAGGGGCTGAACCCTACGCACGCTCGGGAAGACCTACAAAACGGATTTTATTTCTGCGGAGCCGGCCCTCCATGTCAAACATTTTCTGTTTACACATGTTAACTTGAGTGGCCAAGTCTAATTTCTCTCCTCATGGGGGCTGCAACATGTTCTAGTGAGGATATACGATGCTCTGCCTCTCAAAATCGCTCCATCATTTTTCATAGATCTTGAGATCAGATTGCACCTCACCGTTGCGATCCGTGACCCGCTTTTCAGAGGAAATTATAGCAACAAGGACTTGATGGATGGAATTGGGGTCCTCCGTGGGTGCAGAAGGGCCGTCAACTGTGGGTGTAGCCGGCTTTGTGGAGCCATATGCCTCTGTGGATTGAGCCGCTGAAGATGCTCGAGCATATTTCTCCAGTTTTACAGCTGCAGTTGAGGCATTAGTCTTGCCCATGTTTAAGAAAAAAGAGGGGGCCAAAGGTGATTCAGGGCCAGCAAACCTATAAGCATACACTAAGACAGGAACCGCACAGGTATGGTATATGTGCGGGTAATTATAGTACAGGGCAACTCATTGTTGCAGGGGTTGACTGCTCAGGGGTTTATGAAGCGTGTGGTGGAAAAAATGTCAGTGAGTCAGAACATTAATTGTGAAGCACCATCAGATGGAAGCAGAACTCCTCAGTACTTGTTGTGTAACACAGCAGCAGCTTGATCACTAATCTGTGCTGTATCTCTCTCCTCACATAAAGGATACTGTCCCTCCTACTTGCAGGCAGATCTTGATGGTTAATGGGATTGGATTGACCCACAATCAAGAAGGCATGGAGTATATATTATTGAGCACATTGTGGTGTTAATACAACATAAGTATTCCACAGGCTTAAAAGTTATGGTATCCTTATTTATTTCCAGTGAAGGATGAGAGGTGAGGACACTGGCAACACAAAGCTCCCAATCTCATGCGTCCACTTGAAGCCAGTCCATGTCCAGCCCTGCCGCTGTTTAGTGCCAGGAATGGTAGGAAAGTCAGTTATAATGCACATAGTCCGTCCCCTGCTTCAGTGCCAGGGGCTGTAATGGGTAATGTATACCTAAAATGCTCGTCAGGCAGCCACATAGTTACACGCCACATTGAATATATCATCCGTCAAGCTTACTGCAACACACACCTCTGTCCACATTGCCCCTTACTTGACTCACCTCTAGTTAACACTCATGAACTGTTGTCCTATTTAAATTCAATAGCTATAACAGCCTCACCCTGTCGCAAGAAACTAAAAAACATACACATCTTACAATGATCTTTCCCATCTTTTTTCCTCCCTGCTTCTATTAGCTGTTGATATATCACCAAATCCAGATCCCCTAACTTCCCACACACACACATATCTGAACACTATCGAAATCCAGTTACTCTCAAATGCAACACCTGTTTGCCCGCTCTTACAAAATCCTTTAAATGTGCAATTTGGAATGCACGCTCTGGTTGTAACGAACTTATCTCCATACACGACCTCTTCCTCTCAAATAACCTCAACTTTCTGGCAATAACGGAAACATGGCTCACACAATCAGACACTGACTCACCTGCAGCCCTTGGTGGCCTCAAATATTCACCCACACTCCCAGACCTGGAGGCAGACAAGGAGGTGGGGATGGACTACTCCTCTTCCTACAGTGCACATTCACAGTTCTACCAAATGTCCCATCACTCACGTCCACATCTTTTGAATTACATGCTATTCAGATTTTTAATCCATTCTCTATGCATGTTGCTCTGATCAATCGCCCCCCTGCAGAGCACCAACAATTTCTTGAGGATTTCTCTGCATGGCTCCCTCACTTCTTATCTTCTGACATCTCCACCAGCATCACGGTCGATTTCAACATCTCTATTGATAATCCAGGTTCCAATGCTGCTTCAAAACTACTCTCTAACTTCCTCACTTGACCTCTCCCAGTGGATTGAATCTGCTACTCATCAGGATGATCACTGTCTTGATCTTGTATTCTCTAGGCTATGCTCAGTTTCAAATTTATTTCACACTCCTTTCCCCCTCTTGGATCGTCACCATATTAGTTACTCACTCACTCCCAGTTCTTTAACCTCCCTGCTGTCAAACTCTTCCAAGCCTCCTCATACCCACAGGAATATTAACCTTATTGATTTCCAACTGTTTTCCACCTCTTTCTTGCCCAATTTCTACATTCTCCACCCCTGATATGGCAGTACCTCATTTTCACCAAACCCTAGCAATTGCCCTTAATCAAGTGGCACCAGCGACTCTTCCCACTCCGCGTAGACTTCGTTGTCAACCGTGGCACACTAAAGTAACATGAAATCTACGTCACTAGTGTAAATCTTGTACCTCTTATGATTAGAGCGCTTAAACTCCTATCGAAATGCTCTGGACACTGCAGAACAAACATACTTCTAATCTCTCATCTATGCCCAGGCCTCGACCCCTAAATGCTTTTTTAACACAATTAAAACTCTTCCAATCCAAACCCTCAGACAAAGAGCCTTCCATTCATAGGATATATTATATCCGGAACTGGTCTTCAAATGGACCCATCCAAGCTTAAAGACATCCTGGATTGGCCACAACCATCAGGCCTTAAAGCTACTCAGCGATTTCTAGGGTTCCCTAATTATTATCGACAGTTTATCAAGGGTTTCTCTTCATTAGTAGCTCCCATTACAGCCCTCACTTGTAAATCCGCCAATCCTAAAATCTGGACTCCCGAAGCAGTCAAAGCCTTCAAGGATCTCAAGACCTTATTCTCTACAGCTCCAATTCTTCTTCAACCAGACTGTCAACGGCCCTTTTTCGTAGAGGTGGATGCATCTTCCGTAGGGGTCGGAGCGGTACTATCTCAGAAAGACTCAGGTGGTAAATATCATCCTTGTGGGTTCTTTTCTCGTCGGTTTCTCCCTGCAGAAAACAATTATGGAATCGGCTATAAGGAACTCTTGGCGATCAAATTGGCCCTCTCTGAGTGGAGACATTTACTTGAGAGTGCTCAGTTTCCGGTAACGGTATACACCGATCACAAGAATTTACTTTATCTACGGTCTGCACATTGTCTAAACCCTCGTCAAGCCAGATGGGCCGACCGGTCCGCTTATGTCTTTACCTATTCCTGATATTCCATGGTCTCACATTTCAATGTGTCACGTGCCGGTCCCTTAGATAGGTGCCGGCATTGTGAATTTTCTCTATGAACTGCAGTTGGACTTGTTCCCATTCAGAGACACTACTTTTACACAGGTGTTCTTGGTTGCCTGATCTGGATCTCCTCCCCAATTTTTATTGGCTCTGGAGTATTATTTAAACTACCCAGGATCCTTGGCTCATTGCCTGTTCTTCGTGTTACTCAGCTTGTCTTTGTCCTGGTTACTATTACCTGTTCCTCTGCTTGGGCCTCCTGAGTCTACTGCTGCTGTTACCTGCTGGCTGGATTCCTGCTTATTACATCATTGCATCTGGTACCTGTAGTTCTACGCTGTATGCTGAATCTACCACTGTGGTTACCTGCTATTACATCTATGCATCTGGTACCTGTAGTCCTACGCTGGCCCGCTGAACTTTGCTGCTGTCAAGTCTACGGATTGAAACATCTTTCGTGAGTTGATTGCTCATACTCGGGTTGATTCTGTGCACCTGTCGCTGTATGTTCATGCTGGCTCCTGTTAAAAAGACTTTCCTGTGACTCCGCTCGCTGTACTGCTGCGGCTGCGCTCCATAGTGAGCTTGCCTTAAGTCTACTACTGTTGAACTTCTTCTTGTGAACTACTTTTGCATTTAAAGATATTTCTTTTATTGGATTATTGCTGGAAGATTAGCCTTATGGGCGGCACGCGATTTGGATATTTAGCTTTCCTATTGCTTCTAAGTAACGGACTGTTTGATGTGCTTTCTGCTCTACTTAATCAATTGGGATTGATACCAGTATATTACGCTGAGAATTATCGTGATACCTGTAACCACCTGCTACGTGGAATATATTACCATTCTTTCGGGACTGTTATTGACATCAGTAATCCACCTTCATCTGCCGTGTGTTACATTTCTGGATTCACGTATTCTCTAGTTGCCATCTTTATGTCTGGACTATTACTTGCCCATCCCATACAGTTGCTAAGAGTTACTAACAATTGAAGTATATATCGTGAATTGCATTCTGCCTGTATTCCATTGCCGTGTGTGCTTTACCTATGTTGTACATATTCTTCCGTTGCCATTATACCATCAGTCTATATATCTATTGTATCATCAAGCAATATATTCTTTAATTTTATTATCATCTCCAGTGTCTTATTGCTACTGTTATTCAGTCTGTGTGTTGCCTCCACTATCCTCTGCCACTCCTGAGTAAGATCTCTACAGACAGAGGCAAGGGATCGATAAAAAAAACTACTCAAATCGTGACACAATGGACTTTATCACGAACCTTCCGAGTTCTAAATGATGCACCGTCATCTGGGTCGTCACTGACCCGTTTTCTAAAGTAGCACATTTTGTTACCTTGAAGAAACTCCCCTCGTCTCCTGTCTTAGCGGATCTTTTTATTAAAGAGATTTTTCGACTTCATGGCTGTCCTACACACATAGTATCTGATCGTGGGTCACAATTTGTATCTAACTTCTTGAGAGCCTTTTGTCAAACACTAGGAACCAAACTGGATCTTTCATCTGCATATCATCCTCAGACTAATGGGTTAACTGAGAGGACTAATCAGGAATTGGAGAAGTTTCTAAAGTTTTACATCTCTGCCAATCAAGATAATTGGGTTGACCTTCTTCCCTGGGCAGAGTTCGCTCACAACTACCATTATCATGAAGCAGCCTCCAATTCCCCCTTCTTTATCTTGTATGGTTGTCATCCCAGGCTACCAGCCTTCTCTTCCTCACTCAGAGGTACCAGCGGTGGATTCTTTCTTTCGCAGGTTTTCTACCATCTGGGATCTAGTGAAAACCAGCCTGAGGAGATCCGCTATCCGCGCTAAGAAGGCGTATGACAAGAAGAAGAGGGTAGCTCCTCAATTCATCCCAGGGGACAAGGTGTGGCTATCCAACCGTAACATCCATTTGAAGATTCCTAGCAAGAAATTGGCTCCTAGATTCATCGGTCCTTTTGAAATATCTGAGGTTATCAATCCGGTGGCCTTTAGATTAAAGCTTCCTTCTTCATTACGTATTCCTAGTCTCTTCCATGTTTCTCTCAAACCTGTAATTAACAATCAATTCTCTACTACAGAGAGGTCTCCACCTCCTGTGGTAATTCAAGAACAGCCTGAGTTTGAAATCAAGCAAATTCTGGTTTCCCATCGTTCAAGAGGAGTTCTGCGGTTTCTAGTGGACTGGAAAGGGTACGGTCCCGAAGAACGTTCATGGGTTCCTGCTGCTGATTTACATGCCCCACAACTCCTGCGAGCTTCCCATAAGAAATTTTCCACCAAGCCGGTAAAGGTGACCGGAGTCCACCTTTTTTGGAGTGGGGTACTGTTACAAACTCCCCTGTCCCCATTCCAGCGCCGCGATCCTCTCTCTCTCTTACAGGTCTCGGCAAGTGCGGTCACATGACAGCACAGGGCGGGGAATTCAAAACTGCAACTATGAAAACCCTGCTCTGACGCCTGGGCAGCATCAGAGCAACTTCCTCTGTTCCCTGACTTGGTGTTTTCAGTGTGGATTCCTTGTGTACCAGACCTGCTTTGCTGACTTCCCAGACTTCGATGCTCCAGTGTACCAGACCCAGGCTTGCTGACCACGTATATCTCTCATTTCCAGTGTACCAGACCCAGGCTTGCTGATCACGTATATCTCTCGTTTCCAGTGTACCAGACCCAGGCTTGCTGACCACGTATATCTCTCCGCTCCAGTGTAGCAGACCCAGGCTACCTGACCACGTATATCTCTCCGCTCCAGTGTACCAGACCCAGGCTTGCTGACCACGTATATCTCTCTGCTCCAGTGTACCAGACCCAGGCTTGCTGTACCACACATTATCTATATCCAGTGTACCAGACCTCGGCTATCCTGACCACAGAGTGGTTCATACTTACCTTCCAGTTCCAGTGTGATCGTGAGCTACTCCCTACATCCTTACCTCTAGAGGCAGACCAGTGGACGGCGACCTGCGATCCTCTGCAGCGAAGCCCATCCCGCCTTGCGGCGGTTCTTGGCGAACACCAGGGGGTTCGTTAGACTCCGCAACAGCGGCCGGCCAGCGCTGATCTAGAGTAAGGCAAGTACTCCATATTTTATTATCTACATTACTGCATTGTTGCACACATTACATAACAGTTACACTGTAAATGGGAATGGGAGTACGTAATGGGCAGCACAGTGGCTAAGTGGGTAACACTTCTGCCTCACAGCGCTGGGGTCATCATTTCAATTCCAGACCATGGCCATATCTGTATGGAGTTTGTATGTTCTCCCCATATATGCGTGGGTTTCCTCCAGGTGCTCCGGTTTCCTCCCACACTCCAAAAACATACTAGTAAGCTAATTGGCTGCTATCAAAACTGACCCTAGTCTCTTTCTATGTCTGTGTGTGTGTGTGTGTGTGTGTGTGTGTGTGTGTGTGTGTGTGTGTGTTAGAGAATTTAGACTGTAAGCTCCAATGGGGAATGGACTGATGTGAGTTCTCTGCACTGCGCTGTGGAATAAATGGCGATGATGATGATGTAATGAGAGTGGAAGAGAGATGCAGATCTTGTGCAGAACGGAGTTGTCGAGTTGGGAGATATTTTGAGACTAGTGAGGAGATGTATGTTGGTGCAGCTTTGTTGATGGCATTGTAGGTTAGTAAGAATTTAATATTGGATTCAGATAAAAAAACAGGCAACCAGTGTAAAGACAGAGTGATTCAGCAGAGGAATAACGATTTGCAAGTAAATTCAATCTGGATGCTGCATGCAAAATAGATCGTAAGGGTTTCAGTCTGTTTAGGGGAAGACCAGTAAGGAGGGAATTGCAATAGTCAATTTGGAAGATGAGTGCATGAATTCAGGTTTTTGCATTCTCTTGTGTAAGATATGTGTGTATTCTTGAAATGTTTTTTTAGATGTATGTTACATGATTTAAATATAGAGTCACTGTGGGGAATAAAGGATAGTTGTGAGTCAAGGATTACACCTAGGCAGTGAGCTTGAGAGGTGGGGTTTATGGTCATGTTGTCATCAAAAATAGAAACCTCAGGCAGGACGTTTCTATTGGTGGGTGGGAATATTATTAATTCTGTTTTTGAAAGATTGAGTTTTGGTTGGCAAGAGGACATCCAAGATGAAATGGCAGAAAGACAGTCAGTAACGTGAGACAACACAGATGGTGAGAGATCAGGAGAGGATAGATAGATTTGTGTATCATCCACAGAGATGATTCTGAAATCCAAAGGAGCTTATTAGTTTTCCGAGAGACGTGGTATAGATAGAGTACAGCAGAGGACCTAGTACTGTGTCTTGTGGTACTCCAACTGATAAAGGAAGCGGAGCAGAAGTGGATCCAGAGACATTAACACTGAAAGTAGCGATTAGAAAGGTAGGGTGAAATCCATGATAGGACAGTGTCTCGAAGACATAGGGATTGTAGTGTTTGTATGAGAAGAGAGTGGTCAACAGTGTCAAATGCAGCAGAGAGATCCAGGAGAATTAGAAGAGAGTAATGGCCTTTACTTTTTACAGTGACAAATCATTGACAATCTTAGTCAACGCAGTGTTGAGAACGAAAGTCAGACTGAAGAGGCTTCAATAGGTTGTTTCCGGAAATGAAGCGTGTGAGGCGAGTGTAGGCAAGTCTGTCTAGAAGCTTAGGGGCATTGGAGTTGAGAGATGGGACAGTAATTTGAGAGAGAGTTTGGGGTAAAAAAAAAAAATGTTTTTTTTTCCAGAATAGACACCTGCGTGCTTGTATAATGACGGTAAGATTCCAGTAGAAAGCAAGATATTACATATTTTAGTTAGTGAAATAAGCACAGGAGACAGAGATCTGCCAATTTTTCAGGGAATAGGATAAAGAGGAGAGTAAAGTAGGAAGATAAGAAGAGAGTAGATACTTAATCTTCATTTGTGAGATCAAATGAAGAGAGGGTGTCAGAGGATGCTGGGAAGGAATTGAGCCGATTGCTTGTTGAGGAAAAGGATACCATTTCTAATTTGATCTTTTCAATCTTGTCCTTGTAGTAGGAAGCAAGATCCTGGGCACTTATAGAAGAAGGAGGGTTTGGGGTGGGAGGATTAAGAAGAGATTTAAATGTGTTAAAAAGGCGTTTGGGGTTAGAACCCTAAGCAGATATAAAAATTTGGAAGTATGTTTGTTTAGCAGTGCCCTGAGCATTTCGATAGGAGTGGTAAATTGCATTATATGTGAGGAAGTCTTTAGAGGTATGATTTACACCAATGACAGTCTGCTATTTTAGAAAGTATTTAAAGAGTTCTTGTTACTTTAGTGTGCCCACGGATGACATCGAAGTCATCGTGTAGTATGGACAGTCGCTGGAGCAACTTGATCAAGGGCTGTTGCTAGGGTTTGGTGAAAATGAGGTGTTGTCATCTCAAGGGAGGAAAATGTAGAACTTGGGGAGAGGAGTTGGAGAGAGGTTGAAATCCTCCAAAAATTGTTGGTGCACTGCAGGGGGGCGATAGATCACAGCAGCATGCATAGATAATGGATTAAATATCAGAATAGAAATGTACTTCAAAAGATGTGAACGTGAGTGACATTTGGTAAAGAAGTAGTCCATCCCCACCTCCTTGTCTGCCTCCAGGTCTGGGAGTGTGGGTGAAATGAAGGCCACCATGTGAAAGGGCTGCAGGTGAGGCAGTGTCTGAATGCATAAGCCATGTTTCTGTTATTGCCAGAATGTTGAGGTTGTTTGAGAGGAAGAGGTAGTATATGGAGGTAAGTTTGTTACAAACCGAGCGAGCATTCCAAAGGGCACATTTAAAGGACTTTGGAAAAGAGGGGAGACAGATGATGCATTTGAGGTTTGCTGTATTGCGATAGTATTCTGATATATGTGTGTGTGAGGAATGTGGGGGACCAGTATTAGGTGATATATCACCAGCTAAAAGAAGCAGAAAGAGAGAAAGATAGGTAAAAGGATTGTAAAATGTGTGGCCTTTTATTTTCTAGTGACCGGTGCTATATAAATAGATGATGATGACCTAAAATTGTCCATCACTATTAAAGTTCACATAACACCATTAATATTTAAATGACCTATGTTGCAATTATACAAATGTGTATTTATTTATGCAAACAAAAATATTAAATGAAGGTCTAGGCAAGCATACAGCTAGCTGTAGCTTGTGTCCACAATCTTAAAGTAAAAAAAAAAAAAAGCTATACCATATGATATACACACAAAAAAAAAATCTTTAAATAAAAGCTACAATACCCAGCTTACATCAGCATTCAATTTGCATTTAAAGAAGAGGATATTCTTACCCTACACAATCATCTGCATATCCAGTATCATAAAAATGTTTTGCACCCAGTTCTTGTAGTCTCTTGTCAACTACTTTCCCACCATTGCAAAAGTAGGTGTATTCAGAATCGCCAAGGGCTGTAAAGTAAAGTCACAATTCATAGCAAGACAATAAAATACTGTATATGTAGGGATGCAGTTTAAACACAGTTGATGGTATGTGAAAAAGATTTTGGTGCACATTTATGAACCATTCTACTACTGAAGAAAATGTGTTGTAACTAACAATTAGATGATTGCTTTCAATTTTGAAGCTGTCAAAAATGTCAAGCCAATTATTCTATTATCGAAACATTCTTTTCTTTTCTTATTTTAATAAACCACTACGTTGTATAATAAGAAAAAAGTAATAACAGAAGTTTTTACTTTATTTCAGAAAAAGTAAACAGCATATTTAAATAAGACAGTATATTTTTAGTTCATAAGGAGGATATTACAGGAACCAGAAGCAAGGTCATCAAGCAAACATTATTATTAATTTACCTGGAATGACACTCACCTAACAATCCATATCGCAGAGGTGCAAAATAATCATCTGCCACCTCTTTTCTTTGAATTTCCTTTATAAATTTTATAGCGTCATCTGGAGGATCACCAGTTCCAGTGGTAGAAATCACAATAACAACAGGATCCTTTTCGTTCTCTAAGTTGAACTAGAAATAGAGAAGGGAGAACATTTTCAATTTTATTTCTCTTTACTCAATGTTATTTCTTGCACGTAGAAAACAAAGTTTAAATGCTTGATTCACAAGTATATGTAACTTTTATCAATCATAAAATGAGTATTTTTTAACTTACAGTCTCCCTATCCATCTGGGGGACACTGCAACATTTGGGGTTGAGGTAAGGATGCAAGACCTGGACACTTAAGGGTTAAACTTTTGAAGAATGTAGCTCTTCCCCTCTACCAACTCTACAACTCCTCAGTTCAAAACTTGCAAAGTCCCAAAAGAAAGGGTAAACACAAGAATACAATCCAGACACAGGGGGGTATTCAATTGTTAGCGAGATGCGTTAAAATTTCGCGCTCGGGAAAAAAAAAACGCGTTCGTTTTTTCCTGTTCGAGCGTGCGTTTAAAAAAAAACCCCCTCAATTCAATTGTTTTTTTGCATTCACCCCCTCGCGCTCTATTATTGGTCCTAGCGAGTTTGAAATGAGGAGTGGTTAAGGCACTCATTTTACTATAAAAAAATAAAAGTAAATTAATGCAATCAAGAATGGCCCCAGCACTGCAAAGGAGATTGGGCCCCTACACTGCAATCAAGAAGGGCCCCAGCACTGCACAAGAGAATGGGCCCCCACACTGCAATGAAGAAGGACCCCAGCACTGCAAGCAACAATGGACCCCCCTGTACAGCAGAATTAAAGATTTTACAAGGAGGTACATTTGTTGAAATTTACAAACATTTGAACACTGGCCAAGCATGGACATTTGTAAGGTACAAATATTTGTGGGACAGTGGGCAAGCCGGACCTTTCTTCGAAGGTAAAAATATTTGTTGGGACTTTGCGTAAATGAGTGTGTGTAAGTAAAGCATCATAAAACTGAACTACAGATCACAGCCAGCCGTGGGTGTAAGAGCATGTTGGCACTTGTGGTTCTACTACAAGTGCAAACATGCCCTGGGTGCTATGGGTACGCTGGTGCTTGTAGTTAGACAAGTAGCAGCATGCCCACACTGTTTAGGACAACATGGCTGGCTGGGATATGTAGTTCCACAAGTAAAAATTATTTTTTTTGTTTTTTTTCATACAAAATCCCCATTTATTACCCTACTACCCACAGCCCAGGGGTAGTAGGAAGAGCCCTAGTGCTATCGGCACTGGCCTGGGTGTCCCTAGGGGGGTGGCCCGCTTACATTTTTTAGTGGACCACAATTCCTAGGGAATCCAGGCCAGCGCTGAACAGTCTGTGGGTGTTTAGTCATTATGGGCGTGGGACCCAAACTGCGTCCCGTCCCCCCCCCGTTATAGTCATACTTGCCAACATTTTCTAATTTACGTCCGGGAGATGCAAGGGGGAGGTGGGCGTGTAGGGGGCGGGGCTTCGAAAATCGCATCATTTTAGCCCCGTGACGACGCAAATCACGTCATTTTACTGCGGGGGCGGGGCCAAACGCCGCGATTCCCGGTGAATCGCGGCGTTTAAACCGAATTCTGCCCACTTCACTAGGAAGTGGACAGATCAGGGAGATTGCCATACTCTCCCGGGAGTCCGGGAGACTCTCGCGAAATGCGGGAGTCTCCCGGACATTCCGGGAGAGTTGGCAAGTATGGTTATAGTGCCTATCACCCCGGCTGGTTTGTCTAGTGCTGGTTCAATTAAATTAGGGGGAACCCTACGTCAAATTTATCACACATCAATAGCCTGCCAGCACTAGGGCAAAGACTTAATAGAGTGGGGAGCAAACGATTTTGCTTTTAAGAAATAAATAAAAAAACATGATACTTTTTGGCACAACCACCCCCCCCCCCCTTAAAAACAAAAGAATAATATAAAAAAGTTTAAATACATGCACCACTATGGTTTTTTCTAAAGGGGGAAATTTCCAAAAATTATTATACACTTTTTTTAGTAATTTTCTTTTTTTAGGTTACTTTTATGAACTTTTACACCTATTTTCTCAGTTTAATGTATATTTTTCTTAATTTAATAAAAAAAAAATTTCTTTGAGCAGACCAAGGAGGTGCGAGATAAAACAGCATATTTGCCTTTTTCACACTCGGCGTTAAAAAACAATTGAATAGCTTTTTCCGCTAAGGGTTCGCAGCCAGCCTATACTTTAACATTGACAAACGCTTGGAGCGCGATAACACCGTTTCGGTAAAAAAAAAAAAAAAAATTAGAATTGCGTGAGAAGTTTTCGCGCTCGAAAATAAGGTAAACTAGCAAAAAAATTACTTTGCACGCTCGAACTTCCAAACTCGCTAACAATTGAATACCCCCCACATAGTCCAAACAGAACTGAACACAATGTAAAGGGTGAGAGTGCAGCATCTCCCCATATGGATTCAGAAAAATGGATTTAACAGTAAGTACAAAAATCCTCTTTTCTCCTACATTCTATCTGGGGGATAATGCCACTAGGGGAAGGTATACTCATACAAACTGTGCGCAAAGAACAAATGTCCAAAGCTAGTCTCTTTGGAGAGAGGGCCAGGTGGCTGCCCAGTAAAGCTGCTCTGCCACGGACCCATGTCCATCCTGCAAAGAAGCACACCCAGAACTAGTGGAGTGTGCATAAATAAGAATAATGAACAGAAGCCCTGATATACCTGGCTAAAGACTGTTCCAAAGCTGGCCAAACTCCACCTCTGTGTGTTGAAAGAACCAGAAAAGAGCCCTGTCCAATAAAATTTTTCACACTTTGGCTACATGTAGAAAAGCGATCTGTGTCAATTCATTGGAAGATCCTCTCCTTTTATTTCAGAAAAGGAATAATGGCCACCTGATTCAGATGAAATCAGCCATAACTTCAGGTTGTAATGAAGCATACACAATAGCACCTTATATTTGTGAAGGAAAAAAAAAAAAAATGATGTGTGTAGGATAGGGATTCGAAACACTGAACCAACCCTTCTAGCTGAAAATATGGCAAGATTGAGTTATTCCATACTTGCCAACTCTCCCGGAAAGTCCGGGAGACTCCCGAAATTCAACACGTCATTTTGGCCCCGCCCCCGCAATGTAAATTACGGTTTCGCCCCCTCCCGTCCTCCGGTCACACCACCTTTCCCGGAAACTTGTTGGCAAGTATGAATTATTCCCATGTCAAAAATCTCAGATCAACAGTGTCCAAGGGCTCAGACAGAGAAAGCTAAAGAGCTGAACAAACAAGATAAAGTCCCACGTAAATGTTGGAGGAACCTAAAGAGGTGGAATATAAAAAATCCCTGTAAAAAATATATCTCCACAAAGAAGGGATAACTTCTTACAAAAGTAAATAGATGAGGCCAAGAACTATACTCCAAGAAATCGAAGAGGTATATTTACTAAGAAGTGGTTTCTCTGCACTTTGTCGTCATTTTCTTAAAATGGCAGTTTTATTAAAGACAAAACCTGATGGCGCCTGAGCCTCCTGGTGTTTCAAACTGGATTGCTTTGGTGAATGACGGTTGGAAATACGAAAGATTCATGTATGAAAGTAGAGGCTCTATGCAAATATCATAAGATTTGGCATCCCTGGTAGAAATCACAATTTGTTAACCATCCTCATCAAGACTTATGTGGGGAGGGTAAAATGGGAGCTAGTTATGATGACCCCTTCAATGATTCCTCACACTATTCTTGTTGGGTATGCCAGCGCTATGCAGCAATATAATGCGGATATGCAGCCTTTCTGTGATGTCACTTTGCTAAATTGCTATCAAGTTACAAATCTGATAGAGATATATATATATATATATATATATATATATATATATATATATATATATATATATATATATATAATTTTACCATTCCAAAGCAGGTGACTTTTGCTTGCTTATAGATTTTTTTGTCCTGTTGCATAAGAAAGTTCTCACGGGCTGATTGTGTCTTAGATAAGCTAGGTTTAGTTAGTTAAAATCAAAATGTACGTATGTGTTTCTAAATTCAATAATAATACTTAATCGGAAAGACAAAATCTGATGTGCTTTGTCTTATTTTTTTTAAATTAAGTAAAATTTTATTGCATTTTTTACTTTTAACAACAAAAAGAACCCAAAACATTAAGCTGGTACAACAAACTAAAACCCACACAGGGGCACAGGCAGTGTCAAATATTCATGAATTTGTCTTTAAAGGCGGCTGGGTGTCTGCTCTGAACGCTGCATTAGGAAAGCTCCACCTCCCTCAATCCTTCTGTAATATATGGGGATGTTCTCCACCTGTACCATATCCTTTCATATTTATCCACTAGATTCCTACTGGTGTACATGAACCTCTCATGGCCTACTGTGTCATTAACAAGATCAATCCAACTCCTCACTGTCGGGCCTTCCGGTGCCATCCACTTCCTAGCGGTGACCACTTTCGCCAGCATAAGTATCGTGTTAATGAGTAATTTAATTAGCTGATGATTGTTTTTGTCCAAACCCAAACCAAATATACACAGTTTTGGCGTCATGGCTGATACTCCCACCTCCAACCTGTTATACAAACCCCCCCTCTCCCCAAAATTATGAGACCAACGGGCACTCCCAGAGCATATGCCAAAAATTCCCTCTCTCCCACACTTAGAACACAGAACCACCTGACCCCCGCTAAATTTAGAGAGAGCCGAAGAGGGGTAAAATACGCTCTATGCAACAGGAAAACCTGGACCTGGCGAAACTTAACCGATGCAGTGACTTGTTTTGGACTACACAACATAATATCCCATGCCTTATCACTAATTTGCCCAAGATCCCCCTCCCATTGGCACCGCAATTCCGGCAATCCTCCCACACCAGATCCTTCCAACAGCAATGAATACAGAGACGAAATTTGCCGCCTTGCGTCCAACCTTGACAGCTGCACCCTTAATAGATCTAAATTAAAACTTGGGGCAGATCCCCTGAACTGCGAGGCCAAAGCATGTCTCAACTGTAAGTACCTATAAAAGTAACCCCTAGGTAGCTCATGTAACCCCCGTAATTGCTCAAACGAGTGCAGTATCCCATTATCATACAGTTGTCTAATATGTACTATATTGTAAATACACCAAGCTCCAGCTCCCTCCATCCTGACCAGCTCACCAAAATCCAGATTATCCCAGAGTGGAGTACATGGATCCCGGTCCAATTCACCCCCAATTCGAGATGAAAATTGCCACACCTTCATGGCTTGTATCAATAAAGAAGGATCACCACCCCCTCCGACTTCCTACCAGCTAAGAGAAACTGCGCCTGTGTATGTTTAGAGCCTGTCCCAGAGACTAGAAAATCATGCAGATCCACACCCATCCGCGACCAGAACCATACAATATGTGCCAGCTTAGAAGCAAAATAATAGAGCCACAGATTCATCGGAGCCAGACCCCCCCGACCCTCGGAAACAATACAGAGTCGTAAGCTTGACCCTTGCTCTCTTGCCCGCCCACACCAAAGAGGCCATGAGACGCTCAATACAACGGAATATACTATGAAGGATATAAACCGGCGACTGCTGCAAGATATACAAAAATTTTCTCTGAATTATCATTTTAACCAGATTGATTCTACCTGTGACCGTTGCACATGGCAGCTGCTTCCACACCCCAACCCGGCTCTTAAGATAATCAATCTGAGGCTAGACATTACGTTGGATATACTGACCCATATCACCAGAAATCCAGATACCAAGATACTTAAATACCGGAGTCCATTTGAGAGGAGTCTGCAAGACTTGACCTATAGGGCAAGTACCCTTAAATCGGAGTCACACTAGATTTGTCCCAGTTGGTCAAAAGCCCAGAGTACCTACCGAAAACCGAGACCACGCGGAGTAGCACAGGTAATGACTTATTAGGATGACAGAAAAAGCAGCATATCATCTGCGTAAAGGGCAATCGTGTCCGTCCTGCAGCCCATCTTCAACCCAGTAATATCCAACTGCATCCTAACAAGACATGCCAGTGGCTCTATGGCCAAGGCAAATAGGGTGGGAGACAGAGGGCAACCCTGTCTTGTACCTCTAGCCATAACAAACGGACGAGACACAAAGCCATTTACACAGACTCTAGCTGTAGGACAAGAATACAGTAACCGTACCCATTGAACAAAAACCGGCCCAAACATAAATTTCAATAGCACCGCCCACAGGTACCTCCACTCCACAGAGTCAAAGGCCCTAGTCCCATATAACGACACCACCACCGCCTCCTCCTCTGCAGGGTGGGGCAACTGCAGATGACAAAAAAGCCTATGCAAATTTATAGCTGTAGATTTTCCCGGCATGAAACCAGTTTGGTCAGAGTGCACTCACCCGACTCAAATGAGACGCTAAAATTTTTGCCAATATTTTTTTTTTTTTTTTTTACAAACAGTTTTTATTGAGGTATACAATATCACACATACAATTGAATGCATTATGAAATAAATACATATTTTCACATTTTTCAAACAATTCAATAAGTCATTAACATCCCCTATATCCTCTTCTCAAATAATCCATCTTGTCTAGGACTTAACCATTAGAAGGTGGAGATAAGTCAATCGGAGGGTCCGCTGAGACCATTCTTAACCCGTACCACTCAGTATTGTGGAAGCTATTCCAAAGTTGTGTACGTATGATACGGGGTAAGAGAGTTATAAAGCTCTCCCATGCGTCAAAGAACTGCTTTACTCTAACCTATTTCTGCAAAGACGTCTCTATCCAATCCATTCGGAATATGTGATAGAGCTTTTCTTTAAAAAGGGAAAACATAGGAGGGGAATCCTGGGCCCAGACCTGGAGTATGCTCTTCCTGGCCGCAGCCGAGACTGCTAATAGTAGTTTCTTGCATCCTTTACTAACTTTGCAAGTATTTGGAAGTATTCCGAATATCGCCCACTCCGGAGATAGAGGCGCATAATTTACCAGGTGTGTATTAGAGAATCTCCAAATCTGGGTCCAGAATCGTTTAATTGGGGGACACTCTCAAAAACAGTGTCAAATCCGCTCTCGGAGACCCACATTTCGGGCAACAGTGTGATTCTGATAGACCTATCTGAAATCGACGAGATGGAGACAGCTATGCCCTATGATAGATATTTAGGAACATTTCTGTGTAGGTCATGGCCGGTAATATTTTAATGGAATTGGTCAGTGCCTTTAAAAGAACCTCTGGTGTCAGGTGAGGGAATTGTTCCTGCCACAATGAAAGGCCAGTTTTAGAATGGTTATAGTCAAATTGGGTACGTAATAGGGAATAATGCTGTGAGATGGCTTGACGGGTCAGGGGAGGTCTCGAAAGCATAGCCTCCAAGGGATTATCCCAATCCTCCGAGGAGATTTTACTCCGTACTGTATTAATGTAATGTTGGCATTGAAATATTGCTAGATGATGAGGGGCTAGTTGTGGATAAGTAGAGCTTATTTGAGTATAAGTCATAGGTTTTCGCGTATTTGCATCAATTAGTGATCTTATCTTAGTAATTCCTAATTTTGCCCAGTTAGTAAATGGGAAGGAGGCTGATCCGTCCTGAAAGTTAGGGTTGTTTAATAATGGGAGGTTCATTGAAATATAAGGGCTTAAATGGTATATGTGGCAAAGCCTATGCCAAAGTTTACGCACAGTATACAAGATTGGATTATTTATAGTCTGAATTGGAAGTTCTTTTTCATGTAGATGAATAAAGGCTAATAAGCTAAGGTTAGGAATGAAATTCTGATCTAATGTAGTATTAGTATAAGTATCCGTGTTATGCAACCAGTCTTTAAGGTGTCGCAATTGGGCCGCTTGGTTATATTTGGTAAATTCAGCCCTCCTCTATTTATTGACTGTTGTAATTTGATCAACCCAATACGCAGTTTTTTGGAATTCCAGATAAAACGTCTAAAGCCTGCATCCAGTTTCATTGCATCTGATCTGGTCAATAATAAGGGTAAAACTTGTAATAGATACAATAGTTTAGGATATATGATCATTTTAATTATGTTTATTCTACCTCCACAGGAGAGGCAGAGAGGTTTCCAAACTTTCATCACATGTTCCACTACATTTATCACCCTAGAGTTATTAAGGTTATATAGAGAGTGAATATCTTTTGGCAGCTGGATGCCCAGGTATGGCACGGCCGACTTTGCCCATGTAATGGGAATATCCCGTGCCCATGTTGGGACTATGACACCCTTTCCCATATACACAGCAGTAGATTTTTCAAAATTAACAGAGAACCCGGAGACAGAACCAAACTCCACTATTCGGTCCATTAGGGATCTAAGTGAGACTTTAGGATTAGATATGTAGATCATTACATCATCAGCAAAAGCTGTAATTTTGATTTCCTGATCTCCAATCCTTATTCCCTTCCAGTTGCGTCCAGTTTTGCAAGACTCTGAGCATAGGGTCCAATACCAAATTAAAGAGTAATGGAGAGAGTGGACATCCCTGGCGAGTGCCTCTATACATTTCCAGTGGGGAACCCGTGATACCATTGACCAATAGAGATGTTTTAGTGGAGGTGTAGAGAAAGGCTACAAGTGCTCTAAAATCAGTGTCAAAGCGCCTGCATGAGAGAATTTCGTTTAGAAAAGGCCATGCAACAGAATCTAAAGCCTTTTGAGCATCTAAACTAAGGATCATGTTTGAGGTGGAACTTACACTTGAGGCCACAATCGCTGATATGGCTGTCCTAATACCTTTGACCGAGTGGCGTCCTGCTACAAATCCCAGCTGATGGGATGTTAACAACCCAGGAAGGATACCTTGTAAACGGTCCGCCATGATCTTTGCTAAAAGTTTGTAATCTGTGTTTAAAAGAGTAATAGGGCGATAAGATCCTTCAATCATAGGGTCCTTACCTGGTTTAGGGATAAGGACTGTATGGGCTACATTAAACGATGGGTATACAGGACGTTCCCTATGTATCATTGAAAACAAATCTGCTAAAACATGAGCCAGATCTCCTTCAAGGATCTTCTAATACTCTGCCGTAAAGCCATCTGGGCCTGGTGTTTTATTAAGTTTCAAATGCTTGATTGCAATCTCTACATCTCGGGAAGTGATATCTTTTGCCATAACTTCTCTCTGTTCTGGCGTTAATGAAGGCAATTCGGCCTCAGTCAAAAGTTTGGACATTAGCTGGGGATTTGGTGTAGAGCCCTTGTATAAGGCCGAGTAGTAAGCCTGGAAGGTTTCTAATATCTCTTCCGATTTGGTAAGAATCTTAGAAGAATTATGGGCTTTAAGAGCAATTATGTGACTTTTACGTTTGAGGTTTGGTTATATTTGCAAGTAATTTGCCAGCTTTATTTCCCCATCTGAAAAATTTATTTTTTGAAAAATCAATTTGTTGTTTTGCTTGGGAAGTCAAGAAACTCTCTAAGAGTTGTCTCGCCTCACGATAAGTAGACCATGACATATCCGACTGGTCAGAAGCTAACCTGGCATATGCCTTAGCCGATAATTTGCTCAAATTATCATAAATTTCCTTAGCCTTCTTACGGCGCCTAGATACATACGCAATTATTTGTCCCCTCATAACTGCCTTTGAAGCGTCCCAGAATAGGATTTTGTCATCCCGTTGGTCAATGTTATCATCTAGATATTCAGCCCATCTGTGTCTTAAAAATTGTTGAAAATGATCTGAATTGTATAGGTAAGTAGGAAATCTCCAGTGCCTAGACCTCCGTCTTGAGTTCAGATTTTGGATCGCAAGAGAAATCATTGCATGGTCCGAGATAACTATATCAGCAATGTCTGCCCTACGAACCCACGGCATTAGGGTGTCCGTGACTAATGAATAGTCTATCCTCGAAAAAGATCTATGTACATTAGAATAGAACGAATAGGATCTGTCTGTTGGGTTTAAGAGGCGCCACAGATCAACCATGCCACACCTGGACATCAGGCCAAAAAAAGCATTCCGAGGCCCTTGGGTTAGTTGTAGAAGATGCGTTTGACCTATCATATTTTGAATCAATAACGGAATTGAAGTCACCTGCTATCACAAGGTTAGGGGTGTCACGTTGTAGGACAAGTTGAATTAGAGACTGGTAGAAATCACGTTGTGATCCATTGGGGGCATAAATATTCAAGAAGGTATTTTTTCATCATTAATTTGTAACGAAATTAGTAGATATCGGCCCTCAGGGTCTATGACTGTATCTAAAACTGTATACTGGAGGTGTCTAGCTATTATTATGGCTACGCCTCTGGTTTTTGTTTTATATGAGGCCGAAATACAATCCTAAACCCAGCCTCCCCGCAAGATAAAACCATCATCCTTTCTCCAATGTGTTTCTTGTAGAAATGCTATATCTATATGGGCTCTTTTGAGGTGGGTAAGGACTTTTTTACGTTTAATAGAATTAAGCCCACCCACATTTCAAGATGACAAATTAAGGGTCTGTAGAGTATTAGGTTTCTGGGAATCCAGCTACGTAGGTTGCATTCCTAACCAATACCCACAATGGGGCAATTAGTCAAACCAAAGGTGTGTAGGGAGAGGTTGCAAAAAACCCCACCAAAACCATCAATAAGTAAACTTGATCCAAACCATGGGATTCACCACCCCACATTTCTAAAATGAGACATTGTTTTCATATTTCACAAAAAAGGTTAAATATTCAAAGTATATAATGCATTACATTTTCTATACCTCAAACTTTTTCTTAACATTTTCCTAACCAAATTTTGCGTGTGATCCCTGGGAGTATTACCAGAGATCACAGAACCTTCAACAATGAACATTTGTAACATAACTAAATACATACGCACATACATGTGTATACATATAGAGAGAGTTCACATTATCAACATAATCAGGTATCACATAGTCACTATGTGTTTTATCAACCTTCTAACGCCATGTTATCTAGGTCTACAATGCTATATCATTCAAGTCAGTGCATCAGAAGGGGAGCGAGCTCCAGCTGGTAACCTTGAATGCGGAGTAGGCACTTGAAAATGACTCTTTGCCATCTCCGGATTTTCAAAAATTAGTGTACGGCCATTCTCCACTACTCTGAGCTTAGCTGGGTACAGAAGAGCGAAACTTTTGTTATTACCAGCCAAGAACTTGCAAACTGGTGCAAACTCTTTTCTCTTCTGTGACAACATAGCTGAATAGTCTTGAAATATCAGTATTCTATTACCCTCAATCTCTAATTGTTTCTTCCTCCTGAATGCTATCAATATTTTCTCCTTATCTTTGCAGTCTAAGAACCTAGCCAAAACAGGTCGAGGTCTAGTAGAGTTACCCTCTCTAATTGAGCCCAGATGGTGGGCTCTTTCCATTTGTAAATTATCTATTTCGTCATGTAAATTGAGAGCAACCACTAGGTCTTGGCTAAGGTAAGAGGATAAGTCAGGCCCTTTCACCGATTCTGGAATACCTATAAACCTTAGGTTATTTCTTCGACTGCGGTTTTCTAGATCATCAATTTTTTCTTGCATTTGTGACCACCTGCGCGAATCTTGTTCAGATCCGTTTTGCAAGGCTAGAACATTATCCTCCACATCGCTGGTACGTTGTTCCAGCGTGTTAATTCTAGCCGTGTTTTCTGCTATTTTGGCAACAGCCGCATCAAAGGTATCCTGAATAGCTCCGAATTTTTTGTCTATAATAGGAAGGAGAATGTCTAGAATAGTCTGAGCCGTGTCTGTACTTGTAGTATCAATGCATTTAGTAAAGAGGAGTTTGGTTCCCTTCTTCCACGTCCCCCGTTGAGAGGGGCGAGGAAGGAGAGGAAGCATCTTTGCTCGCTCCAGGCTTGTTTTTGCCTGTTTTACTCTGATCCAGCTTGCTGTTTCCGCGTTTGGATGAATTTTTGTTACAATATTTTTCCATTTCTAAGCAGACCAAGTACAATTATAAGGCACTAATCTAAGATTCTGACAAGGATTATTGTATTAGGAATTCAACAATATGTGACTAAGGTTATGTTGTAAACTCTCTCTTCTTACATTAAGCTAATCACATATTAGTAGATGAAAGAAAATTAAAATAAAAGAGGTATTAAAGAACAAAAGCATCAAAATTACTTTTTGATCCTGTAGTGTCAATACTATACCACAGTGTAAGGATATTTATATGAACTATTGATTTAGACGTTCACATCAATATTTCAACACTAATAAGCAATATTTAGTAGTAAGCAACTCAACACATGTAATTATACATATCTAATTTCAGGAATGTTGCAATGGTTATCTGCGTTCTATAGGTCCGCTTGCGTGACCGAACTCCGTGGAGAGAATGAAGAGATATGTTAAAACGCGGTCAACTAGGTGTACCGCCCACCGGAGGTTCCTGTTGTTAGATATTTAATCAGTCATTTAGGCAGGGCGAGTTTCGAAGCTTTTAGTTGTTATCAGCCATGGAGAGATGATGAGAGGCACAAAGAACCACTCTGTTATATATCATTTATTCAGTGGTAGTGACGTAGCTTGTACGGAGTCAGATTTGTTGTGAAATCAAAGATGATCTTTAAAGCAGTACTATAGATGACCACTAGGTGGCAGAAATCGTTGGTTGTAGACTGCTACAGACAGTAAGTAGCTGTATTGTATATCTTTCATGTAGAGAGGTATGACAGATCTGCTGCGTTTATTGGGTTAGGATTGAAGTGTTGTCATGCATCCATAACATGTGGCCCCTTTGTTAAGTGACTGGAACTGCAATGTTATCACAAGCAGGTAATCGATTGGTATTTCCACAACTATTCTGCATTGCTGTAAGGTAGAATCTTCGTTACAAAGCAGCTGAACGCATGGGAATTATCAGTATCCACAGTGTGTATCATCTACACTGAATCAGCGTTGGTGCATCATCCCCAAAGCTATTGGGTAAAACATTTAGCAGTGTGCATGTTCACTGTCTCTGTTTGTTATGCAACAATAATGTGTGGGGGCTGTTCAGGTGCATACCTATTTTTTTTTTTCCCTCCACAACGTCCCAGGATGGCTCCCAGCAGGCACCACGGGGTCTGATTCACCGGAAGAGAAGGCAGTGATGGCGTACTGCCACTTCCGGTTTCACTCCACCAGCACCACGAGTTACAAGGAAGGCTTTCAGGCGGGGATCTCTGCGTCTGTGCACCTTACATGAGGGACCAGGCTCTCTCCTCTGAGATTTCCCCTCCACCGTCAGTCTGTCTCAGCCGTGACTCCTCTCCGGGTAGTCCCCTCTGTCCCGTCTCAGTCTCAGTCGCTGGAGCGCTTGACAGGTGGGCGCTTTTCCCCACACAGGACTCAGGGCTGATTTGTGTGATTGGGGCAACCACAATCCGCCGCTAAAATGTATTTTTGGCTCTTTCTGTGCGGAGCTCTGTTTAGATGTGACTGTCCCGCTTGGCTTTCAAGCCACGCCCCCCCTGTAAAATTTTTGCCAATATTTTAATATCCGTTGTCAATAGCAATATAGGTCTGTATGATTCCGGGAACAAGGGATCCTTTCCCGCTTTGGGAATAAAAACTATAAGAGCTTCAGACATAGACGGAGACACCGACCCCAGATCTCTAAAGCTTGTAAACATTTCTTGCAAATGAGGCACAAAAAACCCCATATGCTTCTTATACAGCTCTATAGGAATTCCGTCTATGCCCGGGGCCCTACCATTAGGAAACGAGGATATTGCAGCTGCAATCTCCTCATCAGTGATTGACAAATCCAGACTTTCCCTGCTATCTGCACTTAGTTTGGGTAAGGAAGCAGCCGCCAAACACATGTCTAAATCAGAATCAGAGTATTCAGCCCTAGACGCATATGCATCTTTAAAATACACATAAAAAACATCACTAATCTCTTCAGTTACAGTATGCACAACACCCAGGGTATCCGTAATTCCCGCCACAACAGTCGCCGCCCTCTCAGTTCTAGCCAAATATGCCAGAAACCTGCCACACTTATCCGCTTCAAAGTACGGAGTATGCTTAGCAAATAACAACTTACGTCTTGATTTGTCTAACAAGCAGTCTGACCATTCTCGCTGTACCGCCAACCAAGCCAGCCTGTCAGAAGCCATATGAGGAGAGATACACCTCCTCCAACTGCAAAACCTCCTTTTCTAATCTATCAGCTCTCAGCCTAGACTCTTTTTTGAAACAGTTAATACTTCTAATTAGGGAACCTCTTAAAAAAGCCTTAAATGAGTCCCAGACAAGAGGTGGAGCCGCTGTATCCACATTAGTAGCAAAATACCCTTCCCATTGAGATTCTGATGTATTTCCATCCTTCAATAATGTCAACCAGAAGGGGTCTCCAAAATACTTGACCTGGAGAGGCATTAAGCTTTACAGTCAGTACCAACGGGGAGTGATCTGAAATCCTCCTTGGTAGATATGCAACATCCGAGACAGCCGGCAGCAACCCCTTTGATATAAGTCCTAAATCAATTCGGGAAAAGGCATTATACGAAGTAGAATAGCATGAAAAACAAACCTCTGCAGGATGTCTCAGACGCCACACGTCCACCAAGCCCATCTCTTCCACCAGATCAGCAAATTTTGATTTCTAGCATGTGTGGTATCCCCCACCTCCCTCCACCTATCAACATTAGGGTCAAACACATTATTGAAGTCCCCACAACAGATCACAGGAGTGTCAGGAGATAGAGAGATAAAATCACTGCATTTCTTTAAAACATCTCCACTATAAAGGGGCGGGACATAAACTGACTGTAGGTTTATACGTTTAGAATCAAAGATACCACTTACAAAATGTATCTACCTAATGGATCGGATTCCACCTATTCCAAAACAAAATTTACTTTTTTACGTATAAGAAGAGATACACCTCTAGAGTGACCCATATTAGTAGCATGACAGGCCCATCCAACCCACGGTTTCTTAAGGGCCAACAATTTACCTCCCACTAGATGGGTCTCAGTGAGGCATATAACATCCGCCTCATACTTTTTTAATTGAGATATGACCAAGGACCGTTTAATTTTATCATTTAGGCCACGAACATTCCAGGTCAGGAATCTAATAAATCCCCTGTTCATCTTCCCATTTGCCATAACACCAGGGAATAAACAAGACATTTCCGCATAGAAATCAAACCCCTCCACCTCAAGCAGACACCCAGCCAGCAATCAGACACATTAACATATACCAAAACAGCTAACCTCATCATCTGAAAGTACTTGTATAGAGAAAAAATATCACATTTGACACTGCATTGAACTCTAACAAACCTACCCCTCCCTACCCTATCCAAACAACCCCCCTCCCCGTACATCCACCCCCAACTTAGACATACCTGGTTCCCATTACCCCTACCCCGCATCTCCTCAAACAACGCACACAGCTATCTCCATGCACTTATGGAAACACTGGCAAACATTGAAAAAAGGAGAGGGAGATCGCTCCCCTTTAAGCAAGGGGTGCCCCCCAGCCCATAACTTAACCCTACTACTCCTCCAGCACCCCACACCCACCCGATCCACTAGCACCAAATATAAGATCCAACATTTTTTCAAAAATATCACCTTATAATTGACAACTTAGTAAACATCCAGTAACTTCTATATTAATCAAAGCATTTCAGTATGTATAAACATAAATCAAAGTGATATACATCCACGGAGCTTATCTCTCAAAAATTATAACTATTAAGGCATACAATTTTTAATAGCATCATTTCAGTCCAGGAGGTCAATACGTCACCAAAAGCATCTTCAATCCGGACGAAGACCTCTAGGAGCTCTCCTATCCAACCAGTGAGTCGCCTCCGATGGCGATCCAAAGAAAAGGGTAGTTCCATCTGCAACCACACGCAATCTGGCCGGGAAAAGCAGAACATATGGCAATTGCATCTCATGAAGGCGACGTTTCACCTGTATAAACTGAGCTCTGCTCTTTTGTATATCCACAGAGAAGTCAGTAAATACAGCCACTCTTTGGTTTTGATACATTAAGGGGCCCTTGGTCCGAGCCAGGTGCAGAATAGTATCCCGATCCTTATAGTGTAGCTCTTTAGCAATGAATGTTCATGGCTGCGCACCAGGAGGCTGCATCTGAGTCGGAATCCGATGCGCCCTCTCCACCGCAAACTGGGCCGTGAACTCCCCTCTGCCGAATGTCTGGATCATCCAATTCTCCAATAATGTCTCTGGAGCTTCACCCTCTGCTTTTTCAGGGAGACCCACCAGCCTAACATTGCTGCGTCTGAGGCGGCCCTCCATGTCTGACATTTTTTGTTTAACTGAAACCATCTGAGCCTCCAAACCAGCAACTTTCTGTGGCAAAGGAACTGTAGTATCCTCTAGTATGAAGATGAGGGCCTCCGTCTCCGACACACGCTCACGAATCTTCTAAAAATCCTGCCGCATCAACGATAGGTCAAGCTGCACCTCTCCAATTTTATGCATTACCTTCTTTTCAGAGGCAGCGATAGCTTTCAGGACTTCCTGAAGAGTAGAATCAGCAGGTGAATCTGTATCTTTGGAAGACTGAGGTACCTGCAGTTCAGACGCAGGAGCTCCTCCCGAGGCTGCGGCAGGATTAGAACGGGCATATTTCTCCAATCTACCCGTGGCAGTGGTGTTCGCAGAATGCTTGCCCATACTGGCCCCTTCTATTCACAGGAGCTGACAGATGCACCCCTAGATTTTGTATATGTAGCTTAAGTACAAAAGGGGGCCACAGCAGAGCGTCCAGCAGCAACTAGTATTATAACCAGAATTTGACCAGTGAAGAACAAATTAATGCACACAGTCCAGCCAAAGTCCGCACACAAAGAGATGACAGGGAGAAAAGGGCCTCCAGGCAGCAACAACAGCAGCACAGAATATATTCCCCTTACTGCTCCAGGAACAGGATTTTTTACTGATGAGGATAGGGATTAATATTATGTCAGCTGCCCTTCCAGTGCTGTGAGACTGTATGCCAGGCTATATTCCACAGACACTTATCCCCAAGATGGCGCCGCGTCCCACTCCCCGGCGGGAACACCACACTACACCAGCAGCAGCAGTCAGACACCTTCTCTTCACCCCCGAGCAGCCTCCTCACCAGCCACATAGACACCCGATCAGCGCGGACCACAAGACCCAGGCACCACCGGAGAGATAGAGCCCCGTCCTCCTTCCCGCGTGAACTTTGCTCCAGCACAGCTCCGGAAACCAGCGCCAACCACAGCCTCCGCGACCCGCCGACACAGCCCAAACTTGGACCGAAGGAAACAGAAGAAGTTCCGCCACAGAAACAGGTAAGTTTAGTGCCTTTGTACCACACCAGGATATCTGTTCCGGATATTTAGGCTGGGGAGCTCCGATGCACACAGCCTACTCCATGCTCCACTAGGCCACGCCCCTGATGTGCTTTGTCTTTAATAAAATTGCCATTTTAAAAAATGACTGGTTCCAGTAAATATATCCTTAAGTCTGAGATCCCTGACAAGAATTTCCTGTAGACATAAGTAGTGAGAAAAACTGTTTTAGCACACCAAACTCTATATATCTGGCTATCTTTTCTGAAAAAATCTTCTTGATGACACTATGAACCCAGACGATTTAGACCCTGGTATGGAACCCAAGGGGCGTAGAAAGAGAAGATCCTCAGAGGATACTCCATCCCTTAATATTAGCGTACACCGATCCTCTTTCTGGCCAATTAGGAGCCACTAAGATCCCAAGAACGTCACCCCTATATTGCTGTCCTGAGAAGCATGGGATTAGAGGTAACAACCTCGCCAATACAGTCATGGCGCCTACTAGTGTATTAGTATATATATATATATATATATATATATATATATATATATATATATATATATATATATATATATATATATACATATATATATATATACACACACACACACACACACACACACACATCCCTATTTGTCCTCAACGTGTTGATTTAATAAAAAGTTGCAGGGTCAAGGGTCTGCTTATGCTGAAATTCAAGGTCATATAGTTGCATGGACAAAAATGTTTAAGTAGTTTCTCTATTTTTTTTTTCTAGAAGCCATACTTACGAGGTCTCCCCTACAGCCGATTTATGTGACTCCCATAGGAGAGCTTTCTGAAAGCTCATTAAGCTGGAAATATATGGCTAGGATTCAAATTTGTATTTTAGTTGTGGGGTTGTGAAGGAGTGATTCATTTAATCGCCATATGGGGTGGATGCGATACCCAAGATCTCTGCAGTTATCGGTGCATGGTCAGACCATACTATAGATTTTACTGGAGTCGTTTTTTAATTTTAAAGTGACATCGTGGCGGAGGAGAATCATATCAATTCTGGAGTAGGAATTATTTTATTATATATTATTAAATTACGTTCACTTAGTTTTGGGGCAACCTACTTCATTACACTACAAAAAGCCTAAAATTGTAGTCATTGTAAAAATATTTAAATGGGAAGCCCATCAACTCATAGTAAATTCATGAAGCAAATGGGGATGTTGGGTTTTCAGGAGTTCAGTCTTTTCATCCGAACCTGGTATCTGCCAGGTAGCAAGCATATTATTCTCTGAGTTCACAGCTCAGAAAGAGGGAGTGTGTTTCTTATTCATATAGCTGAATTCCACCCCCATATTAAGACAGAGAGAGTAGTGGTTTTCAAATACTGGAATCCTGCTTTATTTTGGTTCAAATAAGTGTGAAGATACCTGGTTTATTTGGCTTAATTATACCCACTTCACACTTGCTTGCCACCAAGGGGTACCATGCTATACCTGAGAATTGCACCAAGTCCCTTCTAGGGTTTAAAATTTATGAATAATTAATCTCATTAATTATTGGGACATTATGCAATTTGTGGCTTACCCGTTATTTTTGTAACATCAAAAATTACCTACACACCAGTGACATCTCAGATGTTCTAACGAGGCATCTTTTTCCTGAACCTTTTTAAACAGTCCCCTTTTATAACTAGGATATCGATTCACGTAATTCCCTTGTTTAACCAGGTACTCTAGCGCCCAAGTATTACACATCTATTGACCTCCACATACAATAGCACACAAAACCGTGTTAGGCTGGGTACACACTATACAAAATATCACCCAATGTAATATCCTTAATGATTTTACGGACGATTAAAAAAAAAAGTCCTGATTAGAATGCCGATTCATGCATACACACTAAACACATTTTACACAATTTACCTTCAGATCTGTACTCTTTATCTATCATCGGGTGAAAAGATTATGATTCTGTACACTCCATATTGATCTATGGACACTACCGGTCATGAGTGCATACACACTGCAGAACTGGAACAACATAGTTTGATTGTTGAACAACATTTTTAGTCCGGTTTAAAAATGAAATGAAACGATACGATGTGCTTTAGAACGATAATCGTTCATCGTTGCAGCATACACACTAATGCTATATTGTGTCGCATAGTCGTTTATCGTTTCATTGGCCCGATAATCGGGCAAAAACACTGTAGTGTGAACCCATCCTTAGTCACTAGATCCCCACAGTTCTGTAATCAAATTACATCACCATAGTCCCGCGCCCTACTATAAAATGCAAAATTCACAGCATTGAATATCTATCACTCATTAAGCCTCGTCCCCCGGTGCCATGAATTTTGCCATTTATAGTGGGGGCGGGGCTATGGTGACATCACAACCCCCTTCCATAAGGATCTGAGAGATTACCTAATCTCCCAGGAGTCTGGGAGAACTCCCAGAAATTTGGGAGCCTCCAGGAAATTCTGGGAGAGTAGGCAAGTATGACCTATATATACTCTCACATATATATGTGAATTTTGCATTTTATAGTAGGGCGCGGGACTATGGTGATGTAATTATGCCACCACGCCCCCCCAACTCCTGTCACATGACCTGTCCTCTTTGACCTTCCGGAGGCCTAGTCAAAAAAGTAGGCCAGTATGATATAGGCCTAGGAATGAGAGCAAGACAGTGAGTTAGAGAGAACGATGATTCCAAGGCTGCCTCCATTGTAAAGTAAATAGGGTTACTTAAGAAGAGCAGAGAGCTGACTGCAGGGAAATAGTTAATGGGGTAAATAGTTTGCAATGTTAATTCAGTGAAATAGTTCATAGTTTGCAGAGTTAATGAAATGCAGTGAAATTTAAATAAATAGTTAGTTTGCAAGGTTAATACATTGAAATATTAATTTAATATAATGCAGTGAAACTGAAATAGTTACATTGAAGATCATGCAGCCAGAAAGAATTTCTGTGTGTAGTGGCAGAGAGACTAAATAGAGATGTCCCAGCATGATTTGTATGCAGGCGAGGGGGGTGATCTTCACGTTCCCCAATAACTGCACAGTGCAAGAAGTGGTGACTAATTGGGAAAAACAGTGGAGATGTGGCAATTTGGGTATGAACGGACATCATACCTTGCCTTGTGTACGCACCAATCTGGAGCATGCACTGGGCATGTGCAGCACTGGCTTAAGTTTGTTTATGGAGCTCTTTCACACCAATCAATGAGGCAAATCAATTATTAAGTACAACGGTACTTTTATTATTATACAAAACACCAAAATAAAATTACACTTTAAACAAATGGAAGGCCGGTTTAACACACACACCCTTGTTCCTTACCTTTCTAGCCTAGAGGACTGCAGTTACCGTTTTCTTCTGTAACCTTGAGTCCCAGCCGTTGGCCCAATTTTCTTTCCCTCTACCAGTGTGGTAGGAATCGGATACAAACCCCACCCCCTGCTCCAGCAAGCCCACCAAGCTATAAGACTCACGAGGGATCGTGCTGAGGAACCATGACAAGCTGGTATTGTGAGAGTAGTTCAAGGCTGCAGCTAGTGTTCAAATCCCGTAACAGACTTTTTTTTTTTTTTTTAAATGGTGCCTTGAATGCAGGCATTGCAGTAGCCAAAAACTCTAATGCATGTTCTCTCCAACACAAAAATCTCTGCACTCTGAATCACCTGCCCCAGAGCTGGGTCCCTCCTTTTAAAAACAATTATATTTCCCATACTCCCGGGTCTAGCCCATGGGTGGGCTTGGATATATTATCCCTTGGGATTTGGCAGCTGCCATAAGGCTGCTACAGATCTGTACCTTCTCTTACCAATACTGGGCCCCAAACTGGTTTCATTCAAAGCTGTCTAGCTGACCACAATCTGAGACAATGGGGACATACTCCAGCTAATTAAGAGGTTAGGCCAGAATGACTGACACCCCCAGTATTAGCCCCATACAAACTTCAGTTGATCAGGGTTTCCTGTAGAAAAAAAGGGGGGGGGAAGTTACTCATAACCCTCCTGGCCACCTATAAGAAAACATATATGCATCCAATAAAATCCTGACATAAATATTATAAAACATTATCAAAAAACATATCCCAACACAAATATATAACAGTCCCCCACTATTCTGTAAATTAATGCAATTGCGCACAGTGCATACAAGTAGATACACAGATTAAAATTAGCATACCTTTATATATTTAATTATTGCAGCAATATTACGGAACAATCATACATAAATCCAAATCACACCACAGTTGCATATGAATATAATATGAACAAGGGGTAATGTTAACCCAAGTAACCAGACACTGCCCCTTCCCTGCACCCTGGGGATCTGGGTAACACTAAAGGGCTAGAAATATATATGTTATAGTCCACATTTGTGAGAAATACAGTGCAGGCTGTTTATGGTGAAATCAACCCCTTGTTTCATCACAAATCATGGACATTACAGTTTACCTCAACTTTTGACAGTATACCTGAGAGCATCCTTAGCTTCAGCAACCTTATTGGTGTCCCTATACTTTATGGTTTTGTTACATAATAAAACACTCATTCACAACATGAATTATCTTAAGATCTCACCTTATGCAGATCTCTCAGTGAGAAAATGTCAGCAACTAATCCATGGTGATCTGCCTGTTGGCCTATTTCCTCAGCAATAGCTTTTGACTGCCCCTTCTGTGTGCCATAAAGTAGCAAGAATCTTCGCTTTAATGCGCCACACATAATATAACTCTGCACAAAAGAAAAATTAAGGTAACTAAACTCTCAAGGCTAACTTCTAAAATAAAGGAACATTTCAATCAAACATATTTTTAGAGGTCTTGGAAGAATGATCAATATGCTCATTTTGATAAACATAAATATGAAGAGAAAGTGCAACATCCCATCTGTCCAGTGAGTTAATATCAAAATACTTAAAAAAAAAAAAAAGGTACCAAAGATAACCTAAACCTTTAAATCAATTTCTCAGTGAAGTGCATGATGCTGGCAACACATGGGCTTATCCTGTTGTAAGAGCACCAGATTCACTTTAAACGGGCCAAATCACATGGTGCTTATTTAGAAAATGAACACTTTGATGACAGAAGTCAAATATAAATATCAATTTGAGATATGCAGTTCATAGAAAATGAGCTTCATAAACTACAGCACTTAATAGAGCAAAATATGTTTAGCTTTAAAAATACTGATCTATACATATGTGATTCAATCTAGATTGTTAAAATATACTTAAGTGGAATTAAAATGTGCACTAAAACTAATGATTAACAAATTAGACTGAGGTCCAGGCTTTGACTAAACCACTTCAGCCACTTCATTTTATTGTATTTAGTCACTGTCCTACTAGAATTTAAATTTTATTCCAGTGCTTGGTCTCTTGCAGACTGCTGCATATTTTCCTTATCTATTACCCATCCATTTTGTCCTCTATTTTCTTTGATTCCCAGTCCTTGAAGCAGAGAAACACAACCATAGTATTACAGTGGTGCTAAAAAAAAATTGTGAATCCTTTACAGTTTCATTATTATAGATCTGTAAGGCACCACAGTGCTCCACAGCACCATGCGGTAGAGAAAACAGGAAATCCATAATACAAAAACACAGAAGGTAGACAAAATAAATGTAGACTGGCTTTTCAAAGAGCATCTAAAAGATTTGAAGGCTGTGGGAAAGACTGATTGGGCATGGTAGGGAATTCCATAAGTGGGTAGAGCAGTGGGAGAAGCTTTCTGAATTCATGTAAAAAAAAAGTGACCCTAAAAAGGTGTTCAAACCTTCATCCAAGTCATAAAATTAAATAAAAAGAGAATCCAATAAATCAAACATACAAAATTATATACTTTTTCAATTGATTTTCAAAGTCTGAAAAAAAGTTCAGTTAAGGGGACAAAATTAGAGTAAGGATTGGACTGTCAAATAATGGGATGGCAATCAGGTATGAGTATGAGGGGCACTGCTCAATTTAAAAAACATAAACCTGTGTCGCTACTCAAGACATCACCTACCAAGGACTCGTCTTCATCACCCATCCATGCCTCGATCAAAGGGGATTTCTGAGAACCTCTAAAAGATTTGTTGATGCTCATAAGGCTAGAAAAGGTTACAACATTTCTAAAGACATTGGTTTTCATTAATCCACTATCTGGCAGATAGTGTGCAGAGAGAATTCAACACTAATGTTACTCTTTGTAATGTCCATTTCTATCGTCACCAATAAAGATTGTCTGATGCAATTAATGTGGTTCCAACACACAAAGAGATTTAATAGCAAAATATATGAAAGTATAACAAAATACAAGAAAGTATAACTGATACATTACACTTGCACAATGAATCCAGTAACAGCTCATCAATCCTGAAGTCTGTGGTCAAAGAGGCTGTTACTGCATGAGCGGCTACTTTATATACAGTTTACATTGGGGGAAAAACCAGTGATGTCACAATGTACACACAGATTACATTAAGAATACTTCATTGGTTCAGGATTCAGGTTAGTATAGTACAGTGGAAGGCCATAGGTCAGTTTAAAGGATTTTTCTCACTCCACAGCTGTGCAAGTGTCTTGCGTAAGGGAACCACCTAAAATCTGATTTAAACTAACCCATTAACAAAGTATCTATGTGTAATAATCTTATACTAATCATAACTAGCATTCGCTATGTGCAATCGCTTTTTTTGAGGATACCAGATTTCTGCTGGTAAAATGTGGATTAATATAAGACCAAACCCCATACATTTCTTAGGATCTGAATCATAAATACCTTTAATGTAAATTTATCTTTATATAAATAATCTCTAATTTCTTAATAATAAAAGAATGTGAGTTGGAACTTTGTTAAATGTGAACTATTTACAAATTTAGGTGTGACTGTATTTGCTCTGTTTACCTGTGCGATTGCATAATCAACCCTGGTATGAGGCAGCGTTAAACTATTACAATTAATATTTATTAAATTAGAACGACTTCATCCAATTATTCGACATCTTTTAGGAGTAACCGTCAAACAAAAATCACTTCAAGAGCAAGGCATATAATATTCCGAGAGATCCCAGAAAACCCCAAGGTAATATCAGAAGGTTTGCTTTTTTCCTATTGGTTAGCAATGGTAACAATTCTGGTGGCCTCCAGTCCCAATCGGATGACAGAACTACATAAATTTGGTGAGCTCTCCACTTTTAAATTCAATTACTCAAAATATTATGTTCCAACACTCTACCGGAGATACTTAATCTATTACAAACTGTTACGGCTAACAGCTATTGTTATAAGCTTGCAGAACAGAAAGCAGAGGTCTTCACATATAGCAGCCAGAGTAGTCAGAGACAGGCTTAAGGATTAGGGCTGGCAGCAAGCAGGGATTCCCAGTGACAAGCCAGAGGTCTGGGCAATCAGAATTCAAGAAGGGTCCACAAACAAACCAAAAGGTCACAATGGAAAATCAGGTCAGAGTATAGCAGAGTATCCACAGGGACAACTGGAACACAGGAGGAGGTATGCTATAAGCCCTCCCTGCCTTAAATACCAATGACAGCCAATAAGCAGTGCAAACAGGAACTCCACCCATTGCCCAGGAGGCTAATAATTGTGCAGAACGCCTCAATTGCCCAGGAGGCAGATAATTAACTATGTGTTCAGCGCACATGCCCAGCTCGCCCTACAAGCCGGGACGCTGCACCAATTAATATAGCGTACTGGCCATTGCCCTGATCACGGCGGAGAATGCGGATGCAGCCAGGCATTGAGTACTGAGTCACGGCAGCTCGGGCACCGCCGCAACTTGTAACACAAACTATCAATACATATCCCACTAACATTCTTCACAGTGCTCAAAGGTACAGTATGTCAGGAATTTTGCCTGGGGAAGGAGACCATATTTTTAACATGACATACTGCACAGGTGCAAACATTTGAGAGGACTTCAGCAGCCACTATTTGTGAATTTCAACCATACGGTTATGTTTTTCAGAGTGATGAAAAGGACCTGCTTGAATGGAGCAATGCAGTATTTTTGCTTGTACTTCTATGAGGAGGGAGCAAAATTAAGCGAAGATTTCATGTCGGACATCTCCTTGGAGTGTCTCTGTGGATTGTTACAGAGGCACCTTGCGCAACATTGAATCTGCCCCTTAGGGAGGAATCTAACCCCACTTTGAAGTCTATGACAACCTCAAAAGAACACAAAATTATAACTCCATTATATAGACACATTTAATTTTAGAAAATGCCAATGTTTCCAATGCCCTACTACACAAAAGTCAAAAGCCTAGGTGATGGAACTGAACAGGATAATAAGAGAAAGTCACTGTCCTTTAGGTACCCATATGTATCATTTAGCACCAGGTACCAGCCCTCCTAACAAGACTATTAAACCATAACACCTCTAGTGCTGTCAAGGGCAAAAAGGCCATCTAGTTCACGAAGGCTCAAAACAAGTACTTGTAATTCACATGGAGTAGACAAGAGAAATATTGAAATTTCACTTCGCCATTCAGCTTCTATTTTCTCCTTTGGACTCCATAGAGACACAGAATTTGACAGCATATTAGATGGGCCAAGTGATTCTTGCCTGCCCATCTTTTAACCTATGGTAATCTCAAACCTTATTTGATTTCTAGTTCTTTGTAAGGATATCCTTATGTACATCCCAGGCACGTTTAAATTACTCTACTGTATTAGCATCTACCACCTCAGATGGGAGGCTATTCCACTTATAATCCAGTACCCATTCTGTTGAGTAATATTTCCTTACATTTCTTCTGAACCTACTTCCTTTGAATAATGTTTCCCTCCTGTACCTTGTTAAAATCCTTGACATATTTGAAAGTTTCTATCATGTCCCACCTTTCCCTTATATACTCCAAACTATATATATTAAGATCTTTGAGTCTTTTCGGGTAAGTTTTGTGATGTAGGCCATGCACCATTTTATTTGTCCTTCTTTGTACAGTCTCTAATATATTTATATCCTTCTTGATATATGGCCTCTAGAACTAGACACAGTTTTCTAGATGAGGCCATAACAATGACCTACACAGTGGCATTATTACTTCCTTCGTTCTACTATGAATTCCTCTCCTTATACAACCAAGCATCGGACATTGCTTTGTTACATTGCTTACTTGCCTTTAAGTCATCTGAAATAGGGACTCCCAGAAACATTTCATCCTCAGTAGTTTTTATTATAGTATAGTGCTGTTAATACTATATTTAGCCTTTGGGATTTTGAAAAAAATCAAGTGCATGATTTTCAATTTTTTGGGCATTAAACTGTAGTTGCCACTCTCTTGACCACTCCTTTAGTCTACCTAGATCATCAATAATTTGTTTCCCCCTCTAGTGGTGTGTCTACCCTGTTGCATATCTTTGTGTCATCTGCAAAAAGGCATACTTTCACTTCAATGCCATTTGCAATGTCACCAATAAAGATATTAAATAGCACTGGTCCAAAGATCCCTGGGGTACTCCATTGGTAACCTTTCCCTCCTGTGAATGCACTCCATTTACTACAACTCTCTGTTTTCTATCCCGCAACCAAGACCTCATTCATTCAACCATCTTAGAATCCAATCCCAAGCTTTCGTGTTTATTTAAGTCTGCGATGTGGGACAGTGTCAAAAGCCTTACTAACATCTAGATAAGGTACATCTATAGATAGATATATATATATATATATATATATATATATATATACACACACACACACACACACACACACACACACACACATATACACACACACACACACACATACATACATACATACATAGCTGCCTAGAGAAATTCATGGCCCCAGTACAGCAACTCCATGGGTCATCTCTTATAGTTAAACATGGTTAAAAAAAATGTTGTGCCGCCGCTTTTTACTCACACATGCCCCCTTGCACAGCAGCTTTGCTCACATATGTCCCCTCTGCCCACATGCTTTAATCACACATGCCTCCCTCTGCCCACATGCTTTAATCACACTTGTACCCCCTCTGCCCAGCACCTTTAGTGACACATGCCCCTCTCCATCACCTTTCGTCACAAATGCCCCCTCTCCAGCACACCACCTTCTTACCTTATTCTCCACTGCACAGCATGGGAAGATATCCAGCAGCCTGCCGAGTACCATGTGACCACTGCAGTCAGATGACCCGGCGTCTGAAGGTACCTGAGCTGAAGGGGATTTAGCCACTACCGATCCCCCTGCACTCAATAATTTTTTTTTTGTAAAAAATAGTACTTTTAAAATATTTTTTTTTAAAAAAAAAATTAGGTCTCCAGAGGGGACTCGAGCCACCAAGCAGGCCCAGGCAATTTGTAGCCACCCCATCCCCTCTCTGCGGCTATATATATATATATATATATATATATATATATATATACACACATACACATACACATACATACATACATACAAGTTAACCCGTGCATGATACTCATGCATTCTAGTCAAATCAAGCTACTTAAGGTCTTAAAAAGGTTCTTGTCATGCATTTGGGCCTAGCCCAGGCCTCCTCAGGGGAAGAGCGTTACTACCCGACGCAAGCAGCCTTTTTAATGTGTGTTCATGAGGTAAAATTACCTCACGAAAATGAGTTTGACCCCTCAACTCGTAAATTTAGCCTTTACCACCCCTCCCACGGGAGGAAGGGGGGATGATGGGAGTTAACTGACTTAACTATTCTAATTTTTTTGTCAAATAATGTCAGTATACCAAATTTCAGGTCAATTGGAAAATAGTTTTTTCCACACACACAAACACACACACACACACTAACGCACGCCTCTACACATGTGTGTTCATGAGGTAAAATTACCTCACGAAAATGAATTTGAGCCCTACCAAATTTCAGCCTTTTTTGAATTTTTTTTCCCACACACACTAAGAATTTAGTAGGTCAGTGTATAACTCCGCCCAGCAGGTGGCGCTGCAACTTGTTTTTTTTTTCCACACACACACAGACAGACGCCACTAAGCATATATATATATATATATATATATATATATATATATATATATATATATATATATATATATATATATATATATATATATATATATATATCTATCACTGGATTTATACTTACAATAAATCTTTTTCTCTGAGTCCATCTGGGGGACACTCCTTAACCATGGGGTTGAGTCGGGGGGAGGAGTCTGGCACCGAAAGAGTTAACTTTTTTCAGCTGACAGCATATCACCCCCGTCAATTCCCACATACCTCAGTTTGATTACAAAAGCCATTAGGAAAATAGGCCAATCAACCAAGACACACCACTCAACAGAGGGGGGAGTAGAGACAAAACAACGAAAAGACGAGGGGGATCGGAGTGTCCCCCAGATGGACTCAGAGAAAAAGATTTATCGTAAGTATAAATACCGTTTTCTCTTTCATCCATCTGGGGGACACTCCTTAACCATGGGGACTTACAAAAGCAATCCCTCTGAAGGGTGGGACCGCTCTGATCTCCTTGCACGCAGAACACTACGGCCAAAGGAGGCGTCCCCAGACGCAAATATATTAAATTGGTAGAATTTCGTAAAGGTATGGACCGAGGACCAGGTGGCTGCTCTGCACAGCTGGTCCGCCGTGGCTCCATCACGAGCCGTCCAAACCGACCGGGTAGAATGGGCAACAATACGTTTCGGCACAGGGAGATTAATACTTTGGACATAAGCCTCCCTGATAGTCAGGGTAAGCCATCTGGCAATAGTTTGCTTAGATGCTGGCCATCCCCGTTTGGAAAAGTCAAACAACACAAATAGAGACTCTACGTAATGCCCTCACTACGTCCAAATATTTATTTGTCTTTGTTCTTCTGTTTGGTTCTTGTCCAGCAACCACCAGCTGAGGACCTACCTCCTCTACTGGTACCTCGAGCACGGGAATGCTCCTCTGGGATGGGATCCTGCCCAGGGTAAGGTCGCGAAAGATGTCACCATCTTTCCCAGCAGCTTCAAAGACCTGGCTACTGACAGCCTCTTGTCTGACAGGATCCTGCCTGTCCACTCCATCTAGGACCTCAACTTGTCCTGTGGAGACAACCTTCTGCTATGTACCAAGTCCCTCACTAGTCTCAAGAAACTCATTCTTAGACAAGGGATTCTCTGTGACCCTTTCAGACTCTAGAAGTTCGGTCATAGACTGAACAACTCGTCTAGCCTTAGCACCCTGAATGGGTGTGACTAAAACATTTTCCCTTACTGGAAATTTTAAGCCTGTAAAGCTTCGTCTGAACGAAGCAAATCGACAGCCCTGAGCTCTTTCTGATTTGACAGAAGCCAGCGAGGTAATTTTTTCCAAAACCTGAGGTGAGCTGGTCCCATGAATTCTATCACGATATTCTGGACCTACTCGTCTACCGAGGACCCTGTCTGCTGCCAAGCAAACCCAAGCAGCCGTCCTCCCACCCCACCCTCTGTAACCAGAGGTGGGTGGTAGTCATGCCACTGGTCTATCCGTCAGCTTGGCAGAAGAAGCTCTCCGCGCCACAGGGGCAAAGGATGACCTTCCCCTACGGGACTGTCTCCTGGATTCCACAGCCCCTGGATCGGTAGTCTGGCCTCTGCCAGACCCGCCCCCGTAAGGAGGCTGTCTGAAAGAACGAAACCTAGGCCCAGCCCTATGTCTTGGAGTATTTACAGGCAAGGACGTCTTCTTGCCCCCTGAAGCCTGTAAAATCCAAGAGTCTAATTCTGGACCAAATAACATCCCACCCGTAAACGGGATGGATTCTAATGATCGTTTAGACTCTGAATCCGCATTCCAAGCCCTTAACCATAATGCCCTTCTAGCTACTACAGCTGTAGCTGAAATAGACGAAGCTATGGAGGCCGAATTATGGGCCGCTTCATATACATAGCCTGCTGCCTCCCTTAGCTACATGGCCAGAGGCAGTAAATCTGGATCCTGCAAGGCAGACTCTAACTGCCCTGCCCAGACTTCCATGGCCCTAGCTACCCAGGTAGAGGACAATGCTGGCCTGAGGCTAATACCGGCGGCCGAGAAGATAGACTTCAGCAGGGATTCTAATTTCTTGTCAGTCGCCTCCTGTAAGGTCGCTGAACCGGTTACAGGTAGTGTAGTCTGACGAACCAATCTCGCCACAGGTGTATCTACCTTTGCCACCTGTTCCCAATGGGTCATATCCTCCTCCTGAAGGGGATACAATACGCCAAACTTCCTCGGCATAGAGAACCTTTTATCTGGATATTTCCAAGAGGCCTCTACAATATCCCTCAACTCAACTGAGGGAGGGAACCTGACCACCTGCTTAGAAGCCTTCTTAAAGAGGGAGCGGTCCAAAGACTTTGTCTCCTCTACTTCAGCAAACCCCAGGGTCTGACGAACTACTCTTACCAGATCGTCCATAGCCTGGTGCCTAGAGTTTCCTTCTGACTCTATAATGGACACATCTGAATCGTCCAACAATTCCCCCTCCTCCTCTGAGGAACTCTCAGAGTCTGACACTGACCACAGCGCTTTAGCTGTTTGTCTACGTCTTTTAACACTACGCTTGTGTCTGGGGTTCTCCAGTAGATGGGTAAGCCGGTCCAGGCTTTTAGCCACCGCTGACCAACCCACCTCTCCCATCTGGGAAACCCCCGGGAGGGCTGGGAAGGGAAATGCACCGACCCCTGGGGAAAATGACTCATCTGTCATTCCTACTGTTATACCCTGAGAAACCACAGATGTAGCTGGGATCTCAACTGGTTTAGATAACTTATTTACAAGGGTATTAACTCCCTGTGTTAAGGCAGCCGCCCACTCAGGAGGATCTACCGTTATGGTGGAGGCATCTATAGGCTGTTTCACAAGAGCCACAGTGCAGGCTGCACAGAGCCCCCCCTGATCCAGCCGTTCACTTGTTAGTTTAACATTACATTTTGAACAGACATTATGTTTGGTACGTGTTGTTTTGCTTTTATCTGCCATCACAAGATAAGAAAAACTAAATCACGTTTCAAAATTCACAAACACTTCTCCAATTTATCAGAAAATACAGATTAAGTTATATTAACTTATCATAGTATTTCTGATTTAAATAAGACAGGCTTGGAGAACTTTATAGTTTTCTCATAAACAACAGTTCTCTCAACACATCATTGTCTTATAATATACATGTCTACACATGCACACACATACACACAGAAGAAAATAAAAGTGATACTCAGCGGGGAAGATATGTGTCAACAGTGCACTTCTCTTCAAATGACGGCTGCAACTGTCCTCCTTTTGAAGCTTGGCGCCAAAAAGGGATCTTCCACGTGCTCACTCAGCGGGGGAGGGGAAGAGGTGTTTCTCAACAGATTCCCCTACCACTGGAATCTCCTTCTGTGTCTCTGCTAACAGTGATTTCCCCTTTCTACTTAGGTGAAATCCTGTTGCTTTATCTTTCTCACATTTTGCTACCACACCGCAAAATACAGGTACATATTTATCTATGAACCAGTGAAAAGATAGTATTTCTGTTCCTTTTCCTCTATATAGAGAGTATAAGGTATAATTTTTTTAGTCAAGCTGAAAGGCTGCAGCAGGTTTTTCAGTAATGACTGCAATTAGCACAGAACACCTGGGCCCATTTAGCATTACATTTGGAACAGACAATATGTTTGGCACGCCCAAACACTTCCACAACCTTTATCAGAAAATACAGACTAGGTTATTTAACATATCATAGTATTTCTGATTAAATAAGACAGGTTTGGAGAACTTTATAGTTTTCCTTAAACACAGTTCTCTCAACACCTCATAGTCTTATAATACACATGCATATACAGAAGAAACAAAGTGATACTTAGTGTGGAAGATATGTGTCAACAGTGCACTTCTCTTCAAATGACTGCTACAACTGTCCTCCTTTTGAAGCTTGGCGCCAAAAAAGGGATCTTCCACGTGCTCACTCAGCGGGGGGAAGCGGTGTTCCTCAAACACATTGCCCTTCCACTGGCTCTCCTTCTGTGTTGTTTACCTTAACAGCGTTTTGCCCTTTCTCTAATATTAGGGGAAAACCTGTTAGAATGTGTTCCCCGCTAGCGCTACTTAAAGCGCGCCATCCTCAAGAATTCACTGCCATCCCCACAAGAATTCACTGCCATATACCAAGGAACTTGGTATACTCCAGCTGGCTTTCGGGGAACCTCAGCAGTAAAGGCGCTGTCTGCCTAATGGCAGCGCCCGTCCTGCATCAGCGGGGACAGGCTCTTGCCGACTGCTTCCCGCTGTGAGAAGCGCTTCTTACAGCGAGTCCCCCCCCCCCCCCGCCGACAGGCGCTTCTCCCACGAGTCAGCTGTTTGCACGGAGCCTCTCGCCACTGCCAAAAGAAAAAAAACTGCAAAAGAAAAGGAAAAAACCTATAACCAGTGAACCCTGTTCACTGTCTCTCTTGGAGCTCTTCAGGTGCAACCTTCTTCCAAGTGCACCCAATTCAAACTGAGGTATGTGGGAATTGGCGGGGGCGATATGCTCTCCAGCTGAAAAAAGTTAACTCTAGCCAGACTCCTCCCCCCGACTCAACCCCATGGTTAAGGAGTGTCCCCCAGATGGATGAAAGAGAAAATATATATATATATATATATATATATATATATATATATATATATATATATATATATATATATATATATATATATACACACACACATATATATATTATACATATATATATATATATATATATATACATATATATATATATATATATACATATACACACACACATCTCATTTTATGAGGCTAATATCATATTAACAGTAAGGGACCAGCAAAAAAAATAAAAAAAAATTATGCCGCACAGTAGTGCCCCAGTTCACATCATACCTCATAGTTGTGCCCCCAATTCATACCTTGCCACAATTGCCCGCAGAGACACATAGTATGCCACAGTTGCCCCCAGAAACACATAGTATGCCACAGTTGCCCCCAGAAACACATAGTATGCCACAGTTGCCCCCAGAAACACATAGTATGCCACAGTTGCCCCCAGAAACACATAATATGCCACAGTTGCCCCCAGAAATACATAGTATGCCACAGTTGCCCCCAGAAACACATAGTATGCCACAGTTGCCCCCAGAAACACATAGTATGCCACAGTTGCCCCCAGAAATACATAGTATGCCACAGTTGCCCCCAGAAACACATAATATCCCACAGTTGCCCCCAGAAACACATAATATGCCACAGTTGCCCCAGAAACACATATGCCACAGTTGCCCCCAGAAATACATAGTATGCCACAGTTGCCCCAATACATTTTATGCCACAGTAATGTCCCCAATATATTTTATGCCACAGTAATGCTCCCAATGACTCTTATGGCCTCAGAATTGCATCAAATTTTTTTTTTAGGACACTAATAAATGAATAAAAAATTATATAATTTTATACTTACCTCTTCCAGGCGTGAAGCGGTCCGCAAAGGTGCTTGGGAGGAACTCCGCAGCAGTTCAGCTCTTCTCCGGCTGTCATTTAGACAGCGGACGGCGTGCCAGGACTCAGGGGGCTGCGTGCGCCGGGGGTTGCCGACCCCTGGAATAATGTATGATGCTGTGCACAATTCGGAGGAAAACTTACAACTCAGTGCCTCCTCTTCTTCAGCAATGCTTTTTCTGTGCTTCGGGTGTCCACAGCAGGTAGTGTGTAGGTTCGTCCAATTGCAGTCTGAAGACCAACCTTAGTGAGAACTTGTTCTCTTGGAATGTCAAGATGTCTGGCTGATGAGGGTACACATATGATGGTAATGGACCATTGGGATGTAGAAAACTGATTAAAACCTTCTGTGATGTTGCATTCTTATTCATGAAATAACCTAATCACCAAGCATCATTATAGACGCAAGTCACAAAACCTTTTATTTCTTTCAAAGGCAATGTTTCATATGGAGTATTTGTTACCTTCACTTTACTGGATAAGTCTGTAGAAAACCTCTTAATTATTAAGTGTGACAGAGTCACTGGTTTGAATGGCAGGTATTCATGTCCCAGGCTGTCTGACTTGCATGCTTTTAAACCCAGGGAGATTGCTATGTATAGGAAGCAGCATCCAAAAGAGCTTCAGGAAAAGCTGTTAAGGGTCCCTGGTGTTTTGTATGGAGAGAGCAGAGTGGGCTCCATGCAAAAGGCCCAATCCGGTCTTCTGGTCTCCAGGCTCACAGCAGACTAATTAGGAGCTGCACCTGAGTGATCTCTGTAAAAGGCTGCAGTTCTGCCTCAATCAGGCTCTGAGACCTGGGGAGGAGGTTGGTTGCCTCCTGAGAGACTTTGTCCCACACACAAATCGAACACATTATTGCTCACCACAGCAAAGTCTTTCACCCTTGAGAGGGTCTACATGAAAATGTGTAGTGAGTGCCAGACAGGCAAGGCTTTTTATTTGTTTTGTTCATTTGAATGTGCTAATAAAACTGGCTGAGGTCAGTTACACCTCAAATAATGGACTTGTATGGCTTTAATGCTGCTGTTTGCTGCCATCTACCCCGGGAGATGGTACCTATTCCCCTCACAGGGTCACATAAGCTATTCTGTGTTCCTGGTATGAAAGCATGAAATGTTTGAGTTCCAGGTACTCATCTTGCTTCCTCATGTCGGTTGTGTAGCAACATTTCATTGTCCATTATTTCTTTTTTGACACGCATGTACAAAGTTCATATTCTTAATATTCATCATCATCATCATTGCCCTTTACCCAGTCAAACAGTTGTCTTGGAGTCACAATTTGTTTTATATAAAGACGCTGTAAACTCACCCTAGCTTCCAGCCTCTTAACCAAGGGCGGGCTGGGTAGGGGGGCATATGTCCCCCGGGCCGGACAGACAATCTGTTTTAGGCCGGTCTCCATCTTTGTGGCTGGCTCCTCCTCCGGGACCACCCACCTTCCTTCATTGGCAGCGGATCTGTAGATCTGTCCTGCCTCCCTCCATAATGTGTGAATGTGTATGTATGTGTGTGGGGGGGGCATGGCAGCATAATGTGGGGGGGAGACACGGCAGCATAATGTGGGGGGGGAGACACGGCAGCATAATGTGGGGGGGGGGAGACACGGCAGCATAATGTGGGGGGGGGAGACACGGCATCATAATGTGGGGGGGGGAGACACGGCAGCATAATGTGGGGGGGGAGACACGGCAGCATAATGTGGGGGGGGAGACACGGCAGCATAATGTGGGGGGGGAGACACGGCAGCATAATGTGGGGGGGGAGACACGGCAGCATAATGTGGGGGGGGAGACACGGCAGCATAATGTGGGGGGGGAGACACGGCAGCATAATGTGGGGGGGGAGACACGGCAGCATAATGTGGGGGGGGGGGAGACACGGCAGCATAATGTGGGGGGGGAGACACGGCAGCATAATGTGGGGGGGAGACACGGCAGCATAATGTGGTGGGGAGACACGGCAACATAATGTGTGTGTGGGGGGGGGCACACGGCAGCACAATGTGTGTGTGTGGGGGGCACACGGCAGCACAATGTGTGTGTGTGGGGGGCACACGGCAGCACAATGTGTGTGTGTGGGGGGGCACACGGCAGCACAATGTGTGTGTGTGGGGGGGGCACACGGCCGCACAATGTGTGTGTGTGTGGGGCGGGGCACACGGCCGCACACTGTGTGTGTGTGTGGGGCGGGGCACACGGCCGCACACTGTGTGTGTAAGTGGGGGGGGGGGGGAGACACGGCAGCACACTGTGTGTGTGGGGGGGTCGACACGGCAGCACACTGTGTGTGTGTGGGGGGGGAGACACGGCAGCACACTGTGTGTGTGTGGGGGGCACACGGCAGCACAATGTGTGTGTGAGGGGACGACGACATGGCTGCATACTGTGTGTGTGGGGGGGACGCGGCTGCATACTGTGTGTGTGGGGGGGACGCGGCTGCATACTGTGTGTGTGGGGGGGACACGGCTGCATACTGTGTGTGGGGGGGGACACGGCTGCATACTGTGTGTGTGGTGGTGGGGTGTATGGCAGCATAATGTGGGGGGGGTGTATGTTAATATAGGGAGGGAAAGGAGTCTTAATATAGTGTCGGGGGTAGGATATTTAATGGTGGGGCTAATTATTTAATGGGTGCTATTTATTTGTGGGGTGATGCTGGGGCTATTTAATAGAGGGCCTATTAATTTAAGGTGAGGTGACGGGACCTTTAATTTAATGCTGGGGTAGTTTGGGCTATTAATTGAATATGGGGCCGATTTTGGGGAGGAGGGCTATTTATTAAATGTGAATATGAATTATATAATGCCATGGATGGCTGTGGGAAATGGCTATATTTATTAAACATAAATGCTACTTAATTTATTGCTGGGGCTGTTTGGAGGGAAATAGGTATATTTATTAAATGTATTTGCTATTAATTTAATGTCAAGGTTGTTTGGAAGGAAATAGATCTATTTAGCAAATGTCTATATTATAATTTTAATGTTGAGGCTGCTTGGAGTTTTCTAGATTTCATCTACCCATTTTTTTGCAAATACGGCATCCAACATTCTAGGATCCAGACAAGCAGCAACTGAGCTAAAGACACCAGCAGCCACAGGGTGGTGAAAGTGACAAGACAGGTAGGAGAGAGCAGGACAGTCTGCCAACTGTCCTGAATCTGGTGGGGCAGTCTCGAATTTAGATGACCGTTCGGACAGTTGGGAGGCATGTCCCGCTTCACCATGTATTGCTTGTGAAGGCAGAACTGTGTGCACCCAACATTAGTGCACAGTATTGCCTGTGTATTTGTCTAAAATGATAACCACGCTACATTATAGGGGGTTACCCTGTCTAAAGTGCTCAGGCCCCCCAGAGCCTTAATCCAGCTCTGGTCCTGGGCATAAATATATATGGATTAAGCAACACTAAAATAGCCTTTTTATATAGATAAATATATATTGTACCAAACACCACCCTTTAAGGATGAGCCAGTGATGTGTGCTTGCCCTCTGGCTAAAGCCTGCCAGCCCTCCTCTGCTCTTAACAGTTCTGCCAAGTCCATCACATGAATTCTTCCCATGAGGTGTGGCAAATAAGTGCCACTCAGCTGGAATCCCAAAATGAACTTGTTTTTTTTTCTGTTTTTGTATTGGGCTGCACACCAATCTGGTAAGTGAAAATCTTGGTCCTTCACTAGTTTATTTAATTTGCACCCATTAACAGTTTCACATTCTGATGTAAAGCACAAACACATAGAGAGTGTGTACCATTTGCTCCCACAAGAAAAGTGTGTTTGGATGCAGAGAGGCAACTTATTTTATATCAGAATGTGATCATTTGAAGTGGGCATACACTTCTGAAAGGTTATTCAGAATGAGTCTTTTTTGTGTTCTTTGGGACCACCACTTCTTAATGTCACAAAGTCCTTCTTACCAGGCATAATCCAATTCACTGCAGTAGAAGGTGTACTACTGCAGTCTTTTAGAAGAAGTGTCAAAATAGTAACTCTCACAACTTTGTGTGGTCACTTCAAATGTTTCTTTCAGTTTTTGCAATATGACACCATCACAACATTGACTATTATCAGGCACAAGTTCCTCAGCTGAAATATGGAATACTGTATTGCTTTGATTCTAAGACGCACCTTTTTCCCATATAAACATCTCTAAAACCAGGGTGCGTCTTAGAATCACAGGTGCGTCTTAGAATAGCAGATGGAAGTTTGACCGTTGTTGCTTCACTCTGCCCGCTGAATACAGTGGCACTCTTTGCAGGTGTGGAGCCACCATTATTTCATTATACTGGAGCTGTATTATGTTCATTTTGATCCCTTTACTGCAATCAAAATGTTGTCAAAAAGATTGCACTACGAAGCCACACTGAAACGAAAAGTTATTGTGTATGCAGAAGAACATGGAAATTGTTACGAGCCGCGGCGGTGCTCAGCCGCCGCGACTCCCCTACCTCCGTCCCGGCCGTCGCTATGGCTACCGGGACATCACTCTTGGGGGCTCGTCGGCCGTTGCAACGGCAAGACGCTCTTCTCTCCAGAGCCGCGTCCCGGCATTACAGTGCAGCCGGGCGCGTGCGCAACAGCGGGGCAAGCCTGCGGGCTAATTGGGACAGCATGTGTGCATTTGGAGAGCTGGGCTCTCATTGGTCTGCTTCAGTACTTAAGGCAATGAGGTCTGCTGCCTCATTGCCGGTTATAGCTTCTGCTTCCCAGTCTGCTGACCTGCTCTGTGCCTGTTCCTGTCTATTGAACTTCTGCTGACTTCCCGTCTATGACCCTTGGCTTGGATTTGGACTTTGCTAGTGTATCTCGTGACCCTGACCTCTGGCCTGTTTACCATTTTTTCCTGTCTGCTTGTGACCCTTGACCCCGGCTGGTTATTGGAATTGCTACCTGCTGCCGGCCCTTGACCTCTGCGTGGACCTCACTCCGCTTGCCTGGGTTCTCCCCAGCCGGTATACACTTCACGACCCTCTGTCAGTCTGCAGCCCAGTCTGTCCCCACCATCAGGGGGCTCCAGTGAACACCTGATTGGCAGAGTAGACTCCGGGTTGTGTTGTGCCGGAGGGGCTGGAGGGGTTCCTAACATTATAACCGGCCCACACACTGAGACGAGATTGTGATGGATGAAAGCGGATCCACACCGTCTCCGGCTCAAGCCCTAGCAGGCCATGTTGAGTCCTTGTACCAAACGATCCAGGGATTGGCTGAGCGTTTGTCCGTTCAGGAAGAACTTGCAAAAACCTCACAATCCACTCCAGATTCCACTTGTGAACCCAAAATGCATTTGCCGGATCGGTTCTCCGGAAATAGATCCCTGTTCCGGAATTTCAGGGAGAGCTGCAAGCTCTATTTTTGGCTGAGACCCCGCTCTTCCGGTTCAGAGCAGCAAAGAGAGTCGAGATTATCATTTCCCTTTTACAGGGTGACCCCCAGTCCTGGGCCTTTTCCTTGCCGCAGACCAGTCCTGCCATGCAGTCAGTAGACGCTTTCTTCGAGGCATTAGGTCTACTATATGATGACCCGGACCGAATGGCCTCCGCTGAAGCTCATCTACGGGCCTTGAAACAAGGCCGGCGGTTGGCAGAGGAATACTGCGGTGAATTTCGTAGATGGTCACCTGATAGTGGATGGAATGACCCCGCCTTACGTAGCCAGTTCAGTCTAGGCCTGTGGGAACAGATTAAAGACTCTTTGGTGCAATACCCGACTCCTACCTCATTGGAGGATCTGATGCACCTCGCCATTAAAATCGACAGAAGAATTAAGGAACGCAAGTCTGAGAAGGAGGCATCTTCTCTTCCATCTGCCTTGATTCCTGTTATCACGGATGACGAGGAGCCTATGTAACTAGGAGCGTATCGTCTATCCCCTGAGTAAAGAGACAGGAGGCGATCTCAAGGCTTATGTCTCTATTGTGGCACTAAAGGTCACTTTTCCTGTTCCTGTCCTAATAAGCCGGGAAAAGAGCATGCCTAGGGAATGAGGGGAAGGTTCACCTAGGTCTGCAAATTGTTTCCCCAAAAAATGCTGTATTAATCCCTGCACAACTCACGTCCAGGGCTGGTTCTGTGAACCTGTCGGCCTTCATTGACAGTGGAGCTGCAGGCAACTTCCTCGACATCGGGTTTGCCCGCTCTGCTGGAATTCCGATGATTAAACTCAATTCTGCCATTACTGTATGTGGCTTAGATGGGAGTCCATTGCCCGGCGGCAAGATTACCTGGGAGACCCCGCTACTACAATTGAACATTGGAGCTCTCCATTCGGAGTCCATCGTTTTCTTCCTTATCGAATGTCCGTCAGTTCCCTTTATTCTGGGCCACCCTTGGCTATCCCGTCATAACCCTGTCATGGATTGGGTAAAAGGAGAAATTGTCCAGTGGAGCTCTTATTGTACACAGTCGTGCTTGACACTACCTCTGTGTGTGATTCAGTCTATTCCGGAGCAGCTTCCCTCACAGTAACATGAGTTCTGGGATGTCTTCTCCAAAAAGGCTGCTGATACTCTACCACCACACCGGGAATTCGACTGTGCCATCGAGCTTATTCCTGGTTCTAAATTACCCAAGGGATGCTTGTACTCCCTCTCCGGTCCAGAGACCAAATCCATGCAGGAATATATTGACAAAAACCTGGAGAAAGGCTTCATCAGGCCATCCAAGTCTTCAGTAAGAGCAGGGTGCTTCTTTGTATCCAAAAAAGACGGTGAACTCAGACCCTGTATCGACTACCGAGGGCTGAATCTCATTACAATTAAGAACACCTATCCCCTTCCTCTCATCTCCGTACTTTTCGATCAACTAAGAGGGGCAACTATCTTCACAAAAATTGATCTTTGAGGTGCATATAACCTCATACGTATAAGAGCAGGTGATGAGTGGAAGACGGCATTCAATACACTCTCGGGCCACTACGAGTATCTGGTCATGCCGTTTGGTCTTAGTAATGCCCCTGCAGTATTCCAAGATCTGATTAATGAGGTGCTACGTGAGTTTCTGGGACATTTCGTTGTTGACTACTTGGACGACATCCTCATATATTCGGAGTCGTTGTCAGTACACCAGGGTCATGTCAGACAAGTCCTACAAAAATTGCGAGAACACCATCTCTATGTTAAACTCGAAAAGTGCAAGTTTGAGGTTCAGAAGGTATCCTTTCTAGGTTATATAATCTCCTCAGAAGGATTCTCCATGGACCCAACCAAGGTCCAAGCAATCCTGGACTGGGTACAACCGAATAACCAAGGCGGTCCAAAGATTCCTGGGATTCGCAATTTATTACAGAAGATTTATTGGCGGCTTTGCGGATATCGTGGCTCCTATCGTCACCTTGACTCGCAAGGGAAGCGATCCAGCTAATTGGTCTCCACAGGCAATAACTGCATTTGAAATCCTGAAGAAAGCCTTCGTGTCTGCTCAGGTCCTTAGACACCCGGATTCTAAGGTACCATTTATTCTTGAAGTTGATGCCTCGGACGTCGGTGCCGGGGCCGTCTTGTCACAAAAAGATCCCCATACTCACCGCTTACATCCATGTGCCTATTTTTCCAGTCAGTTCTCTTCAGCGGAAACCAACTATGATGTGGGAAATCGAGAACTATTAGCAATTAAATGGGCCTTTGAAGAATGGCAACATTGGCTGGAAGGCGCTGCACACCAGATCTCCATTATAACGGATCATTAGAATCTGCAGTATATACAGTCGGCCAAACGACTGAACCCCCGACAGGCTCGTTGGTCGCTGTTCTTCATCTGTTTTAACTTTATAATCACTTACCATCCAGGTTCCAAAAATGTCTGGGCAGAAGCCTTGTCCAGAAGCTTCCTGGCACACCATGCTCCGGTTACTAGTCCAGAGCCTATTGTTCCTGTGTCTATGATCCATGCTGGGTTAACCCAAGACCTGAGCTGTACCTTACAAAGGTTTCAGAGATTAGCTCTTGATAATACTCCAGTAGGATGCTTGTTTGTCCCAGTTCATCTAAGGAAGGCAGTCCTTGCTGAAGCACACAATAATCAGACTGCTGGACATCCTGGAGTCTTCAAAACGTTGGAAATCCTTTCCCGTACTGTATGGTGGCCATCTTTGTCTGCTGACGTCAAGAGTCACGTCCTGTCTTGTGAGGTTTGTGCCAGAAACAAAATTCCCAGGACTCGCCCGGTAGGCCATTTGGTTCCTTTGGCCATTCCTGCAAAACCATGGACACACTTGTCTATGGACTTTATAGTTGATCTGCCACCCTCTGCAGGACACGATACCATTTGGGTCGTGGTAGACCGGTTAGGCAAAATGTCACATTTCATTCAATTAACCAGACCTCCTACTGCTCGAGATTTGGCCGTCTTATTCATTCAACATAATTTCCGTCTCCATGGACTCCCTACTGATATCGTCTCCGATCAGGGTTTTCAGTTCATAGCACAATTCTGGAAATCCTTCTGTACCCTTCTCGGAATCAAGGTCAGTTTGTCATCCGCATACCACCCTCAATCAAATGGGCAAACCGAAAGGGTTAACCAGTCCTTAGAGAAGTTTTTACGATGCTACACATCGGAGTTCCATGACAACTGGTCCTCCTTGTTACCCTGGGCGGAATTTGCCTGTAACAACTCCTGTCACTCATCTACCAAAACCTGTTTTTTTGCAATTATGGTTTTCACCCCAAATCTAACTCTTTGTACTCACTCAAGTCCATTGGTATCCAGGAGATCCGTTCCACTGCCAGGGATCTCAGAGTTATCTGGAGGAAAGTCCAGTCATCATTGAGACAAGCCTCAATTGTTGCAAAAAAAAAATCGGACTGCCACCATACCATCTGCTCCCTCAAGGTGGGCCAGAAAGCGTGGCTGTCTACGAAAAATATCAGGCTCAGACAGCCGTGCAAGAAGTTGGGCCCTAAGTTCATCGGGCCGTTTTCCATCATCAAGCAGGTTAATTCTGTCGCATTCAGGTTAAAAATTCCGAGCTCGTTGAGAATACCCAACACATTTCATCGTTCGCTGTTGAAACCGGTACTATATCCTTGTCAAACCCAGTCTTCAAGTGTGCCTGGAAAAAATTCTAACAAACCACAAAGATACATGGTTCAGAGGATCCTTGATTCTAAAAAAGTGCAAGGGCAGGTGCACTTCCTTGTGCAGTGGAGGAACCGCGGGTTAGAAGAGCGGTCTTGGGTTCAGCGGAGACAACTTCATGCCCCTAAAAAGTTGAAGGAGTTCTTCAGGAAGTTTCCATGAAAACCTGGATGTCGAGGTCCCTCGACCCCTCCTCAAGGGGGGGTACTGTTACGAGCCGCGGCGGTGCTCAGCCGCCGCGACTCTCCTACCTCCGTCCCGGCCGTCGCTATGGCGACCGGGACATCACTTCTGGGGGCTCGTCGGCCGTAGCAACGGCAAGACGCTCTTCTCTCCAGCGCCGTGTGCCGGCATTACAGGGCAGCCGGGCGCGTGCGCAACAGCGGGGCAAGCCTGCGGGCTAATTGGGACAGCCTGTGTGCATTTGGAGAGCTGGACTTCCATTGGTCTGCTTCAGTACTTAAGGCAATGAGGTCTGCTGCCTCATTGCCGGTTATAGCTTCTGCTTCCCAGTCTGCTGACCTGCTCTGTGCCTGTTCCTGTCTATTGAACTTCTGCTGACCTCCCGTCTATGACCCTTGGCTTGGATTTGGACTTTGCTAGTGTATCTCGTGACCCTGACCTCTGGCCTGTTTACCATTTTTTCCTGTCTGCTTGTGACCCTTGACCCCGGCTTGTTATTGGAATTGCTACCTGCTGCCGGCCCTTGACCTCTGCGTGGACCTCACTCCGCTTGCCTGGGTTCTCCCCAGCCGGTATACACTTCACGACCCTCTGTCAGTCTGCAGCCCATTCTGTCCCCACCATCAGGGGCTCCAGTGAACACCTGATTGGCAGAGTAGACTCCGGGTTGTGTTGTGCCGGCTGGAGGGGTTCCTAACAGAAATAGAGCTGCAAGTCGACATTTTGACATTGGTAAGTTAAATGCTTGACGTTCAAGAAATGATAGCAATTCCATATAATCAAAGCTTTTTTTCCTGTTGGTGGTACTGAAATCAGTGTGCGTCTTACAATCAATAGCATCTTAGAATTGATGCAATACAGTCTTATTTTTTTACAACTTCTGCAATTTTTACAACTTTCCTTTTGCAATAGTTTTCTTCTTTAATTCTTTTCCTCTTGATAGGCGATACTGCTTAAACTTTCATTTAAGGACTACAAAGCTGAATCAGTCCTGCAAGTTGCCACTTTTGCCACTCCTCAACAGTCAAAGAATCCCTTTTAATTTGTTTCCTAAAGTTATCACAAATCATTTGATCACTATTGACATGTGGCAGTATTTCAATAATCCATGGTAGAACCTTCCTTAATTGTTTTCTACTGCTGCTGTGTCCTTGAATATCAAATGGGTTGCAGCACTGAGTTATCCATTTATCACGTTCTTGATCAGACTACCACTGTTTATTGATCAACTGTATTAGATAAACTGTCTTAGTCCCTTGAATCACTAGTTCTCAATGCAGAAGCTGCAGTCAGACTGAGAAGAACACACACACTACAAGACAAATCTGAACTTGTCAGTTGCAGGGTTAGTGCATAAAGGGTTCAACTGCCGTACGCAATATTTGTTTTACTTCTGTTCCCAAAGGCTTCCCAAAATGAAACTTATACCACAGAAAGATTGTAATTTACTACTTAACATACTTTATGTACAAAAAATTAAACATACTTTTTTAGATATTCAAGGTCAAAGGTCAAATCATGTGACCTTCAAATAGAAGTCAATATTTAAATATAAAACTATTTTTATGAAAACTAAGGTCACTTAGCTTAAAAACAAGACCAACATGAAAGTTCTACCACAAATAGAAGCAATGTTATGATTAGTTTAAGTTGACTTTCAAGCATAAATCTACATTTGTTGGCATGTTTGCAACTCTGAAGTTTATTAAGTTTAAAAGTTTGCTGAGGGCCAAACTTTTACATATGAAAGTTACTTTATGTCATCTACCATGCTACCAAATTTCATGAAAATCTGAGATGGTCGGGTTGAAAATTTACTTTTCTTGTGATGATTTGGCATAGAGAAATATGATTTTGCTAAGCCGACGCCATCTTGTTGCCTTATAGTCATTTTATTCTCTTATAGCTAAAAACAATTAGATACAGCTAGTTTGTAGGAGTAATTCATTATTTTCTAGAACCATGCTTATGACCTTGGGGAGTATTCCTTTAAAAATGTTTGAATATAGCAAGATCTAAGTAAAGAAGCATGAGTGGTTAACACCTTTTGGGGCGTAGTTTTCTGTAATACGTGATTTTGTGCTATAAAGACACGAGCTTGTAACTAATAAATTAGAGCGCTAATCGTACACGCAGAACTTGCAGTGTCTTTTATTCTCCCGGCTGATGAGCTCATAACTGATAAACTGACACTTACAGGTGAACAATCTGATTTAGATTCAACAGCATGGAATGACCTATAATCCCCTATATGCCAGATGACATCATCATCATCATCATTTATTTATATAGCGCCAACATATTCCGTAGCGCTTTACAATTGGGGACAAACGTAATAAACTAATAAACAAACTGGGTAAAACAGACAAAGAGGTGAGAAGGCCCTGCTCGCAAGCTTACGATCTATGGGACAATGGGAGATTGACACATGAGGTTAAGTATACATTTTGCATCTTGGCCCAGCCAGACTGCAAAGGTAGGGTGACTCATAAGCTACATGACTATGGTCTATTAATCCAAATTACACCTCTTTACACCACTTCCTTACTATTATTTTTTATTTAGAAGACGCCACAAGATTTCCGCAGTGCTGTACAGAGTACAAACAGTTGACCATACAGGGTAAGACAGTACAGAACAAAAAAAACAGAGTTCCTTAGTCACATATTAAAGTTTCTGATGCAATAAGTTTACCCCTGTGTACTTGCAATACTGCTGAAAGAGTTACAGTGGTTGCCACTTGCTTTAGAACAGTCCCTAATTTTCTAAATTCATCTTTTACAGCCATGGCTTCAGCATTAGTCAGGTCATTTGTCCCTAGGTGGACAATAACACCCACCTCCTCATCTTTTCTTGCTGCCTTCATGATTTTTAACATGCACTCTTTATCCCGTGGAGCTGTGACTCAAGGTAAGCACCTTACTAGTTTCTCTACTTCAGAAAATTTTCCCAGATATATGCCTCTTCTAATAAAATCCCCCAAAAAAAGTACATTTCCTTTTTTGGAAATTTAATTTTCCTGTCCCTATAGCTAGCAGAAGTCCCCATATACTCATGATGTGTATTATCTATATTATTTGTACATTCCAGCCCTGCAAGAGCAGCAAATAAGTTTTGCAATGTCAAAGCTTGTGGGATGTGTCTGAAAGGGGGAGATTTTCAGAGGGACATAGAGTGCACAGTAGTTCAGCTAGAATGTCTTCTGGGGACTTTCTGAAGCAGTGATGGCTTCAAGGATAAAGACATCCTACATATCTCTGCCTGCAGTACAGCCATCTCTTCCTGCAAAAATGAAAAATGTTTACAGATTGGATAGTATCAGAGTTTCCAGAATGTTCCCACAAGTTATAAAGATGGGTAGTTTCCTCTACAAGGTTAGGCAGAAACAGATAACAAAAAACATGCACCAGATGGTATATAAGGCAAGCCTTCCACTTCCCCTGTGTCTTTTCATGTCTATAGTTCAGGTACTGCAGGTAGTGTTTTTGTTTTCTGTAGGTAGAGCTTAGTTGTTCTAAGAATTCCAGCAAATCACCTGACAATGCTGAAAGCCGTGAATAGTGCTGGCTATCAGAGTGCATCAAACCACTGCCTTCAGGATCGGTTCTGCTGCAGTACATTTCGGTGATCAGGACATGCACAAGTTCATAGCTCAAACATTGAGGACCAGTTGTGACTGTGTGGAGCTGCTTCCATGCTACCCTGCAGTAAGGGGAACATTTGCTGGATACGATTCACAATTGAGCCTGTCAGATCCCAAACAGCTGAAGAGCACCCAGAGTAGGTATAGGGGTGCTTTGTATCATGTTTCTTATTTATTAATTATATAGATAAATATAACTACAGATGCCAGACTCATAGGTCGTGGAAATCCCCTTTCAAGGACAAGTTGCACAAAGAAATAATTGTAACAAAAAGAAACAAGTCTTCATGTATACATTTTGGAAATTAGAACAATATGGAAAGCAATTCAACACTTTCATGCTTCTGCATCTGAAATGTTAATATCTCAGACCATAGAACAGTAGTAGCCTTCATAAATTGGCAAAGAGACACCAGAAGTCAAGTCTTCATCATGGAAGTAGCCAAGATCATATTATGAGCAGAAAATAATCTTTCAGCTCTATCTATCTATATCTAGAAAGATATCTATATATCAGGAAAACAGAATGTGGTAGCAGACTTCTGTGAGGGTCTAGGGTCACTTGGAGTAAGGAAAATGTGATTAAAGATAATCCTATTAAGAGTCTTAGCATTTTTGCAATAATAATGCTTATATCTGTTTGTAAGTAAGCTGTATCTCCTTAAATCTATTTAAATCAGATATTTTGTGCCAATGTTTGTCTGAAATCAAGAAGCTAACCACAAAGGAAATTACCTGAGCACCTGCTAATTTGAAACTTTGCATAATCAAGAAGTAATGCCAGCCTCAAGGACCTCCGATTGCAGAATCAATAAGGAACTTGATGACATTTAGCATTTTTTAGATTACTACTAAGCTTGACCACTACCTTGTTTTATATCTAATTGTATGTTATAGAACCTTTCCATTATGTTACTAAAACTTTCCATTGACGCGATTATTGTTTATAAAAATATTAGCTATTTACTTGAGTAAAGCAGTTCAGTTTGGACATCAGACTCTGTATGGTCTCTTATTTCTGAGCTTTGATCGATACTGCTGCTGCTACATCTAATACTCTAACATTGGCTTGTCAAATGAAGATAGTTGGTTGCATCTGTATAAGAAATACAGAAGGTTGCCCCGACACTACTTCAGCCAAAAGCAAAATTTGCCCATGAGGGTGGTACCTCCATCAGGAAGTTTTCCAGTAATTGATGAGAGGGTATTGCCTTCCTCAAGTGGACATCATGGCAACAAGAAGAAATGCGACGGTTCCCAGGTTTTTCACTCAGAACAGGGATCCAGAATCAGAAGAGACAGATGCTCAAATGGTTCATTGGAAATTTTAAGATGCACCTTTTTTCCCATAACTAGGATGTGTCTTCCACTGATCACTTGCATACTAAGATCGATCCTAAAGGAAAAAGCAGAAGTAATAGTAATTCATCCACTCTGGCCTCACTGTCTATGGTTTACACTAACCTGTGAAAAGAATTGTCCTCTGCCTCTTTATTCAGATCTAGTATTCCAAAGCCCTATTCTACATCCAAATCCAGTGAGGTTTTCTTTGATGGCGTGGACATTGAGTGGAAACTGCTGAAAACGAAAAGAGCATCAGAACTAGTAATCAGGACCTTATTGCAGGCAAGGAATAATACTTCATATATCTTCACAGGACTTGGAAGAAATGTATTGCCTGCTGTGGCTCTAGATTAAGTCCCAGTAAAAGTTACCTTTTCACAGATCCTTCACTTCTTCTAGTATGATCTCAGCAAAGGCTTTGCGTCATCTACTTTTAAGATACAAATGTCAGCATTGTGTATTTTCTTACACAGCAAGTGAGCCTCAAAAAATTTGGTTATCCAATTCTTCCAAGCAGTGAAGTGGATTTATCCATCCATCAGACCTCTCACATGATCCTCATTTATTTCTAAATGCACTGATGTCTGACCCTTCTGATCTTCTTGAGTTGTATGACATTGAAAGTTGTTTTCTTAATAGCAATTACATTTGCTCGCAGAGTGGGGAAGTTGCAAGCACTATGGTGCAAAGAGCCTTTTATGAATATAAATAAATTATATGTATATATATATATAAAAAATAGTGTACTCAGAGCCAATACAGAATTTCAACCAGAGGAAGATTCCACATAAATCACAACGTAGTGCTGACATTCTTTTATTACAGCCAAAAGATGTAAATGAAAGAAAACTGCAATTAATGGATCTAGTGACAGCAATTTCCATATATCGCCTGATATAGATAATCAATTCACACAGAATGGAAGTTGAATTAAAGCTGGTTATAACTAATAGGATGCTTAAGAGTTAAACAAGCTATAGTGCATATATATTGACAAATTAAGTTTTTATGTTATTCAGACAATGTTGCTTAAGGTGTGTGGGGAAACTTGTCTAAAGTATATTGCATAGCATAACGTATTTAAAACGAAATGTGCCCTCCGTCAGAAATATCAGGGAACACGGAATCTGTGGTACAGTAAGTTAACGCCTGATAAGATATGGCAAGGTCTACTTGGATGTCTGCCTATATCTGGGGGATGTTGAGAGACCCTGATATGTGGAGTGATTATTGGTCTAAAGTCATATATGATGCTTTATCTATGTATAAAGTTTGTGGTTTTAGGGCATAAAATGCTTGCAAAAGTAATGTGAAATTACCATTGCTCTATTTGAATTGAATGGTCTGTATTGCACATATATAATAAATTGAGAATATTCTGAAGAGAATTTGTTTTTGGATTACTTTTTGAAATGTCCATAACAGCCTAAAACAGAATGACTCAGGAAGGTGCCATGCTCCTCATGCTTACAGCTGGGCACAGACACACTAGATTGGTCGATGGACCGTAATGAAAAAAAAAGGATGCCAGAAGCATAATATGTTATGAGCGAACCAATGAAATCGGACTGCTAAGAGAAGGGAATAAACCACAAACCATGAAATAAGTTACATTTATTAAAAGAAACAGTTGAATTCATTTCAATATAGAAATAACACCTTGGTATATTTACATCAGAAATATTTATCTAGAGAGGTGATACATTCTATAAAGAGCATATAAATGAAATAATTACATATTATAATGCAAGATACAGCATATTGATTTAACCCATTAACAGATTCCTAGATATTGTTAAATAAAGAATAATATTTTAATTGATTAGTGTGAACCCATTGAGAGTGCCCCCACAACAGATACTTACTTTTTTCTTTGGTATAAGTTATTAAACAGGCCTACAAGAGTAATGGTTGTAAGGTGTCAGATCTTCAGTGCCCACTCAACTCTATCAGTGGCAACATCTTGGGCAAACAAGATTCAACACATTACAAGTTTCAGCATCGCTGCTTTACAAAGCAGCTGGAGGGTCTTCTATTCATACTTTCACTAGTCATTATTCTCTGGATATTCTATCCACCTTGGGCATCAGTTTAGAAGTAATGTACTTATTTCAGCTTACAAATATTTTTTTAATTTGCAGCATATCTTGCCAAGTTTGTTCATTGTGTGGTCCCCAATATTGCATAGCTTTAATGTATCCCAAAGTTATGGCTGCCATGGACTCCGAAGGAGCAAAGAACCAATTATTTACCATTAATTCCTTTTCTTTGAGAAAATCCATGGCAGCCTGTGGCCGGGTCCAGAGTACTCGTGCGGCGACCATCTTGAAATGGTCTCCGGCACCGGAGGGGTTAAAGCCCCAGCGCTAGATGCCGTGGGCATAAGGAAGTATGTTTAAATGTATAAGTTAAATAAAAATGTGTTCTAAAATGTGCGCTGCAGCGCTGGGTGGGTAGCAGCATGTGTAGGTGCTGCAACGCCAGTGAAGAACCGGCGTGCAGCACTGAATGGGTAGGCACCAGGAGTATAACTACGTGTATAATGTGTATTTTAAATGTAGTGTTGAAAAAAATGTAAATGTATAAACTGTATATGTGTAAAATAAAATATAAGAACTTACCTTGTGCTGGGGCTGCAGAGGCAGCCCTGGATCCCCCCTTCACCTCCGGCAGCCAGCTTCAGTGGCTAATGGAGGGGCTTAGCAACCAGCCTGCTGACATCCAATGGGTCCAGGAGGTGCAGCGCCTTCTGGGGGTCCAAAGAAGTTAAATCCCTAGCCGGAGCTCAAAGAGCTTCATCTAGCGACAGGCAGGGGCTGCTGCCCCGGAACCTGGTGTCTCCCTCTCTGGTACTATTTACAGCCAGGAGGGAGAGCCAGACCCCAGAGTCCCTGGAAGTAACTTTGGATGGGAGATTTAAAAAATAAATCTCTCGCCCCAGGCAGACAGGCACCAGGGGAGAAAAGCGGGCTGAGCCCCTCTCTCCCTGGAAGCTTGTGGACAGAGGGAGGGGGGGGGGGAATGGAGAATACTCCCCCCTGCCATACTTCCTTTTCTTTGAGAGAGTGCATTGCATTCATAACAATGGGTAGCTTTTTTTTTTTCCAAGTTAGTGAGAGACAAATACCAAAAACTCTGCCCCTCCTCTTCCCCTGTGTCTTTGAGCGACTTCCCAAGCATACTTTTGAACAATATAAGCACAACAATACATGGCTGGGAAATTGTGACAGGATGGACCACCTATGCCACCCTGTCTGTTGTTGTTGGGAACCATTTGGGCTTACTTTGCCACCGTTCCCTTTATTTATCCCAATTGCGCCCTTTAACCGCTGTAGTAGGGGCTTAAGCTGCTGCCACCACTGGACTCCTTAACGGCATCCAGAACCGCGTTCCTTCTGGGTAACTGTTGTGCTGGAGCACCTGTGCTGGTACCCCTGACCTCTTACTATGGATCAGGGTTGCTGTGAATGGATCCCCCCTGGCCTATCACATTGGCCAGAGCTGCTGGGTAGCAGGCAGACCAGTGGTACCAGAAAGCTGGGTCCAAATTTCAGAACAGCCGGAAACGGATTAGATTTGGGACTAATCTGTAGGTCACAGGAAATACAGCAGGGAATAATTTGTTAAGCAGGTTTTGATGCAAGTGATGTTTATTCGCTCAAGTGCCCTCATAAGGACAGTTCACACTGGTTGAAGGTACCAGTGATAAGAAAATCAGATGGAACAATAACGATACATTTCAATACAAACCAGTGATGTTTTATACAGTTTTGGACACAGCCCCCTGAACTCTTTGCTGGCCCCTAGAAAGCAGAGCTATTTTTAGTATTAGAATGCAATATGTTTCCCCAAACATGGATTTAAATGCAATTTATAATTAACAAAATTTACACTTATCTTTGATATCCTACATCAGGTGATGTTTACAATGTCCAGACATTTCCTTTCCCTTTATCCAGGCAGGATACAGGCAACGACTTCTTGCTGTGTATTCAAGTGTTGGTCACTTAACTTAGCCTTAATGAGGACTCCCTTTCGAAGTTTCACAAAGGACTCCTCAAGCAAATGCTCATTGCATCAGACATATACCTCAGGAATAAATGCAATTCCTACACAGAACTATAACACAATATAATAAAATAAGTACATTTCTAATACACAGTATCAACAATCGGTACATTTGCAATGATATAAATTGGCACACTGTGTTAATAATTTAAATATATTATTACAATAATTTATTTATAGGTGATCCGGCCACACCACTGATGTTAGAAATGTTCCTACCTCCATGGTATTTAGGATGGTCCTCCCTGATTTAATGTGGTATTATGTTGTTTGAGGCCTTTCATATATAGAATAATTTAGAAACCTCTGCTAGTCATTTCCACAATTAAGATATTTGATTAAAAACCTGTTTCTCTTTGTGCTTCCAGGTGTGACGTCACTTAGCGTGACGTCAACCCGATGTAAGTTTCGCCAGGGTGACGTCACACCCGGAAGTAGGGAAGCTGACAGCGGCGTTTGGCCGCTAAACTTAGTTTGTCTTAAGCAGAAGTTTTTGACTAGTGTAATACTACTACTCTATTTATATTACACATCAACGCGCAATTACCTCCATCTCTCCATCTACTCAGACAACACATTATTTGTGGAGGGACGCTTTATGCAATTAACGCTGCATGGATAGGGAATATTACAGAGAGGAATTCCGTTTCAATATAAATATAATCAATTATATTATGAGCGGAGCGCGTTTATCTATCTAGGCACTGATTAATCAAAATTTTTCAATAAAAGTGAGCCGATGTACTAGCAGGTAGCGATGTGAGAGCAGATGCCAATTATACACTGCCTATGTAATATATACCATAGAATACTACCTAATAGCAGTGTTTAACATATTTGGACATCTATCCCACTTTATGCAACATTTCTTATAAATTTTACTTATGATCAGGAGGCTTTAAATATATTATTCAATGCTGCCACCCAGAGTCCGTTTTTGTGCAATAAAATCACAAGTCACTTAATAAGTGCAACACTGTTACCTTGTATATAATAGTCAAGGATATTCAAGGGAGATACCTTAAATCCTATGAATACACCAATTACATTTTAGGGACTACTTATGGACAGCTTTCTGCCCATTTTGGTAACCTTTTCATCTATGATTTAGGCCCATAATACCTGCATGTACAACTCAATTTTAGGGTACTTTCACTAGTTTATTTAGGTCTGCAAGACATTATATATGTAATGTCAGCCCTACTATCAGGGTGTTTTATTTTAAATTCTTTTCTCATTCAACACTTTATTTTTATTATTTCGCCCTGTTATCCTGGTTGTTTACTCATAAACGTTTTTAATGATTATCAATAAAGTTTAATGTAACCTAATGTTCATACCTGGAGTGCTTATTTGGTCATATCTTTTTCTTTTGGATCTATATAACTATGAGTTTTTGACCTTAGCACCCCCTCACGATATATACAATTTTATTTGGCTTAATAGTGAGGTTGGTAAGTACCTTGTGCGGAGCTTTTTCCCTTTCATATACAACATGCTGCTTGTGTCTACCTGTTCCAGTTTGGTTCTGCTGCTGCTTGATCTCCCGTTGTGACCTTGGCCTTTTTACCGTTGATGCTTGTTTGCTCGTGACCCCAAACTCTGCCTGAATACTGGATACTGCTTGAACTCTCGTTGCCCAAGACCTCGGCCCGATTACCAGACTATGATAGTTTGCTTGTGACTGTGTACTCTGCTTGGACTCTGGTTTTGCTTGTACTTGTGTTGCCCAGACCTCAGCCTAGTCATTGGACTCTACTCCTCTGTTTGCTTCCCTGGACAGACTCTTGCATCCTGGCATTGGGTAACTCACCATTCTTATCCCTGCATTAAAACTGTATTTGCATTCACTGGAACCTGTTATTTTTGTGGACATTTCCTGCCATTAATCACACCTGTTCATAACTGTGTTTGGAGTATACCTGTTAATCCTACTTTCCGAAATCTGCATTTTCTCAGAACAGAATACTTGTCCTATATTTTGCCTGAATAAAGACATTTGGTTTCATACTTCTGTTGCTGCTTCGTGAATGCACTAGGAATCATAACAGCTTGCATGTAAAAAGCAGTCAGGGAGGGACAAGGCCTGGCAGCCAAGATGGCCAGACACAATTTATGGGACCTTTGCTCAATCTGGGAATAAAAACCTTCCCCATCTAGTCTTCACCCACAAAACGCAGCCAAAAGCGACATGGCTACCACTACGGGTTCCCCCTAAACACCACAACTCGGACAGGGAAATATCTGGATGATTAAGATCCAGCTGAGACATTGCTCGAACGTTTTGGAGGAAAAACCGCTAGCCACAGAAGACTAAGACCCGCAACAGAGAGAGCCACTAGCCGGGAGATCAGATATCACTACTTGTCAACACACAGTAACCACACTAATGACACTACACCTTCTCACACCCACACGGAGTCTACTCTAGAACAGATTTTATTCCTATCCGATAGATAACTCCATTTGTCTTATGATGGTAGTATACATCAAGCTAGCTAGTCAGATCACACACCTAACTCTCTAAGCTTACAATTAAATCAACCTTATGTTTAGCATTGCTGCTGGAAACTCAATGACCTCCACATCAAAAGACCCATATTGCAAAAACCAGCTCTTAACGGTTATAGACAAATTTCATGTCACCGAGCTCAATAACAATTCAGAGGTTTCCAAAGTGTCTATACGGGAAGCTCATAAGTGTGTCCTTCGGCACAAGCTTATATAATTAGGTTTGCTCATGAACAAAACCAGAAAGAAACCCAAGAAGACCAACTTCTCAAAAAATGTAAGGATTTGAATAGAAGTCATAAGTTCTCCTAATATCTAGGGAAACTTTAACCAAATTTACAGAGATGAAAGTGGCTCTAAATAAACAACTATATCACAAAATTACGTTATAGTTACACACATGCTGCAAACATTTTCCAATTATTCATTATTGGTTTAAGGGCTCAAAGAGCTAGCACATATATTGTAGCTATGGAAAAGGATTGTCACACTATCATAGAAATAGCCACTGCCTATCACTATTTAGGATTATACAATATCTCTAGAAATAGCCCCCAAGAGGGCTCTGTCCATAGACAGAAGAGTATCTCCTCCTACATAAAGATTGATTTTCCCAATTTCTGTAACAATTTTCTTTTATTTATTTTTTTGTCATCAAGCACCTTTTACTCCTGCTGGACAGTTTAGAGGAAAGCTATTAAATTCACACCTGGAAAAAGTCAGAGAGCAGATGGATTTAAAATTTCTTATTACAAAGCGTTCAAATACAGATTAGTACCCCTGGTGGATCAGGCCATTGATGCCATTTCAGATGAAACGTAGTTCTTGAATCAATCTTTGAAAGCACACATTACTTTCATACCAAAGAGGAGGGAATGACCCGTCTTAGCTATAGGCTATATCACTGCTTAATGTGGCTGTGAAGCTATTTGCAAAATGTTTTGCAAATAATCTGAAACTCATATTACTGAAAATTATCCATTCGAAACCAGTTTGGATTTGTCCCGAGACGAGAAGCTGTAGACAACACAACCAAAGTTATTGACCAGATACATTTAGCTTCTCATTCCACCAAATAATTTACATTATGGTCTAGGAATGCTAAAAAGGCTTTCGACTGAATAGGTTGGATGTTTATGCAACACCCGCAGGTACAGCTAGGACTGAGCCCAACAGGACTCCATAGGATCCTTACACTATATAAACTCTCTACAGCTAGGATTAGAATTAATGGAACCCTTTTGTAACCTGTGGGAATTAATAATGGTACTAGACAGGGGTACCCAAATTCACCACTTTTCTTTATTGTGTTTAAGCACTGGCAAGATCCATCAGGGCAACCCCTAACATGTCAGGTATCCGAGTAGGCGACGTTAACCACAAACTAGCTCTGTTTGCGGATGTGGTTAGCAGTGGTTACCAACCCTGTAGTATGTATCCCAAATTTAGTTAAAGAATTTCAGAAATCTGGAAAATTCTCCCACATTACTATGATGCCATTATACCTGATAAGGAGGAAAAGCAGGGGGTGGCAATAGAGGAATGTTAACTTCAATTCCCGCAGCAATATCACCTTGGCTGCACAATTTACCAACATCCAACAATTAAGGCTACCCTTGCCCAATGGGGTAAATTATGGACACAAAAACCCATTTCCTCTCTAATTTCACCGTCACTGTTTGACAACCCCATCTTTCACCAGGTTTATCAAATTCTGATCTCAAGTAGGGATAACACGTGTGGGCCAGCTCGTGAGCTCTTTGGATGTGACTATATTTGGAAACAGAAGCCATAGAAATCTGGCACTCCAGATAATACAGTTCCTAGACTCAGCAGAAATTTATAGGGAAACAAGTAGAAAACTAACAATATTTGAATTGATGTATTTGGCATCCACTTGCCTCTCTCATTTACTCTCTAGCATAGACAAATTGTTAATAGAGAATATTTTTTTGTTCGTTACCAAGGGATTGAGAAAGAGACTTGGGTGGTCTAGTTAGAGAAAATTGGACTAACATTTACCTGATGACTCAAGCATGTTCAACAAGTACAGCTGAAATAGACACCCAATATAAAGTCCTTACCAGATGGTATTAATACCCTAATCTTCTTGCTAAAATTCATAAAAGGGTTCCTAATACTTGCTGGAGAAGCAATGAGGCCATGGGGACACCCCTTCACATTTTGGGCGATTTCCCTAAAAACCACCCTTTCTGGATGGATTTATTAAAGAAAATTCTATTTGAATGAAGTTAATCAAGTATACATTTAATATCAGATTATAGAATTATATAATTTTTCTAGATAAAATGTTTAATGTACCGTATTTTTCGCTCCATAAGACGCACCTGACCATAAGTTTTTAGAGAAGGAAAACAGGGAAAAAATATTCTGAACCAAATGGCACTGCTAATATGGCTATGAAGTGTCAGTCCATGTGTTTGAATGAATAGCAATAATAAAGTCTTGTACAGATCCTTAATCGAAAATACCTGGTTGCCATGGGGACGCTCAAGCAAACTTTGTAAAAACCAAAATTTTTGCCCATGACTGTATGACAGCAAAATATTTAAGAGCAAACAGAGGTGTTTCTAGTGCTAAATTATTGCAAATGTGATTTAAAATAGCAGTGTTAAACTGCTATTCCCTGTCAATTATATTTCTATCCTTCATTTTGATAATTAATAGTAATAAAGCTCAAAATATTAGTCACTTATAAAATAGGTCTGAATGACAGTTATAGAGAGAAGATGCGCCTGAGAGCAAAAAGCAAAAGTAAAATCGAGAATACCTGGTTGCCGTGGGGACGCTTCAGCGCCAGACGCTTACTTCACAACCGCTGGTTCAGCGGCACCACGTCACTAGCATGCGCACACTTACCACTGCAGAATCGAGACATCCGCCTGGCCGCAGGACGCTGAAGCGTCCCCACGGCAACCAGGTATTCTCGATTAAGGATATGTACAAGGCTTTTTTTTAGTATTCGCTCCGTAAGACACAAACTTTTTTTCCCCACTCTTTTTTGGGGGGTGGGGGGGGGGGGGGGGAGTGCGTCTTATGGAGCGAAAAATACGGTATGTGTTTTATTAAGAGGGTACTAGATAAAATAACATGTTATATGCTCACGCTATTATTTTTGGAAATAAAACCTTTTATATCATTTTAATGTTCTTGATTCTTTTGGTATCAACATTCAATTAATGTTAGAATAGGTGATTTCCACTCAAAAATAAAATTCTGAGATTAGACAGTCCATGTTTCTGGCTTTCAACATGACAAATATACCTATAGCCCAAAACAAAACAAAATAAAAATCTTCATTAAGGCATAAATTGTCTAAATTGTACATCAAAAGCAGCGATTCCAGTTCACTGAAGCTCTTCTCCCCTCCAATGTTGAAAGAATGGTTCACAAGGTTGGAATTTTAGCGATGATAAGATGACAAATATGAAGATTTCTAGGATATCTGGGGTAGCTGGTTGGAATTTCTGAAAATTGTGAATACAGCTCAATATGTTCCTCTCTACCCTGATGAAGGTCTGAAGCATTACCTCTTCTCGAATTACTACACCACTTCTCTTGGCTAACTCGCCTAGAAACTGGACCCCATGGTTCCAAAACCCACTACCACACCGCCACCACCTCTTCCTCTCCCCCTCCTTATTTACTCTGAGTTCATGTGTGTGCACAACCCTCTCCCAAAAGGCATTATTTCAACTCTCTACAATCTACTCGTCCCCACCAAACAAACTGCTGTCCTAAAATACAAAATCAATTGGGAAACGGATTTGGACAGGCCACCAAAGGATAACGCCTGGACCACAGTGAGGGAGAGAGTTTCTAAATCCTCAATCTCTTCCCTTGTCAAGGAGAAAGCATATAAAAATATATTATAGGTGGTACCTGATTCCAGCATGTTTAAACAGGATTTATGGCACCGCGTCCAAGCAATGCAGGAGAGGCTGTTGCAGGATAGGGTCTTTTGTCTATATCTAATGGAGCACTAAGATTGCTCAGTTTTGGGTTTGTGTAGCCAGCCTCATCAGTGACATTAATAAAGTCTCGATCTCTAAATGCTCCTTCCTCCTTGGCTCCCCACTGAAGGGACTGGATAAATACTCCGACAAACCTTCTGTGCACATTCTCAAATGGGGCAAGATGCTTGGTTGCAAAGCACTGGAAATGACCAGATCACCCTTCCCAACAGCAGCTCAATAAAATATGGTATTTGGTGTTCATCAAGAATACTAAAAAAAAATAAAAAAATTCTTCAAAAGGACTTTAAGACATCTTCCTTTAGATTTTGCACATCTATTTTCCCCCATAGTAGACCTGGGGAAGCCAGGGGTTCAGGCTCTGGGTGCAATTACCCTTTCTCCTACCCCAACCCCTGCCCAAGACAAACTTACACATTTTACTTTTCTTTCATTACCGGATATCAACAAGCACTTAAAGGTTTCTCCTAATGTTCCCCTGGTAACTGGCTTATCTGCTTACCTATTTTGCAAAATGACTACTATTCAGGTCTCTGGTAATTGTGTTTGGGTCTTTTTTGTTTTCTTTTTTTTTTAATTGTAGTCAAACACAAATAAAATTCTTTCAAAAAAAAAATGAAAATGCTATTTTTTTCTTTTACCGATACATACAGTAATCTGGTCATAAATGGATGTTCTGTTTAACAATAATACATTGTGTATAACAAGTGACCAAATATTACTGTGACTGGATCACTGATAAATAACTTATTTATTGTAGAAATGTATTTCAATCAGATGTGTAGGCACCAATGTATAATTTGAAATGCACTTATCCTGTTACATTGGGATGTGTTTTGTATGGAAGTATCATTGTTTGGGTTGGAAAGGTTGCTAGAGGAAATCTCCAATTAGGCATATGTGGGGAGGGAGTCTAATAGCAGGAAATGCTTACTAAGTTTTTTGATGAAGTGTGAAATGCCTGCTCTGGCCAAAGTCCCAGCAGGGGGTCGTTACTATGTGGCCTCTTGTCCAGAGTGTTCATACCTTTCTGAACATTGTAAACAGCATGTGATGCAGGAAATCACAGCAAGTTATAGGACATTACAGATAAGTGTAAATATTGTTAGCTTTGCATTGCAGGTAAATCCATGTTTTGGTAAACAGGTTATATCCCGATTCTAAAAATAGCTCAGACCTCGAGGGGGCTGGCTTACCCAGTGAAGCTCTGTTCAAACGTGTATCAAAACAGCACTGTTTTGTATTAAAAGTTGTTCTTCTGAATTCATCTGACCTTAGCACTGGTACCTCCAATCAGTGTGACTGCAAATAAACATCACTTGCTTCAAAGACCTGCTTGAAAATATCTTCCATGCTGAAAATCCTGTGACATACAGATTAGACCCAAAATCTAATCCGTTCCCGGCTGTTTCAGAGGTTTTCCGCTACCATCGCTCTGCCTGCTACCCTGCAGTTCTGCTCAGTGTGATAGGCCAGGAGGGATCCATCCACAGCAACCCTGATCCATAGTAAGAGGTCAGAAGTACCAGCCCAGGTACACCAGTAACTGGGTACACTCGCAGCGTCAGATTCTCAGAAGAAACCCGGTACTGGATGCCGGTAAGGAGTCCAGGAGTCGCAGCGTTTGTAAGCCCCTCCAACTGCGGCAAGAGGGCGCATTTGGGATAACGAAAGGGAACGGTGGCAAAGTAAGCCCAGCCGCTTCCCAGCAGCAACAGACAGGGTGGCATAGGTGGTCCATTCTGTCACAATTACATAACAGGAGTCTGTATTTAAAAAAAACATTTGCTTTTATATGGAGTAGAAAGTACCACACTTGCCACTTTTACAAAACTCACAATTCAATCACAATCCACAGCTTTTATCTTGCCCGCACACACAATTATTTATCCTGTTTGTGCCATTTTGTCTAATTTAAGTGGATAGACACAAATTCTAATTAAATTGGACCTGCCAACTACACACATTGAAAACCTTTTGAATGCTGACCATATTACACTCATGAAATTGTTCCCATCAATTCATTAGTACACAAGCCTTGAATATTATGCAAGTAGTTGCCTTGCCTCAGGATTTCCCAGAATGATAAGGTGGGTGGGGCTTTATTATGCTGTTTGACAAAAGTGAGCGAGGCATGTTATGAAGTCACATTCACCCCAAACTGGCAGGGACCTAATGAAGCAATTTATTAGGGTGGGTGGGGATAGATCATACAATAGTTTAAGTCATGGTCCCACCCACCTTGTGGCAGGTAAATGCTCGCAGAAGATTGCGTCATGGTCCGCCCACCTCTGTAACAGTTCTTGGCCTTCTCCCAGCACCCCAGTTCTGCACACCAGTTACTCCATTTAGGGTAGCAGACAATTGCTGTACCTGCTAAATGGTACCAAAAGGACCGTTAGCCCGGATGTCAACCATGTCCTAATAGCATGACAATGCAGTGTTTTAATCTATTTGAGAAACATACCGTATTTCCCCAAGTATAAGACGCACCTTTTTCCCCCAAATTTCCCCCAAATTTTGGGTCTAAATAAAAAGGTGCGTCTTATACACTGCAAGCGCTACTTACCTTAATGAAGAAGTTGGCACCTGGTGTGAGAGAGGAGTCCCCGCTAATCGGAACAGCGTGTCCCCGCTGGCTGATTCACACAGCTTGTCCCCGTTGGCTGCTTCACACAGCTTGTCCCCGCTGGCTGCTTCACACAGCTTGTACCCGATTCTTTTTTTTACATCTTTTTTTTTCATTTTGGGCCCCAAAATTAAGGTGCGCCTTATACATGGGGAAATACGGTAACTGCCTGTCAAAAGCTGGCAGTGAGGTGGGTAAGTGGAGGGCCAACTGCCTACTTACTCAAGATAACCGAATCCCTAAAATTAAAGGTGGATAGAGTACATGTTTCAAATGGTGTGCAAGTTTTTTAGTTTTTGTTATTTTCTCTTCATAAATCACTGTGGCTGGTGATAAGAAGAATCTTGATATTTAATATTTTCCCTTGCATTACTCCAAGCTGCTATTACGGATTTAGGATTCTAGACTACAACGACAAGGCTTTGGAGATTTTCATTGTTATAAAACAACTTGCAACATGCACTTTATGCAGTAACTTGACAATTTTTGAATACTTGAGTGTTAAAAGAAGTCCATGGGCTAGATTTACTAAAGTGCGTGTTTGAAAAAGTGGAGATGTTGCCTATAGCAACCAGATTCTAATTATCATTTATTTAGGAAATTCTACAAAATAACAGCTAGAACCTGATTGGTTGAAATAGACATCTCCACTTTTTCAACCACACACTTCAGCAAATATACCTTCATATCTGATTAAAAGAAAAAACATGTCATAAAAAATCCATTAATGTTCATATAAAATAACTGAAAAACATGGTTAAAATTTCACCAAAACAGATAACATAGGAAGGCCAACTGGGAAATTTAAAAGCATAAGTACAACTTGACAATGTTATTTATTTATACAATTATAGACCTAAAAACAAATGAACCAACACTTTAAGCTATATGCATAGCCTTTTTTCCCCCACTGCAAAAAAACAACAACTTTGAGCAAAATCTACGGGGAGTGGAAAGGATAGAAAGCCATAGAAGGAGAAAGTCTGTGTTTTAGCATACTCCAACTCAATGAGGGTCTCTAAAGTTTCACCACAACCACTACCAAATTGATTCATCCACCCATGCCCTCTCCAAACCCTGAACCTTTCTCATTGCGTGCAAAATATCACCCACCACCCCTTCACATGGGAGGCTTTTCTACATAATGGAGACCGTGCCATCAATGTGAAATAAAAAAGGTACTCAACTCAAAGTTCCCACACCCCTTGAATGCCCCTTAAGTCCACTCAAGGTAACTGAGACCCCAGAGTCAAGAGATACCCAGGGCGTGTGAATCTCTCTCTCAAACCCGTATGTCCCTTCAACATTTAAGCAAGAAATGGTCCATCGTCTCAAGCCCACCTAGACACTCTTCCCATGGGCAGCCACGATAATCGTCCCTCCTGTGCTTTATATTTCGCTTCACACAAAAAGCCTCCCATGAAAGGAGAGACAAATGTCTCTGCAATTCAGGGTATCCTCTGGGAGTTCATCAAAGCTATATCTGCCCTAAAGACACTGGCCGGGCAGTCCTTCAATGACAACAGCTCATCAAAGTGGGAGTGCAAGAGTCACCTCTCCAACTCCCTTTTAGAAGAGCTCTTGACCTCCTCCACTTCAATTTGCCATCGCTTTGTCACCTTCAAGCCAAGAGAAGCATAGGTTAGGAAATACCCACGGGGAACTTGAAACTCTTCACTGCACCTCCCTTATCCATGCACTGAGAAAAGGAGACACACAGATCATGAAATTATCTAGCCACCAGGGAGGAGTCTTCAAAAAGAGACTTCCGAAGGTAGTCAAAAAGAATAGCTCTGGGTTTACCATACCCAGGCCCCTCTCAATTTATAGGTCAAAGTGTGCTTGATAAGGGTTAGCTTATTTCCCCAGAGCATATGGAAGAAAATTACATGAACTCTCGCCCATAAAGGTTCTGGCAAAATGCACACATAGCTAACATACAAAAGGATTGGGATCAGGTAAGTTTTGATCAGAGCAACCCTCTCTCAGAGACATTTTCCATAAACTGCTCTTTGGTGGAAGCTTCTCCCAGTCTATGCTCCATATTTATGGTGGCATAGGCTCCTGGGCCGAATTGGATGCAAAAAATTGTTACCTCTTGATTAGTCTTGGGAAGACAGTCTGGAAGGACAAACTGTTGACTGTTGACCATCCTCACCCAACCAAAAAAATTTGCCCTTATCTTGGTTGACTCAAAGTACTGTTTTATTACAGATGTCACTACACCAGCCTCTGCCACATCAGACAGAACAATGGTGACATCATCTGCATAAGCCTCCACCCTCAGAGATGCCACCGGGCTCTGCTGCTGAGCCAGAGGTACTCGTGATTTATCTGATCGAATGCCTTATGTTGATCCAATGCCAGCAGATACTTTCCCAATTTCTCAGCCTTACACCATACCAGAGTCTCCCGAATGCTAAGGACCGCACTAAAGGTGCTGCCCCCTTTCAGAGTGTAGTGCTGGGAAGGAGAAAGTAGCAGACTAGGACATTTCATTAGTCTGTTGAAAAGTACTTTTTCCAGAACCTTACGATCTACATTGAGAAGAGCGATGGGGCACCAATTCTCAATTCTGCATGGGTCTTTTCCCTTGGATAGCAGAATAAAGGCAGAAACCCTGATGGGGGTAGGGAGAAAAACTTCACCCAAGCACTTATTAAAAACCTCCAAGGTATCTCTAAATGACTTGTAAAAATCATATGTTAGACAACGTGGGCTGGGGATATTTTTCATAGACAAGCTGTCTATGGCCTCTTTGAATTTATATACAGTTATAGCTGCCTCCAGGTCATCCAAGCCAGCATGACTGGCCCTCAGGCCTGGGGTCTCCTGCAGAAATTGCTCAACCTCTTCTCTGTTAAGTGCCTTCTTGTCAAGGAGAACAGAGTAGAAGCACTTGGCAACACCCAAGATGCCCTCCAGTTTGCTGTGGAAGACTCCCTGCCCATCATACAAGCTTCTCACTCTCTTGTTGTCAACAAAGTTCCTACAGCTCTGGTAAGGGTCTGGAGAGTGTTAAGAACCATAATCCTTCTCTAGGAACCAAAGACGCATACTAGTCATACTGATACTCGTTGAGCAAAGATTTCATTTGGGAAATTTCCCCATCATCTCCACACTCAGAGATCAGGAAACCAAGTTTCCACTAAGTGCAGAGTAAATATGAGATTTTAACGTCTTTTAGCTAAGAGACTGGAGAAAAAATACAGAGTTCACTTTTTCAGCATTTACCACCACTCTGACCAACTTAAACCAGCATCCAACAGTGTCTCTTGTGTTTGAAGGAAGTCAACAAAGGACTGACTGACCTCATCCTCCTTTAGGAGTACAGAGTGCAGACGCCACAGGCCCCTCCCACCCTGAGAAGAATCCAAAGCATTCAAGGTCATAGTCAGGAAGAGGTGATCTGAGAACTTCACTGCCCTCAGCTCAAGAGCCAAGGTCACAGAGTCCTCTTTAACAAAAAGAAACCCCAATATATCCTAGACCTACAGCTGCCTCTATAGTAAGTGAAACATGTGAGGTCTGGAAAGTGCTTAATATGCACATATACCAGACCTGTCTCTCTAATCATCCTATTTAAAAAAAGGGAATCATACCCCAAGGTGGTCCTGAAGCCTCCCCTATCTTTGGGCTTAGTGATGGTGTTGAAATCACCTCCAAAGTCCATCTGACTGGCCATAAAAAGGAATGGTTTTATATCACTGAAAATACATTTTGTATCCCACTTTGTTTGGGGCCCATAAATATTAATAAACCGTAGATCTTGCCCTTTCAGTTTGACATCCAAAATCATACCTCTACCCACTTGCAACCCTATAAACCAGTGAATGGTCACAATTCCAGGAAAAAACACTGCCATGCCTCCGTACGGCTTGGCCGCAAGAGACCAATAGGAGGGACCTTTTATTCACTTATGTTTTGATTTGTGAAGATCAGCAAAGCACTCTACCCTAGTCTCCTGCGGGGGGGGGGGGGGGAAAGAAAAATAAAAATAAAAAAATCAAAGCCCATGTAACAAGCTCAGAAACAACAGAAACCACATTAAAGGTGGTGTGAGTGGATCACTTATAAGTAACTTATGGTACAAATTTATTTAAAGAAAATAGTGCAGGGCACTTATTTATATAATTGCAAATGCACTGATTTTTGATATTGTGTATATTTTGGTAAGGGAAATATTTATTTCGGAGACCAGGGAGGAAACTCGTTTGTTTTAACTTTGCTAGAGGAAATGCACTCATGTCTGAGGTATATGTTTGATTTTTGATAAGCAATTATTTGAGGAAGTCTGTGTGTAGTTTCTAGAGGATGACCTCATTAAGGCGAATTAAGTCTATTCAATGTGAGTGACCAACACTTGAACACACCACAGGAGGTCGTTACTGTGAGTTCCTGAGTGGCTTTTGTTAATGGTGTTCGAACCTGTCTGAATATTGTAAACATCATGTGATATAGGATATCACAGAAGTGTAAGCTTTATTAAGTATAAATTGCATTTAAAATCTAAGAACATCCTGAGATCTGATGGAAGTCTGAGAAAATCAGTTTGATGTGGAAGTTAAATTGTGTTAGATGCAGGATTAGAGTACATCCTGATGTACTGAATGAAATATTGCAGTCTGTGCAGAGCCTTCTCTGATCAGGAGGCTGTGGAATGTGGACAGGTCTGGTGTCAAAATGGCGAAACCTTACCCAGGCTGATCATGCTCCAGCCCATACCTTTTTCTCCTCATCTGCACTTTTGTTAGAGGGGTGACTAAATCTGCATATTTGTTTAACCAATAAGTAATATCAACTGGGGAAAAATGATTCATTCCTAACCAGCACTGTAATCTTTACAAATTCTTGTCTAGTAATAGAGCTTGACCAGAACTCCGCCCACCTGCCCTTTCCCTTCACCTGCCCGAATCTCTGCCAGAAAGTTTGTAACCCATTAGTGACCGGGTCCCAAGTGACCATCTTTAAACGGACTTTGGCGCCGGCAGGGTTAATACCAGGTGCCGGAAGGGTTAAATCACTGGTGCTAGGCGCCGCATGAACACTAAATGTTTGAATGTTTTATGTAATAAAATAAATGTTTCAAAATGTGCACTGTGGCGCAGCAGCATTCAAAGGGGCGTATTCAATTGTTTGCCACGACCGCCGAAAATGAGCGCTCGAAAACTATTACCGTTTATACGGTAATATTGCGCGTAATTACCGTTCATACGGTAATTTACTCGCTCAATTTCAGCTCGCTGCTCAGGGAGCTGCAAGCTGAAATTGAGCGAGTAATTACCGTATAAACGGTAATAGCTTTAACGCGCTCGTTTTTTGGCGGTAACAGCAAACAATTGAATACGCCCCAAAGGGTTAAACCCGAATGTACAAATGTATAGTGGTCTAATAAAAAGTGTAAATATGTATGGGTGCAGGTGCTGCAGCACTGGTAAACAACAGGCGCGCAGCCCTGAATGGGTCAACTCACAGCGGTAGGCACCAGGAGTGTAAAAATACTTGTATATTGTGTAAAAATATAATGTGTATATGAAATAATTAATGTGTAGGCGCTGCGGCACTGGTAGTTAACCGGCGTGCAGCGCAAAGCATCAGGAGAATTAAAACATATTTTAAATGCGAGCTGTATATAAAAAACAAAAAATGCACTTACCCTGTCCCTAGTGGTCCAGTGGGGGCTGCAGGGACAGCCATGGATCCTTCACCCCTTGGCAGCCACTGAAGCTGGAGGGACTTACAAACTAGCCTCCTGGAATCAAATAGATCCAAGAGGTGCGGTGCCTCCTGGGGGTCCCCAAGAGGCTAAGATGCATGCTGGAGAGCTTTAGCTAGTGGCAGGGCAGGGGCTGCTGCCCCGGGACCTAGCCTCTCTCCCTCTGGTACTATTTTCGACCAGGGAGGAGAGCCAGATCTCGGAGCAGGGTCCCTGGAGCTAGTTTTAGGCGGGAGACTTAAAAGAGAAATATTTCGCCTCAGACAGGCACCAAGGAGGAGAGTGGGCTGAGCCTGCCTCTTCCTGGCAGCTCGTGGACACCTTCCCCTGCCACTAGCTTCAATGTTAAAAGTTGTTAAACCGTCTGGGCTGATTCATATGCAGGCTGCATGAATCAGTCCAGATTGGTTAAAGGGGCAGGAAGCTGGATTACATCCTGCCAAGCTAGTCTTCAAAACTGAATAAAAAGAGCACTGTGTTACACTGAAATGTATTATTACATCTGTACCTTTCTGGATGCCACTAGTACCATCAACTAGTGGGTGTAACTGACTTCCTCAGCTAATAAACATCAACCGATTAAGGAACCTGCTTTGAAGCCCACTTACCTGCTGTAATTCCTGTGACCACATATTAGACCAATCTAATCAGTTATCTGGCTGTTCTGAGGATGAAACCCAACTTTCCAGTACCAACGCTTTGCCTGCTACCTGCAGCTCTGGCCAGTGTGATAGGCCAGGGGGAACCATCCACAGCAACCCTGATCTGAAGGCAGAGGTCAGGGGTACCAGCAAGAGGGTACACTAGCAATGAGAGTTACCCAAAAGGACGCGGTTCTTGACACCGCAAAGGAGCACAGTGGCGGCAGCAGCATAAGCCCCTCTAAGTTAGAGGTCGCATTTGGGATAGAGAAAAGGGAACGGTGGCAAGGCAGGCCCAACCATTCTCCAGCAACTCAACAGACAGGGTGGCATAGGCCATCCTGTCACCCCATTGTAAGTGCAGAAACGAACATCAAATTCTGGCGATTTAACTGGATGGATGCAGGCAAATAGGTCCATTGCAAAGATTCCCAAACCGAATATCATATCCAATACAGCTCCTCTTGCCAGGGTGGGGCCGGGGTTCACCTTCACCAGCCCATTTTAATTGTACAACATTCCTCTGCTTAGGAGGCTTACCAATAACCCTTGACTGATTATCTGTGTTTTTTACCGGCTCACCCCTTGCTGCCCTGGCATATGATATTGGCACTCTACTTGCATTATTACTTGTGTCAGCTGGGACCACCCGCCGCACAATCACTCCCATGTCAGAAATCCTGGGTACAATGTCTACTGCAAGGACTGTCTCCCTCAGTTGCACATCATACTCACATTTGCATTACCCAGGTCATTATTCACAACAATATTATTGGCTTCTGCAGTGTTATTTGAACCGACTTCCTTGGTAACCATAGCAACCACAGTCTTATTCATTCTTTTATTACTTCTCCCACCAGCTATAGCACCATCATGGACCACTGGTGAGCCACTTGCAGACACATTAAAATTTACAATGCCACTCCATAGACAGCCTGCCTTTACAACAGAAACATTAACATTTACATTGCCACTGTTACCTCTCACAGATTGCTTAGTTTGGCTGTTTGGAGACACATTAACACTGCCGCTGGTATCTCTTTCAGATAGCTTTACCTCACTGTTAGCAGCAATGCAAATGCTAATATGTATGTTATCTTTCACATATAGGGGCATATTCAATTACCTTTTAGGTCCGTGATTAGGCATTGGCTTGCTAACCTCCTTTAATCTGCTCTCATCACCACTATGGATCTTTCTCCGCTCTGCGGACACCTTTAAATTCTCTAGATTTGTTTCTTTTTCACTTAAGATTTCCATCATGTCATTAATCTTGCAAGTGTAAGCTACATAGTTAAAACTGAAGGCACCTTATACCTTATACCTTTGTCAATTTATATTCAATATATTATATTCAATTTATATTCCCCAAACCAGAGTCAACCTATGTTTTTGGAAAAGGTTTTGGAGAAGGTGGCTGAGCTGGCAGAGGGTATCTTGGTGGTGGGAGGTGATCTCAACTGGTCTCTGCATCCTGATCTTGACACATCCAATAGTGCAGCCAGGTTTCGTGGATCTCTGCATGGGAAGGTAAGGCGCACTTTACATGATTCTCAGCTGGTCGACACGTGGAGGCTACAGCACCCATCGGTTAGAGACTACACTTTTTTCTCCCATCCACACGGAGTCTATTCCCGCATTGACTACCTATTTCTCTCACACAGACATCTCTCTCTTGTTCATTCAACATCTATAGGTCAGGCAACTTGGTCAGATCATGCCTCTATCTCTTTGTCCCTACACTTAGCTCAACCAAGGGTTAAAGGTTGTTCATGGAGACTTAACGAGCTCCTTTTACAAGACTCCTACTGTAAAGCACAAATCGAACAAGCCCTTGACGACTACATAGAATTCAATAATACCCCGGAGGTCTCGGCAGTATCAATCTGGGAGGCACATAAGTGTGTCCTTCGTGGTAAAATGATCCAACTAGGCTCATTTATGAAAAAACAGAAAGAAGCTTTGAAAGACCAGCTTCTCAAAAAAATTATCGCTTTAGAGGCCAGACACAAAGCTGCTTTGTCCTCCGAAGTACTTGCGGAATTGACCAAAGCCAGGACTGCCTTGAATACACTCCTATATGATAGAATAAAACTAGATTTTCAAAAATGTCGCAATCGATACTTCCAATGGGGTAACAAACCCGGCTCAATGTTAGCAAGGGCCTTGCGGGCTCAGAGGGCCAAATCATTCATAGCCATGGTTAAAAATGACAAAGGCACAGAATGCCAACTTACATCAGACATAGCGGCAGCTTTCCACTCCCAACTTTACAACATATCAGACAAGACGTTTAGGACAGACTTTCCCAATAGACGTCCCTCGATACTATCTTTCTTACAGGAGATCGCCTTTCCCACTCTCTCAGATGTTGACATAGCCTTGCTGGAACAGCCATTTACCCACGATGAACTGGCTGAAGCAATAAAATTTACACCTTCAGGTAAAAGCCCAGGCCCCGATGGTTTTTCAATATCTTACTACAAGACTTTCAAACATAAGCTACTACCCTTGATGGTGCCAGCCTTCAACGCTGTTTCAGAGAGCACCCCTTTCTCCACACAATCCCTAGAAGCCCACATCACAGTAATACCTAAGGATGGCAAGGACCCCTCTCTGTGCCAGAGTTATCGGCCAATTTCCCTACTTAACGTGGACATTAAATTATACGCAAAACTTATAGCTAACCGTTTGGAGCCCATCCTGCCGGGAATAGTCCACTCTGACCAAGTGGGATTCATTCCTGGTCGTGAAGCAAGAGATAACAACGAAGATTATCGACCTGATCCATTCGGCAGTGAGCTCTAATACACCCTCTATGTTGTTATCCACGGATGCCGAAAAGGCATTTGACCGAATTGACTGGTCATTTCTCGGCTGCATGTTATCCCATATGGGCCTAGGACCAATTGCCCTTCATCGGATTTTAGCTCTCTACCGTACCCCTACGGCTCGTATAAAAATTAACGGGTCTCTCTCGGATCCAGTCTTGATTGGAAATGGCACTAGACAGGGGTGTCCACTCTCACCATTGATTTTTGTACTTTGTATGGAAGCCCTGGCTAGGGCCATTAGAGCCAACCCTGATATTTCAGGAGTGGTAGTGGGTAAAGTGGAATATAAATTAGCGCTTTTTGCAGATGATCTCCTAGCTGTGGTTACCAACCCAATCATTTCAATTCCCAATCTGGTTAAAGAATTCCAACGATTTGGTTCTCTATCCAATTTCAAAATCAATTATTCAAAATCGGTGGCTTTGAACTTATCTTTAGCTCCTCGTGTGGTTGAAGGGCTCCAGCAGGCTTTTGCATTCCAGTGGCACCCATCACATATTAAATATCTGGGTATACTTATTTCTAAAGATCTGACGCAACTGTTCGACCTTAACTTTAGTCCTCTCATGGCTAAACTTCGTAAGGATCTGGGAGAGTGGCATAACAAGGCCTTTTCCTGGATAGGTCGTATCAATATTATTAAAATTAACATTCTCCCACGTATCCTTTACCTCTTCCAGACTCTTCCAATTCACATACCAAATAAATGGTTTAATGACCTACAGAAATTGCTGAGAGACTTTATTTGGAGGGGAAAGAGGCCCCGTTTCAAACATGACATTTTATATCGACGTAAACACATAGGGGGACTCCAACTTCCACACTTCCCCTCATACCATAATGCGGTGATGCTGGGAAGAATCCTGGAGTGGTCAAATGCTAATAGTGAGAAGCAGTGGATCGTTATTGAAGGATCATACCTTCCTTCCTCACCTCTATTTACTCCATGGTTAAGCAAACTACCTATCATCAGACACCCCATAATTGGTCCTACCATTTTAGTATGGTCCAGACTTCGGATCCTTCCACACCTCTCCTCTATTATTTCACCACTGACCCCCTTATTTGATAATCCTCTTTTCCCCCCAGGCGTACAAACTGGCCCCTTTAAGACATGGGTGCGTGCTGGGATTACACGTGTCGGCCAGCTGATAAATTCCACCGGTGTGTCCTCCTTTCTTGAGATCCAGTCCAAGTGGGAGCTTCCGGGATTGGAGATTTGGAGATACCTCCAGATCAAGCACTTCCTGACCTCGGGATTACATCGTAATGATATAACTAGAGCCCTCACAGCGTTTGAAACATGGTGTCTAGCAGATGGCTGTCTTACCCACCTGCTCTCCAAAATCTAAAAACTACTTATAGAAAACCTTTTTAGCTCCTTACCCAAATTCACCACTGCTTGGCAGCAAGATCTGGGAGAGCAGGTCCGTGAAGCAGACTGGTTAGCCATTTTTGAGACCACACATGCTTGTTCTGCTAGTGTCTCTATAATAGAAGCTAATTACAAGGTTCTAACAAGATGGTATAGGTGCCCAGCCCAACTAGCAAACTTTTGCCAGGGTGTTTCTGACTCCTGTTGGAGATGCCAGAATGCCCGGGGCACTACTATGCATATCTGGTGGGATTGTGAGATACTCAGACCTTTCTGGTCCAAGGTCATGGAGGTCTCTGCTGAAATATTAGGAGATGATGTTCCTGATAGTCCCGCCTTCTGGCTTCTCAACAAGATCGACGTTCCAATTTCCAGGTTTAAAAAAAACATTTTAAGTTATCTGATTTCGGCTGCGAAAGCAGTGATTCCAACCCATTGGAGATCTCCTAACCCCCCAACCATCCGGGAGTGGTTCCAGAGATTGGAGTTTTATAGAGTTATGGATGAGCTTTTACTTTCATCTGCTGATAAAGTTCCTGAATATTACTCCATTTGGAGCCCATGGCTCGAATTCCAGGACTCCGATAAATTTAATCATTTAAACAAACCAGTTCTCTCACCTACTCTCCTTGCTAGGACTTGAATTGTTTATTTACATAATCTGTACTAGGAAACATTGCCCCCCCCCCCTTACCTATCCCCGTCTCTGTCTTTTCCTCTCTTTCTTCTTCTTCTATTATAACATTTATTTGAATGTGTTATTATGACATTTTGTATTAATGAGGTGGTTTTGTTACCCACTTATCTGTTCTTGTGAATCTCTGTTGAAACTGCCTTAAAAACTTCAGTAAAGATAAATATTATAAAACTCGAAAAAAAAACAAAAAAAAAACTGAAGGCACGTTTCCTCTGCTTAATTGCAATTTTCTTTTTCAGTCAGGTAACTCCTGCCACCTCAGCTGTACTCACAGCATCATCAGGTCCTGTAGATTCAGTGTCATCCTCATTCATGCTTGCTTGTTTTCCCTGCAGCTGTAGCCTTCATTGAGGCTGTCTTCACCCTTCTCAGTAGAACCGTAAGATGGTATTTCCCACGGCTCCTTGCTCAGGGACAGACTGCCCAGATTTACTACATCTGCTTAGGCTAGTCACTGGGGTTTCATCTGCCTCCTTAGTACACACAGCCATTTTCTCACCCCCTGATGTTTTCCAGCCGACAAGATCACACCTGCACTGCTTGGCTGCAAACTGTAGCTTTTCCCTGGGCCAAGGTCACTTCTGGATTACTATGGAGGAGCAGCCACACTAGGCCCTGAGCCTTGCCTTGATTTTCATGACTCAAGTCTTCATTTTTATCCAGCCTGGTGCTCTCTGATGATGAAAGAACTGAAGGCTTTGTAGACCTCACAGCCTGTATACTCTCCTTGGGCTTACTCTGGAGCGTTGCCAAAACACAACTCACCACTTCAGCTTCTTGGTCTGCACTGTAACATCCTCCTTCTCCCAGCCTGTCTTTACATCGCACGCTGAGAGCCATAAGCCTGTGTCTGTATAGCAGAACAAATGTGTCTGGCAGCCATTTTTGTTCACCAACCAGTGAGGTTTTGAAAAGGAGATACTGATTTGTAGCTTGCCAGCTAAGAATAATGACTTTCAGATGCATGTTTAAAAAAGTACTTAATTTTCCATTTAAATAAAAAAAAGTTAATTATATGTAAGATTGCTGTTTTAAATAAATGGGTTATTTTGTCATGCCTCTGTAGATTTTGCTTTACCTTCTCTTGAACTTCATCAACTTGTAGAAAACTAACCTTATGCACTAATCTAATACCTATAAATCAGATTATATATACATACAGACAAAATCTGTTCAACTGCAGCAGCTGTCTTCAGGATACAAAACCTATAAACACAGCATCTCAGGGCAGCATGACTCATGCCATCATAGGCAAGGTCAGCATGACTCATGCATAGTAATCATACGTAAAGCCACAAATAGTGACAAAAAGCTCTCAATACAATATGGAACAAATAGTAACAGATGTAAACGAGGGAGAACTTCTAAAGTATGAATTCAAACTGTGCAGTTCAGTCATATAGATAAAGGCTTACCATCGACAGAAATAATTAGAGTGAAAATGGTTTACCAAACATGAAACTTTCCCTCCGGAGCTAGCTGCAGTTGAGCAAGCAATATATTCTGATTTTCATGTTGTACAAGCAGTTTCTACTGAAGGCAATAGAAAGCCTGAGTCCACTATTTACTTCCCTATTTAAAATTCTATCAAGTAAAATGGAATGAATCAAACCCAAAAAACATACTCTGGTATTTTATAAACTAAATATTTATGTGACATGCTACAATTAAGCGAACATAAATGACAATACATTTAATTAAACAGATATACATTCAAAAGCATAACCTCACAATAGGGGCATTGGATATTAGTTAGCCGGGCACATATAGAGTGGAATTTTGTCATCAGACTAGCTGTTATATTTAAATAGCAAAGAACCTTTCAGTAAACTGCATAAATTAAAAAATATATATATATATATATATATATATATATATATATATATATATATATATATATATATATATAAATAAAAACCCAACATACTGCAATTTAATGAGCAGATATAAATTCATTAATAAAACCTCACGAGAAACAATTAGATATTATTTTAATGTATATATCTAATGTTTAAATAAATCAAACTCTGAACTTATTATACACTGGTCCTTACTAATTATATTATAATTTTATATTTTAATTATTTTAAACAACGTTACTCTGCTTAGTGCTGCACAGTTTATACTTGGTGTCCTTGGTTAACGTGTGTATTATTTCAACTGCACTGTTTAGATTATATGAGATGTTGCCCCATTCTGTACATAACATGTAAACTCTTTTGGCAATGTACACTTTAAAGAAGATCACGAAGCTGAATACAAAATGTGAGATGGTATTTACCCACATGGAATTACACCCACGAAACATTAAACAATGAAATTGCAAAGGACGTCTACAAGCTTTTATATTAACAGTGTCGTTTCCAAAACAAGAACATTCTTTGCTACTTACAATTGTCAGCAAGAGACACGTGTATGTGAAACCCCTTCCAAGAATGGTAGTAGCTAAATCCCTGTCAGCTAAGGTACATTCAGACGTCACTGTGACATCACCAGGTCATGTGGCTGCAGCAGTCACATGGTACACAGTGTAGCTGGGTTGCTGAAAATCTTCCTGTTCCTGTGTAGCTGAAACTCACTGTAAGAGACAAAAAGTAAGAAGAAGAACAAGGCTGAAGTTAGCTTCTTATTCACTTCTCATTCACACTCCAGCTTCTTATTTAGAAAAAATAATTTTTAAAGGTTTAAATCAAGTTGGATCACTGATTTCACATCAGATTACACTAAATGGGGTCCCTTATACAAACTGCAATATTATTTAGCCTGACCCAACAAGGCTTTGGGCATGAAATCAGGGGGCAAAGTCACCATATTTTATAATTTTGATTAAGTAGCTGTAGTTTTGCAAGGGTTAAATGCTGTTGGAGCACTAATTTGATAGTGGAAATCAACACATGGTGGTCAGTTACATATAAAACACCTGTCTTTTGCCTGGCCCAATACTGTTTGGGCATGAAATCAGGTGGCAAAATGGGCACAGATAACATTTTGAGCATTTTGAATAAGTATCTGTAGTTTTGCAAGGGTTGATTTTTTTATTTTATTTTTTTTTATTTAAAAATTGTAACAAAAATAAATCCCATATCACCTTGTCCAAAATAAAATAGGCTATATACATCATCAAGGGGTAAAATGGACCAACAGGAACTAAACTTCACATTATCATAAAACCCAATTATCCTACAATCCCTCCAGAAAAACTACTGCATCACTTCACAAATGAGAATAAATATATACAAAGAAACATGACATCCTCTAACACAATACTCTGCATTACAACAACCCCGGCACCAGTCTATAATACCACCCACACACCCTTGCAGTCAGAAAATGTAAATTAACTTTAAATGTATATAAACCTTACTAAAAAAAAAATAGATTTCCACAAAATCTAATAGTGAAAGAACAGGATAGACAGCGAAGAATCGACAGACTGCCAGATGTTGGCTACCATGTAGGGATGTCTCAACCTCTGCCAGAGTCTACCAGCTCGCAGGAACCACCCGGCCTGTCACAAACGCCCACTGAAGCTGGCTGCCAGGGGGTGAAGGGGATCCAGGCCTGCCTCTGCAGCCCCAGCACAGGGTAAGTACTTTTCTTTATTATACACATAATCACTTTATTACATTTAAAATACATATTTATACATTTAATACATATAGTTACACTCCCGGCGCCTAGTGCCAGGAGTTAACCCCTTCAGCGCTGATCGCCCGTTCTTTACTGGCGCTGCAGCGCCTACACACACACACTTCCCCACTTTTAACTTTAATATACATTTATACATAGGCGCCGGGGTTTAACCCCTAACATGCTGCAACGCTGGGTGCTACAACATTTAAAATAAAAATTATTTACTTTTATTTAAACACTTTTCACGCGGCACCTAGCGCCAGTGATTTAACCCCGCTGGCGCCAGAGTGCATTTCAAGAGTGCATTGCGGCGGCCGGTACTCGGGGACCCGGCCACACATATTCACAGCTGTTATGATTAAAAAATGTCCGAATTTGGGGAAAAAATGCGTCTAGCACCACGTCTATTACACCATATGTAACTACAAGACGGGTCCCTGCATAATAAATTTGCATTTTGCACCTATATCAGGAAGAAATAACTTGCACTGCAATTTGCAATTGATTAATAATAATCTCATCGCCCGCAGATGCTTATTTGTATAGTGTGCCACTAACTACATCTTTTTTCAGTGCAGGTAATTTTAAGTTAAGTGTGTTTCTGATTCTAAATTTGCCGTACACAAATGTGGTGCACTTTGTAATTTTCATTACTCTCATCACATTGTGCACCCACCACAATATCTCCTGAGAGACAAAAGCCGTGGCATTAAAAGATAATTCTGCAAATAAACTCAAGTATAAAGATCCTAAAAAGGGATGCAAGTGATAGCTTATTTTATTAATTATTTTACTATGATTGGTTGGATATCCTCAGAAGCATTCTTCCTCTTCTCTGCCTTACTTACATTGGTCATCATCCTGCGCTCTTATTATAATAACTGATATACCTACTCCCAGTGCCTTTCTTGACTATGGTTCCAGTAGAATTAAGGATAGGGATGAGCCTAATACATGGACAGGAGACAATGACTGGTGAGTCATCACACCCATTGTGGTTAATAATGCCACATCAGTACCCCTTGAGCAAAATATACACCCGGGGAATATTGCAGACCACTGTCCATAAAACGTTTTAACTTAAAATGTGTATTTACACTCAAATCTGTACATTATGGTTTATCAACAAATATTCATAAAAATTAAAACCACACTTGCCAACTTTTCAGTCGTCCTCTTCGAGATGTCCTGGGGACGGGGCGTGGTGAATCGCGTCATTTTAGCATCACTCCCCACAACGCATTGATGCAGCCGCGTCATTTTGACCCATGGGGTAGAATCAGCTCTACGTGAGTCATGTCATGGAGACCCTCATCCTGCCTGCTTGTGAAGTTCAGAATGAACATACACTATACACAAAGATATGTTGTAGAATGAATGGCGATGACATATTTCCTTTTCCTGAATCTGACTTTGTGGTAGTTTTTTGCTTGTGACGTTCAGCCCTTTATTTACATTTCTACAGCATATCACTGCAAGGGGCCCAAATATTGTTTCAGTGTGAACGGACTCAAAATCTTTTGAGTCAAAGTTATATCTAACCAAAATCACCTCACTTCTGCAAAAATCGTTCAAAACATGTATAGTGTGTACACAAGAATCAACCGACAGATTGGAACTTAAGTTGTAGGTAAAGTCGTTGTAGATAACACATCAGTTGGAAATTTCTGTAATGTGTACCCAGCCTAAGATGATATTGTATTTAGATGTGTGCACATCCATATGAATCATTAATGAGTAACCACTAGAAAAACTAACTCCTAAAAGGTTGTCATAATATATACATTTTATCAAACTAAAAAATAACTGGCTAGATGAATATTATTTTGTTTAGGTGACTTGGAACCAAATTCAAGTCACACTGCCACTATTATACTATCATGTTATTTTGTACTCATAGTACCAACACTCCAAACAACTTTAGTAATATAAGACAGTAAAAGTGTGGCTAAAAGCTAGCTAAATCCCGTCACTCAAAATTACCTCAGCACTCTGGGGTGCAAGTAGTCATTTAAGAGAAGAGAATCTAGTAATTTCCCTGCTCAATGCCCTACCATTTCATTACCCGGCCAGCAGGGGGCCAAAAGGGTACTTTTAGAGAAGGGGATTTAACTGGCTTTACACAGAGGGGGAATTCAATTCTCAGCGGTAATTTTTGTTAACACCGTGGTAAGTGATTTTAATGCGGTTTTCACTCATTCTGGAGCATGGTAACTTTACCCGTTATTCAAATCTATTTTTTAAACGCACTGTTTTGTTTGCGAAACGGTCCCATCGCTGACAAGTAGATGATCCATTGAAAGTATAGGGAGGGAGGAAGGGAGAAGCGTTAAAAGCTATTCAATTTTTTTTTCAACGTGGTGTGGTAAACTGTCAAATCGGCAGTTTTATCTTGCACCTCTCATGCTTGTGCAAAATATTAAAAACAAGACAACTATTGAGATCATGTAATGTAAAAGAAATGAAAAATTATGTTTCTCAGTAATGTATAATATAGAAAAGGTGAAATTTTTGTACATAAAGCATGTAAAACAAAATTAAGCACAATAATCACTAATTAATATATGTATGTATGTACTAATGTGTTTTGTCATGGTATATATAACTATAGTAAAAAAAAAAAAAAGTGCTGCATGTAGATATTATAAAATCGAAGGTTATGTAATGCAATAAAAATGTATGCCAATGCATTTTTTTTATTCTTGATGGCCGCGTTAAACCCTCCCCTCCACTCCCCTAAAACTTTGCATGCACCAATGGTTAATGTGCGGGGGTGGCGTTACCGGTTTTTGAATTGAATACCACGCTGTGTTAAGTAAAATTGACCAAGATTGCATGTCCAAACCCGCATGGATTGTTTTGCATTTTTTAACGCAGCATTAAAAAAATTTCCATGGAGAATTGGATTCCCCCAGAGTGTGCTATTTCTAATTAATGTTACATACATCTAAAAAACATTTCCAGAATACGCACATATCTTATACTGCAAAAACCTTAATTCATGCACTCATCATCTCCCGCATTGAATATTGCAATTCCCTCCTTACTACCCTTCCCTAAACAGACTTGCACCCCTACGATGTTTTTTGCACGCAGCGGCAATATTGATTTTCCTTGTAAATCGCTATTCCTCTACTTAATCACTCTGTCTATCTCTACACTGGTTGCCTGTTTTTTACCAAATTCCACATAAAATACTTTTTTTTTTTAATTCAAATATTTTTAGACAAAATCTTCACAAACATTTAAAAAAACAAAAACAGAAAAAAAGAAAAGATTTCCTTTTCATTGCAAAAAACATTTGTTTTTATTTTACCTATTATATCATATTCATATACGTCATATAACAGTTACATGTGATTTTAAAAAAATAATATTTTTTTTCAGTGATATCATTATTTATCCAAACACAGTATATAACATCCAAGTATAATAGTGCATTTAGTTTAATCATTTATATTTATATAATTTACCTTCATAGTATATCTCGTAATTTTCTAATAACAAAACCATGTGTACACAATTAATTACAACTGTTAACTCTAATATATAAATATAGTATTTCAAACATCAATGATTTACTAAAATTATATAAATTCACAGTGTTCACGCTATATAAAACATCTATAATCAAACAGTGTTTAACAATATTTCTCAAAACTATCCTAGTGATCATATTGACACCCGATCGTCCAGATCTGTTTACCCCTTATTATCCAACACATAAGAGTCAGACTACCTATTCCATAAGTCTATTAGTTCATAGTGGACATAGATTCTTAACTATTAAGAGGCTATATCTACAATACCTTAGCCACTTAAAACTTTTAATGCTATTATACTCCATTACATATTTGGTTTATTTCTTGGTATCTTAGATATTCTTGTGCTCATCTGTCAATAAGAGGCAGACTCATATAAACTGTTGCATATGTTGAATTCAACCACCTAGGTCATATAATTTCTTTAACGACTGTCTGCTCGTATACACAAACCGTTCATGCCTAATTGTAATATTAACCAATTATATCCAATATGTAATCGTAGGGCTTGTAGGTGCTAACCAAAACCTGGCTATTCACACTTTAGCCACCATCATCATCATCAGTTATTTATATAGCGCCACTAATTCCGCAGCTCTGTACAGAGAACTTATTCACATCAGTCCCTTCCCCATTGGAGCTTACAGTCTAAATTCCCTAACATACAGAGAGAGAGAGAGGCTAAGGTCAATTTTGATTGCAGCCAATTAACCTACTAGTATGTTTTTGGAGTGTGGGGGAAACCAGAGCACCCGGAGGAAACCCACGCAAACACAGGGAGAACATACAAACACCACACGGATAAAGCCACGGTCGGGAATCGAACTCATGACCTTAGTGCTGTGAGGCACAAGTGTTAACCACTAGGCCAATGTGCTGCACATACACAGATATTGCATATACAATTGTGTTGATCTGTTTACTTTATCCTTCAAGCAAAGCCCAAACAGACAAATGGTCGGTGTCCAAAGGGGAATATTAATACCAGTTTTCCGGATATATTTAATTACTTTACTACAGTATTTTTGAATTTGAGAACATTCCCAAATAAGGTGCCAAAAAGTACAGTCTTCAGCATAACAGTTTGGGCAACGCGGAGACACTTCAGAGTGAAATTTTGCCATACGATTTGGGGTTAAATGTGCCCTATGCAGTATAAATACTTGTATTTGTTGATATCGTATGGAGACTGTCATATATCGAGAGCTATGTAAAACCACTGCCCAATCCTTATCTGTTAAAGGTCCTATAGCTACCTCCTATTTACTTCTCAACATATCCAGGTCACTAATTGTTGATTCAGATAGTAGATGGGACTATATATATATATGAATTCAATCCCTTATAACCTCTAGCTTGTATTTGTTTTTTTAATAGGAGCTACTACTAAGTTCGGTGGCTTCACAGGAAATTGTGTCATCATGGCATGTATTAATTGGAGATATGAGAAAAACATAGTTCTAGGTATATTATACTCTTTTGAAAGAATTTCAAAAGATTTAAAAGTAGTTACATCATACAGTTGACCAATATTCTTTACTCCCCAGCGGTACCAAAGTGATGGCCCTTCTACCGTATCCATTTCTTTTAATTCCGCTGTTCCCCATATAGGTGTACACGGATCTAGATCGGCATATCCTGTTAGTTTATCACATATCGTCCATATGTTAATCGGCTGCACCAGTAATGGAGGGGAGCTAGTATTGAACCTACCCATCAACAATGCCTGAAACGGTGTATAATTATTATTTATTTGGAGTACCAATTCGCAATGTGTGTCATTATATTCCGGATCAGAAACCCAATTTTTAAGTTGTGTTAACTGGGTAGCATGATAATACAGTTTCATATTGGGAAGGGCAAAGCCTCCAGCAGACCTAGACCTACACTACGAACTAAACTTACCTTTAGTCCTTCCCCCTCCCCAAACCAATGAGCCCAGATACTGGTCAATCACACGGAATACTGATGTTGGAATATAGGTGCTTGCTGAAAAACATATAAGAATTTTGGCAATGTAACCATTTTTATCAAATTAATTCTACCTAACACAGAAAGAGGGAGCTTTCTCCAAACATTGACCTTGGATGCAAGATAATCTATTTGAGGCTGTATATCTAATCTTATATATTCTAGGGGTACATTAGTAACCCAGATTCCTAGGTATTTAAATCTAGATGTCCATTTTAGCGGAAGATCTCCCAAAGGTGATATTGAACTTCCCCAACCTATTGGAAATACATTAGATTTATCCCAGTTAATTTTTAAACCAGAGAAAATCCCAAATTAATCTACCACCTGGAGCAACACTCTCAAAGAAACATCATAGCCTGCCAAAAATACCAGCTTATCATCTGCGTATAACGCAACCTTATCCTCCCTATACGCTGATCTAAACCTTCTTATAGAGTTGTTCCGAATGAGGTAAGCAAGAGGCTCTATTGCCAATGCAAACAGCCGGGGATAATGGGCATCCCTGTCTGGTACCCCTTTCCAACTGGAACGAATGTGAAAGATATCCGTTCACACAAACTTGTGCTATCTGATGTGAATATAGCAATTTTATTCAATTAACAAATTTATAACCCAACCCAAAACGGCATAACACCTCCCACAGGTATGTCCACTCTACTGAGTCGAATGCTTTAGCCGCATCTAAGGAAACCACAACCTCTGACAAATAACATATTGATCACATCTAGAGGAGGGTATATAACCTTCTAAGATTTATAGATGTTGATTTACAGGGCAAAAATCCTGTATGGTCAGCATGCACCAATTCCATTATAACCTTGTCTAACCTCGTGGCCAGTACTTTAGCTAGTATTTTTACATCTGTTGTCAGCAATGATATAATGCGATATGACTCGGAGTATAATGGATCTTTGCCTGTTTTAGGCAGTACTATCATTATCGCCTCTGCCATTCAAGGAGAGAGGATACCAACCTCATATAGCTCATTATACATATCTAACAATCTAGGCACATAGAAAAAGCAATATTTTTTAAACAACTCTACTGGTATTCCATTTGCTCCAGGAGCCTTTCCATTAGGAAATGACATGAGAGCTGCTTTTATTTCCTCATGGGGAATCTAAGTATTCCCTGCTATCAGATGAAAGTGCAGGGAGAGGGCTCTATCCAAATACTTCCTCAGAATACCTAGGTCATATTGACTGTGAGACCTATAAACGTTGTTATAATGCTCACAAAATACTTCTACAATATTAAGCATCAAGAACTGTTTTTGCCCTTTACCATCCATTATAGCTGGAACCACTGCGTCGGCTTTCTGAGCTGGTACCAAATATGCCAAGAAGCCACTTTCTATCACCTTGTGCATATTGTACATGTTTGGAGAATAAGATTTTTCATATATATAATTATCCCATTCCTTCTGTGCCTGTTGCAATCTACGGCAACTAATTTCAGATCTTGCATTAATATTTTTCGGCTCAAGAGATTTACAGTTATTTTTCAGCTGTCACTCTCTCTGCCTGGAAGATTGTTTAATTCCCATTACTTTAGCCAACAAAGTTTCCCTTAGAAATGGTTTAAATGCATCCCAAATTATTGGAGAGCGTGCCGACTGCACATTATCTGCAAAGAACCCTTCTCATTGGATCACTAAATCTTTTGTTCCCTTCATGGAAATCTGTGACAGGATGGACTGCCTATGCCACCCTGTCTGTTGTTGCTGGGAACTGGCTGGGCTTACTTTCGTTCCTTTCGTTACCCCAAATGCGCCCTCTAACCGCAGTAGGAGGGGCTTATAAATGCTGCCACCACTGGACTCCTTCCCAGCATCCAGTACCGGGTTTCTTCTGGGTATCTGACGATGCTAATGTACCCCGTAACTGGTGTACCTTGGCTGGTACTCCTGACCTCTTCCTATGGATCAGGGTTGCTGTGGATGGATCTCCCCTGGCCTATCACGCTGGCCAGAGCTGCAGGGTAGCGGGCAGAGCGGTGGTACCGGAAAAGCTGGGTCCAAACATCAGAAACAGCCGGGAACGGATTCGATTTTGGGTCTAATCTGTAGGTCACAGGGATAGATAAGTTTTCCTAGCAGGTCTTTGAAGCAAGTGATGTTTATTTGGACAGTAAAAGGGGAGAATGATCTGAAATCCCCCTATCCCTATATTCCACCTTACTTACTGCTGGCACAAAGGAGCAGGTCAAAAACGCCAAATCTATTCTAGAAAATGCATTATATGATGTAGAAAAGCATAAAAATTCAATAGTATCTGGATGATGTATACGCCAGACATCTAATTATCCTAGTTCATCTATCAAAGCAGTGAAAGCTGAGACTGACTGAGTACCAGTATTTATATTTTGCTGTTCCTGCCATCTATCCACCTTTTTATTCATCACGGGCCTGATTCATTAAGGATCTTAACTTGAGAAACTTCTTATTTCAGTCTCCTGGTCAAAACCATGTTACAATGCAAGGGGTGCAAATTAGTATTCTGTTTTGCACATAAGTTAAATACTGGCTGTATTTTCATGTAGCACACAAATATCAACTTTAAATTTCAGTGTACAAATAAGCTATCAATTATTTGTGTGCTACATGAAAAAACAGGAAGTATTTAACTGCAAGGAGCCCTTCGGTGTCATCATGTCGGGGTAAGTGTTGTCGGTTTAATCTGCCTCATTATACCGTACCCCACCCAAATCAAGTATATTTATATTCATGCACAAAAAGAATTGTAGATCAGTAGTTATTATCTGCCTGCTTACTTAGTAATAAAAGTTATCCTACCGCTGCCGATCACATATAGCTCATTTCAATCCCATGTATGAGAAAATGACCATGACGGCCAAGCACCAACACATTGATTACCAGAGTGTCTCCAACTTTCACAGTTCAGCACGCAGCATACAACCACCGCAAGCTGGCCTCCGGAAGAGATCACCCAGGTCACTTGCACGGGCATCTCCAGGCGACAGCACCGTCTGCTCCACAGCACCGAGACTCCACCAGACAACAATCCCACTCCAAGCAGCTTCCGGATCTGGCATATCAATCCCCTGAGTCCACAGAATCCCACAGCACTCTACTGCTCCACGCTTCCATGCCAACTCCACTGGCGGCTCCCGGGGAACAAGCAGACACCAGATCCTCCCAGGACATCCACTGCATTTCAGACACCACAGGGAACACAACTCGGCAGCGAAAAGAGGCACACAGGTCAGAGTGCTTTTGAATCATCAGGCATTTTCAGTCGAGCAATGTTGCTTGATAAAGTCTGCCTTGTCATATGAAACGTGTCGCAAGTTAACCTTTTTATCCATTGAGTACCTATTTCACTTTAGCCTAATTGATTGTGAAGACCGCTATAACCGATGTCTCTAGAGGCGCTATTAATACCTTGTCTCAAAGAGGAACTTTTCTTCAGGCCATCTGAGTTTTAGTCCGGACGGATTTGCTGGTGCCTGGATTCAAGAGCAAGACAGGTGATTCGAATCTATTTCCCTTGAGGCGGGTAAGCTTCTTATGCTTTATACTTCATCGCTGGCTAAACAATAACACTAGCCGCTGTTGTGGATTTAAACCTAATTCTATACATCGTTTTACTCGCTATATGGAAGAATTGTCATTTGAATGAAGTGACTTAGATTGCTAAACCAGAGCCTTCTTCTTCATGTTCAATAACAACATATGGAATGAGTGACCTCCACTGACGGTCACACATATATCTAAAACTGGAATCACTTGGATTTTCGGATTGTATGGAAGTATCCATTGGACGTTGCTCACCTATAGGTCTCTACTAGTCTTTGGGAAAGCCATGTATGAGACCATTAGTATTAACTTGGTTGTCCCTCAAGATTGTTTTTAATCATATGTTTATTTGCAGTAAAGTATAAGATTTATTAAGAAATCTGGGGTTTCTTCTTTTTTATTATTGCATGCATGTTCCATCTTTAAATTTATGGGCATCTCCTGCGCAAGTCTGCTCTTTTTTTTTTTGTATCTCTTGTATGTTTATTAGAGGGTTTGCACTACCTCTATTGAGTTGCTGCATTTGATGTCCAGTTTCTATATGTTGTTTAATTGCCTATAAGCGCCGGAGACTGCAGAGTACAACCTTCAAACTATCTAGAAATTGCAGAGACAAATTTCTTCCAGGTCTCCGGGCTGCATGCTGATTAATGGAAAAGTCACCAGTAATATCTGTATCAGCATGACACCGTCTTTAGGAACGGTGATTGTTTATTATTATGTCTATATTGGGGAGGAATTTGACAGCCAAATTTCAAAAAGGCAAAGTGATTGCAACAACCTTCACCAGTGTATTGGCAAATGTGAATACTAGTTTGCAGCCTTGTCTGTTAAGAGTACTCCTGTAATAAAAATGTAAAGTGGTACAATTTCATTTTTGGGGAAAGTCAGTCGCATATAGAGAAAAGAAGCAACTGCTGTTAATACTAATCCATAACATTCATAAACTTCACAGAAAATTCATACCTAGGGATTAAAATTCAGCTTTGCTTTATATTTTCAAGGATTCTTATTGAATGGACATCATTACATGACCTTTAAACATATAATAATACAATTCTGTTGAAATTATATTAACTGCCTTCCAGTATCCGCTCACATGCTAAAGCATGTAAAGAACTAGTCAGGTTTAGACAAACTTGAACAGACTTGATCTGAACACCTAGAGCCCTTTCACACATATATAAGAACATGTATTTTGCAAACAAATGTGAATTGTAAATAGTATGCATTAGTTATCATAGGTAAACACATACCCCCAACATTTCAGTACCCAGCATCGGGACAGGGAAAGTAGCTATCTCACAATGGGGGTGAGGTCACGTCCTGGTGGGGCTTGGCCACTCCCCCATATGGCTGCTAAGCGCTGTAAAGCACTAGTCTGCCCCTTAGAAATCTCCCTTCCCCTCCAAACACTGCACCCTTTCAACGCTCCTCTTCCATAGAGAGCAGTTGTGCACAGAAGATACCTCACAATGTTCCAACCCATGGGACAAACATGTCTGTGTGTGGGACAGCGGGACAAAGCCCTAAAATTGGGATGGTCTCGACAAAATGTGGCCAGTTGAGAGGTATGTAAACATTACCACATTGGGCCTGATTCATTAAAGAAAGTTAAGCAAAAGTAAGGCAAAACCATATTGCGTTGAAGGGGAGGTAAATTTAAAATGTGATGGCAGCTTTATATTTGGGGTAGGGCATGTCCTAGATCAACTTTAAGTTTCAGTGTACAAAAAAGCTATCAAGTATTTGTGTGCTACATGAAAAAAACACAGTATTTCCCTTATGTGCAAAATAATAAACTAATTTGTACCTCTTGAATTGCAACATGGTTTTGTCCAGAAAACTTACGAAAACGTACTCCGTTTTTTGCTAAACGTTCCTTAATGAATCAAGCCCATTATGTCTAATCCATATCTGATGATGCAATATAAAATGCAGGTCTTTCAACTCGCATCCTTATAAAAGTAAAATTTTGTCATTTGCTAATTTAGAATACAAAATGTGCATATCCCTTTAAATATGTGCATTAACCCTTGAAACAGTTTTCATTTATATTTTAAGTCAGTATTCTGGCTAAATCCAAGTGTTGCTGAATGGATGTGTCACATATTGCTCAGATAAGCATGCTTTAAGGTGCAGCTCCACACATTAATTAAATCTCAGTACTAAACTCCTCTGAACCCAAATAGTAGAACCAACCAAGCAAAACTTGCCTTTAAACAAATTGTCGTTTTAAATTTCGCCTGCAAAGTCTCCGAATATTGTCAATTTGCAGAAATCGGACCTTAATACATTTACCCCCTAGACCAGTGGATCCCAAACTTTTGCAGTTCGCGGCACACATAGAGTCTCCAAATTTTTTCAAGGCACCCCTCCAAAATAATTATTGAGCAGTCCTATTTTAGAAGTAGTTGGGTCAAAAAAATTTAATAAGTATTTAGGTCAGGACAGAAGTACTTATTTAGTTGTATGCAAAAATGCCCCCTCTGCATCCAGACACTCTGCCCTCAGACACTCTGCCCTCAGGCACTCTGCCCCCTCTGCATCCAGACACACTGCCCCCTCTGTCACTCTGTCCCCTCCTCTGCCCTCTCTCACGCTGTCCCCTCCTCTGCCCTCTCTCACGCTGTCCCCCTCCTCTGCCCCTCTCACGCTGTGTCCCCCTCCTCTGCCCCTCTCACGCTCTGTCCCCCTCCACTGCCCCTCTCACGCTGTCCTCCTCTGTCCCTGTCACGCTGTGTCCCCCTCCACTGCCCCTCTCACGATGTCCCCCCTCCACTGCCCCTCTCACGCTGTCCCCCTCCACTGCCCCTCTCACGCTGTCCCCCTCCACTGCCCCTCTCACGCTGTCCTCCGCCACTGCCCCTTGTCACACTCCTCTGCCCCTCTGTCTGCCCCGCTGTCTGCCCCGCTGTCACACTCCTCTGCCCCGCTGTCACACTCCTCTGCCCCGCTGTCTGCCCGCTGTCACACTCCCTCTCACTCCTCTGCCGCGAGCCAGCCAAAGGAAAAAAAAAGAGCACATAAACTTACCAATCCGCGTGGCGCCGGGACCCAGCAGACTCCTCTCTCCCGCAGCTGTCACTGACGTCGATATTCAGTGACAGCTGCAGGAGAGAGGAGTCTGCTGGGTCCTGGCGCCGCGCAGATTAGTAAGTTTATGTGCTCTTTGTTTTTTCCTATGACTGGCCCGCGGCACCCCAGTGACAGCGTCGCGGGCCGTGGCGCACACTTTGGGAACCGCCGCCCTAGACTGTAAATTTAACCTTTCAGACCGTTGCAGGAGGCAAAGAGAAGAAGACCAGAAGAGTGGTGCAGGAGCAGGGCCTGATTAAGGGTCACAGCCGCCCCAAGTTACTACACCAGTTGCCACCCCCCCCCACTGTGTGTGTAAATTATATATATGTGTATATATATGTATATATATTGTGGCAAGAGCCCGCTACTGCAGAAGCACATGCGAACAACTTCTTCCTTTTTATGTGGCTTTATTGTCAGTATGATCAATGTTTTGACACCATACAGATTTCACAGCAATACTTGGAGACCCTAAACGCTAGCTAAACATAGTCCAGCTCTCTCTCAGGATCAGCCAGCTTACCCAGCGTTGATCTCTCTGCACAAATGATATAAACAAGCTTTTATACCTGATACTCTTCCCCCAGCCTTAGCTTGATGGACAGGTGACACACCCACCTTCTCTTTAAAAGGAAACGCCCATCACTGGCTCTGTAATTCAAACAGACCCACCCTGTCTGTTTGCTGAGAGGAAGGATTTCAGTCATGTAAGTTAAACCAAACTTAAACTATTGCTTTTCATACATAGGTCTTTACATTCAATCTAGGTGCATTACTGCACAAATGTTTTACTCTACTTCCCTGCTTTCTCTGCATATTGCTAGCTAAATGCCTCCTTTTGTTACAATATATATGTCACAGGCACTAGGAGTTCTACCCAGGATTCACCAGATGATAATGCTTACCAGAGGGGCGGGGTTTACACAGCGATCCTCTGGGCAGTAGGGTGCATAGTAGGAACGTTATACAACAGCAGGTGGAGAGAGAATGTCAATGGAGTAGATAGGAGTCAGCGACTTGCAGCTATAATGGTAGGAAAGTCAGCGACTTGCAACTATAGTGCAGAGCAAGTATCAACCAAGAAGAGCCGAGCGGACGTGAATAGGTGAAGGAAGGTAACGGGAGAGTCAGTGGTCTGCGGATAGCAAGTTGTACCACTGCTGTGATGAGAAGACTTGTCCAGGTGCAGGTAGGTAGCGGGAGAGTCAGTGGTCTGCGGATAGCAAGTTGTACCACTGCTGTGATGGGAAGACTTGTCCAGGTGCAGGTAGGTAGTGGAGGAGTCAGTGGTCTGCGGATAGCAAGTTGTATCACTGCTGTGATGGGAAGACTTGTCCAGGTGCAGGTAGGTAGCGGGGAAGTCAGTGGTCTGCGGATAGCAAGTTGTACCACTGCGAGGAGGTGAGGACTTGTCCAGGTGCGGATAAGTAGAGTAATTGTTAGGAACCCCTCCAGCCGGCACAACACAACCCGGAATCTACTCTGCCAGTCAGGTGTTCACTGGAACCCCTGTTGGTGGGGACAGACTGGGATGCAGACTGACAGAGGGTTGTGAAGTGTGTACCGCCTGGGGAGAACCCAGGCAAGCGGAGTAAGGTCCACGCAGAGGTCAAGGGCCGGCAGGCAGAGAGCGGTATTAGTAAACAAGCTGAGGTCAGGGGTCACAGGCGGATAGCAGAAACGATAAACAGGCCAGGGATCAGGGTCACAGGATACACGAACGAAGTCAGTTCAAAGCCAAAAGGCCATACACGGTAAATCAGACGAGGTCTCAGAAGACTAGAGCAGGAACAAGCAGGTCAGCAGACTGGAACGCAGAGTGTCTGGATGCAGAGGGGGCATTTTTGCATACACAGTATAACCGGCAATGAGGCAGCAGACCTCATTGCCTTAAATACACAGTTGGCCCAATCAAAACTTACATGCACCCCTGCAGACTAATGAGAAACATAGCACCAGACCAATCAGGGCTAGTCCCTGATAGGTGCACACAGATGCAGGCTAATGCCTGTAACTAGTCCCGTAATTAGCCCACAGGCTTTGTCATCTTTTGCGCATGCGCCCAGCTTCCAACAGCGCCGGGACGCAGCGCTATGTGACAGGAGTCCGGCCGTTGCCTTGGCGACGGCCGGGTAGGAAGGGGGAGTGACGTCCCGGTCGTCATGGTGACGGCCGGGACACTGGGGCAGGCAGGAAGCGAGCCGCGGCGGCTGTAAGTACTGCCATGGCTCGTGACAGTACTCCCCCCTTGAGGAGGGGTTATGGAACCCCGACATCCAGGTTTCCTTGGAAATTTTTTGAAGAACTCCTTCAACTGTTTAGGAGCATGGAGTTGTCTTTGCGGAATCCAAGACCGTTCTTCTAACCCACGATTCCTCCACTGTACTATGAAGTGCACCTGTCCTTGCACTTTTTTCGAATCCAGGATTTTCTGAACAATGTATCTCTGTGGCTTGCTTGAATCTCCCCCAGGCACACTTGAAGACTGAATTTGGCTAGGATATCGTACCGTTTCAACAGCGAACAATGAAATGTGTTGGGGATTTTTAAGGAGCTCGGAATTTTTAGCCTAAACGCCACGGAATTAACCTGCTTGATGATAGAAAATGGCCCGATGAACTTAGGGCCCAACTTCTTGCAGGGCTGTCTAAGCCTGATATTTTTTGTAGACAACCAAACTTTCTGGACTACCTTGAGGGAGCAGATGGTGCGATGGCGGTCCGATTTTTTTTTTGCCACAAATGAGGCTTGTCTTAATGATGACTGGACCTTTTTCCAGATAACTCTGAGATCTCTGGCAGTGGAGCGGATTTCCTGGGTACCAACGGACTTGAGTGAATATAAAGAGTTGGACCTGGGGTGAAAACCATAATTGCAAAAAAACTGAGAGGTTTTGGTGGATGAGTGACAGGAATTATTGTAGGCAAATTCCGCCCAGGGTAACAAGGAGGACCAGTTGTCATGGAACTCTGATGTGTAGCAACGTAAAAACTTCTCCAAGGACTGGTTAACCCTCTCGGTTTGCCCATTTGATTGAGGGTGATATGCGGATGACAAACTGACCTTGATTCCGAGAAGGGTACAGAAGGATTTCCAAAACAATGCTATGAAATGAGATCCCCGATCAGAGACGATGTCAGTAGGAAGTCCATGGAGCCGGAAAATGTGCTGAATAAATAAGACGGCCAAATCTCGAGCAGAAGGAAGTCTGGGTAACGGAATAAAATGAGACATCTTACTAAACCGGTCTACCACGACCCAAATGGTATTTTGTCCTGAAGAGAATAGCAGATCCACTATAAAGTCCATGGACAAGTGCGTCCATGGTTTTGCAGGAATGGCCAAAGGAACCAACTGGCCTACCGGACGAGTCCTGGGAATTTTGTTTCTGGCACAAACATCACAAGACAGGACGTGATCCTTGACGTCAGCAGACAAAGATGGCCACCATACCGTACGTGAAAGAATTTCCAACGTTTTGAAGACTCCAGGATGTCCAGCTGTCTGATTATTGTGTGCTTCCGCAAGGACTGCCTTCCTAAGATGCACTGGAACAAACAAGCATCCTACTGGAGTATTATCAGGAGCCAATTTCTGAAATCTTTTTAGGGTGCAGCTTAGGTCTTGGGTTAACCCAGCATGAATCACGGACATGGGAACAATAGGTTCTGGACTAGTAATCGGAATATGATGTGCCAGGAAACTTCTGGACAGGGCGTCTGCTTGGACATTTTTAGAACCAGGACGTTAAGTGATTATAAAATTGAACCAAGTGAAGAACAGTGACCAACGAGCCTGTCGGGGGTTCAGTCGTTTGGCTGACTGTATATACTGCAAGTTCTTATGATCCGTTATAACGGAGTTCTGGTGTGCAGCGCCCTCCAACCAATGTCGCCATTCCTCAAAGACCCATTTAATTGCCAATAGTTCTCGGTTTCCCACGTCATAATTGGTTTCTGCTGAAGAGAACTGACGGGGAAAAAAGGCACACGGATGTAAGCGGCGGGTCCGGGTATCCTTTTGTGACAGGATGGCCCCAGCACCGACTTCCGAGGCATCTACCTCAAGAATGAATGGTACCTTAGGATCCGTGTGTCTGAGGACTTGAGCAGACAAAAAAGCTTTCTTCAGGGTTTTGAAAGCAGTTATTGCCTGTGGTGACCAAGCAGCTGGATCACTTCCCTTGCGGGTCAAGGAGACGATAGGAGCCACGATATCAGCAAAGCCTCCAATAAATCTCCTGTAATAATTGGCGAATCCCAGGAACCTCTGGACCGCCTTGAGGTTATTTGTTTGTACCCAATCCAGGATTGCTTGGACCTTGGTGGGATCCATGGAGAAACCTTCTGAGGAGTTTATGTAACCTAGAAAGGATACCTTCTGGACCTCGAACTCGCATTTCTCGAGTTTAGCGTAGAGATGATGTTCCCGCAATTTCTGTAGGACTTGTCCGACATGACCCTGGTGCACTGACAACGATTCTGAATAAATGAGGATGTCGTCCAAGTAGACAACAACGAGTCCCAGAAACTCATGTAACACCTCATTAATCAAATCCTGGAATACTGCAGGGGCATTACTAAGACGGCATGACCAGATATTCGTAGTGGCCCGAGAGCGTGTTGAATGCCGTCTTCCACTCATTACCTGCTCTAATACGTATGAGGTTATATGCACCTCGAAGATCAATCTTTGTGAAGATAGTTGCCCCTCTTAATTGGTCAAAAAGTACGGAGATGAGAGGAAGAGGATAGGTGTTTTTAACCGTAATAAGATTCAGGCCCCAGTAATCAATACAGGGTCTGAGTCCACCGTCCTTCTTGGATACAAAGAAGCACCCTGCTCCTACTGGGGACTTGGATGGCCTGATGAAGCCTTTCTCCAGGTTTTCGTCAATATATTCGTGCATGGATTTGGTCTCTGGACCGGAGAGAGAGTACAAGCTTTGGGTAATTTAGAAGGAATGAGCTCAATGGCACAGTCAAAATCCCGGTGTGGTGGTAGAGTGTCAGCAGCCTTTTTGGAGAAAACATCCCAGAAGTCATGATACTGTGAAGGGAAGCTGCTCCGGAATAGGCTGAATCACACGCAGAGGTAGTGTCAAGCAAGACTGTGTACAACGAGAGCTCCACTGGACAATTTCTCCTTTTACCCAATCCATGACAGGGTTATGGCGGAATAGCCAGGGGTGGCCCAGAATCAAGGGAACTGACGACATTCGATAAGGAGGAAGACTATGGTTTCCGAATGGAGAGCGCCGATGTTCAACTGTAGTGGTGGAGTCTCCCAGGTAATCTTGCCGCCTGGCAATGGACTACCGTCTAAGCCACATACCGTAATTGCCGATTGGAGTTTAATTTGCGGAATCCCAGCAGAGCGGGCAAACTCGATGTCAAGGAAGTTGCCTGCAGCTCCACTATCAATGAAGGCCGATAGGTTCACTGAGCCGGCACTAGACGTGAGTTGTGCAGGGATTAACACAGCATTTTTTGAGGAAACGATTTGCAGACCTAGGTGAACCTTCCTCTCGTTCCCTAGGCATGTCCTTTTCCCGGCTTATTAGGGCAGGAATGGGAGAAGTGGCCCTTAGTGCCACAATAAAGACATAAGCCTTGTGATCGCCCCCTGTCTCTCTCTTCAGGGGAGAGACGATATGCTCCAAGTTGCATAGGCTCCTTGTCATCCGTGACAACAGGAATCAAGGCAGATGGAGGAGAAGATGCCTCCTTCTCAGATTTGCGTTCCTTAATCCTTCTGTCAATTTTGATGGCGAGGTGCATCAAATCCTCCAATGAGGTAGGAGTCGGGTATTGCACCAAAGAGTCTTTAATCTGTTCCGACAGACCTAAGCGGAACTGACTATGTAAGGCAGGGTCATTCCATCCACTATTAGGTGACCATCTACGAAATTCAGCGCAGTATTCCTCTGCCGAGCGCTGGCCTTGTTTCAAGGCCCGTAGATGAGCTTCAGCGGAGGCCATACCGTCCGGGTCGTCATATAGTAGACCTAATGCCTCGAAGAAAGCGTCTACTGACTGCATGGCAGGACTGGTCTGCGGCAAGGAAAATGCCCAGGACTGGGGGTCACCCTGTAGAAGGGAAATGATAATCCCGACTCTTTGCTGCTCTGAACCGGAGGAGCGGGGTCTCAACCGAAAATAGAGCTTGCAGCTCTCCCTGAAATTCCGGAACAGGGATCTATTTCCGGAGAACCGGTCCGGTAAATTCATTTTGGGTTCACAGATGGGATCTGGAATGGGTGGCGAGGTCTTTGCAAGTTCCTCCTGTATAGACATACGCTCAGCCAATCCCTGCATCATCTGGTACAAGGACTCAACATGGCCTGCTAAGGCTTGCGCCGTAGACGGTGTGGATCCGCTTCCATCCATCACAACCTCGTCTCAGTGGTTGGCCGGTTATAATGTTAGAAACCCCTCCAGCCGGCACAACACAACCCGGAATCTACTCTGCCAATCAGGTGTTCACTGGAACCCCTGATTGTGGGGACAGACTGGGCTGCAGACTGACAGAGGGTCGTAAAGTGTGTACCGGCTGGGGAGAACCCAGGCAAGCGGAGTAAGGTCCACGCAGAGGTCAAGGGCCGGCAGGCAGACAGCGGTATCAGTAAACAAGCTGAGGTCAGGGGTCACAGGCGGATAGCAGAAACGATAAACAGGCCAGGGATCAGGGTCACAGGATACACGAGCGAAGTCAGTTCAAAGCCAAAAGGTCATACACGGTAAATCAGACGAGGTCTCAGAAGACTAGAGCAGGAACAGGCAGGTCAGCAGACTGGAACACAGAAGCTATAACCGGCAATGAGGCAGCAGACCTCATTGCCTTAAATACACAGTTGGCCCAATCAAAACTTACATGCACCCCTGCAGACTAATGAGAAACATAGCACCAGACCAATCAGGGCTAGTCCCTGATAGGTGCACACAGATGCAGGCTAATGCCTGTAACTAGTCCCCTAATTAGCCCACAGGCTGTGTCATCTTTTGCGCATGCGCCCAGCTTCCAACAGCGCCGGGATGCAGCGCTATGTGACAGGCGTCCGGCCGTTGCCTTGGCTGGGTAGGAAGGGGAAGTGACGTCCCGGTCGTCATGGTGACGGCCGGGACACTGGGGCAGGCAGGAAGCGAGCCGCGGCGGCTGTGAGTACCGCCGCGGCTCGTGACAGTAATAGTAATAGTCTATTTCTGTATGTATACAGCTGGAGAGCAGAGAAGCTTGTCCAAACAGATATGCAGGGTAACAGCTAATAGTCTATAGCGGGTATGTATACAGCTGCTGAGTAGAGAGGCTTGTCCAAAGCAGATATGCAGGATAACAGCTAATAGTCTATAGTGGGTATGTATACCGCTTCTGAGTAGAGAAACTTGTCCAAAGCAGATATGCAGGATAACAGCTAATAGTTAATGACAAGTATGCATACCGCCGCTGAGTAGAGAGGCTTGTCCCGGTGCAGACACAGCAGGAGAGCTGGGAGTCTGTAGCGGGTATGGGAACCGCCGATGAGCAGAGCAGGTAATCCAGCAGGAAACTGAAGACACGAGCAGGACACAGGAAACACCTTGAGAGACTCACAGGGAGTGAGAATCAAGATCAGGCCACGATACAAAGTCCACAGGTGCCTTAAATAGGGATTGATCCACCAATTAAGTTAAAAGCAAGGTCATAAGAGTTTAGGGATCCTGCACATGCGCAGTCCTATCAAGATGGCGGACGGCCGCGGCTCAGGACAGACGCCGGCAGGAAGGAGAGAGAACCACGCACAAGAGCAGAGACACTCACGGTCCGGTGAGTGACGATATACACATACACAAATTTGTAAAATATTAATACATAAAACACACTTCATTCTGCACTTCATCTCTTACTTGATCTTGCAGTGTAGACTCTTTTGCTTGTTTTTAGAGCGTTGCCAGTTGGCTGTCTTCTGAAAACTTGGAGTCCTGTATTTAAAATGTGCAAAAATTGTATTATATTGCAAAATTTTAATAAACCCCTCAATGATTCAAACACATCATTCCATTATGACCATATAAAACAACCCCCTAGTACAGATATAGACAATAAAATAAATGAAAATTATTTACAATCATATACTAACACAGTGTTGGCTAACCTGTGACACTCCAGGTGTTGTGAAACTACAAGTCCCAGCATACCCTTGCAGCAATAAGCTGCTATATATTGGCAAAGCATGCTGGGACTTGTAGTTTCACAACACCTGGCGTGTCACAGGTTAGCCAACACTGTACTAACATATACACATCATTAACCCCCCTCTCAGTCACTTCATTAACCCCTCCTAGTCACTTCATTAACCCACCAGTCACTTCATTAAACCCACCAGTCACTTCATTAAACCCTCCAGTCACTTCATTAAACCCCCCCAGTCAAATCATCAACCACCCCCAGTCACTTCATTAACCCCTCCCAGTCACTTCATTAACCCCTCCCAGTCACTTTATTAACCCCTCCCAGTCACTTTATTAACCCCTCCCAGTCACTTTATTAACCTCTCCCAGTCACTTCGTTAACCACCCCCAGTCACTTCATTAACCCCCCCCTCCCTGTCACTTCATTAATCCCCCCCTAGTCAAATCATTAACCCCACCCAGTCACTTTATAAACCCCTCCCAGTCACTTCATTAATCCCCCCCAGTCAAATAATTAACCCCTCCCAGCACTTCATTAACCACCCCCCAGTCACTTCATTAACCCCCCCTAGCTACTTCCTTAACCCCTCCCCCCTGATATTTAACAGAACTTACCTTGAAGTCTTCTGCTCCTTTTCTCTCTGGCACTTCTGTCTTCTGGACAGGCAGCTAACAGCACAGGGTAGCTAACAGCATGGCATATCAGTGCAGCAAGTGTGGTCATGTGATCATCTCACATGACCACACTCAGCTTAGCACCGCAGCTGCACTGACGACAGCTAGTAGCGTCAGATTTGCTGTTAGCTGCCTGTATCAGTGTAATTGAATACACTGACAGCCGTGACCGCCCCCTTGAGACCAGGGGCGGCTCGATCACGGAGGAGGCAGCGCCGGACATTTTAGGTAGGAATTTTTTTAAAAAAAGTTTGTTAATTGGGACCCCCTGCAGGGAGTAGGACTGAGAGAATCAGGGGTCTCAATAACTGTAGTGAGCCCCCATCTTATTGGTCCTGCTGCTGTATCGGAGGGTCTCACTACCAAAGTTACTGTGGCAGATGGACTGGAGAAGGAAGTGCCTGTCACAATGGTGTATCTGACTGGGAAAATTGGCCAATAGTTGCGAGATGTTGCCGTTATGGATGGCCTCCCAACCGATGTGGGCAACGATGTTGGGGGTGGAATTGTAACCGTATTTCTCAACTCTGTTAACCGGAGCTGCCAGACTACAGTCTTCAGGATCTACAGCTGCACAACCCAGCCCAGAGGAAAAGACCACATCTGCTAGACAACAGCCATCACCAGCAACCACAGCTTCAGCAAGCCCAGATCTGCTATTTCTTCAGGAAACAGCCAGCACTTTGCCTCTGGAAAGACTGCGTCCCCTAGCAACGCAGAGGATGTTGTCCCTTGCCAACCTGATCTTGTGTGGGTGCCCGGTGACGCCCCTGTCCCTAGCAGTATGCTATCTCCAACGGTGTGTATAGCTGACCACAGTGATCCTCCTTTGACTGACCCCGCTTTGACTGACCCTAGTAACACCAACATAGACCCCCCTGCAGCGTATCCTGACTTAGACAATAGTGGGGGTCGCAGTGAGAGTTCAGGGCAGCTCAGCTCTCTGATTCCTCGCTGGAATGCATGAGGCACCAAGCTGGGCGTGGCCTTCCAGCGATGGAGGTAGGGAGTGTGACCTGGCATAAAGGGTTGTTTTATTGTGTAGTTAGGAAGGTAGATGGGGATAGACCAGTCCGGGTACAAGTTCAACTGGTGGTACCACGGGGCTTTTGCATACAACTGATGTCAGATGCCTACGAAATCCCTATGGCGGGACACCAGGGAAAGGAACGAACACTGAACAGCCTGACACAGAACTACGCTACCCGGTATCCAGCGTATGTAGCTTTATCCTCTATAACTGCGAAAAAGTTAGCAGATGCGCTACTAGGAGTATTTAGCAGCGTAGGGTTCCATAGTGCGATCCTAACCAATCAAGGAACACAGTTCATGAGTGAACTGGTTCACTGTCTCTCAGCAAAGTGCATAGTGTGGCAAGTCTGTACTGCCCCCTACCATTCCCAGACTAACGGACTGTGCGAGCGGTTCAATGGCACTCTGAAGCACATGCTACGGGCGTTTGTAACTTTGGAGGGGGAACTGGGAATGCTACCAGCCGCAGCTCCTGTTTGCTTATCTGGAAGTGCCTCAGGAGTTTACTGGCTTCTCCCCCTTTGAACTTTTATATGGCCGCAGAGTCTGTGGACCTCTTGACCTGTTCCGGGAGTCTTGGAAGGGTTGCTACCCACCCAGGATGTCTCCGTGGTGGAGTATGTGTTGAAGCTCAGAGATTGGTTAGAGAATCTCATGGGGCTAGCGCAGGCTAACCTAGTGGAAGCGCAGGTGAGACAGAGGGCTTGGTATGATTAGGGCGCGCGTGCCAGAGTGTTTGAGATAGGTCAGTAGATCCTTGTTCTGATGCCCACGCACCAGAACAAGCTCCAGGCTGCCTGGGCTGGACCGTACAAGGTCTCGAAATGCCTAAGTGACATCATCTACATGGTGTCATTTGATAGCGACGGTAGATGGCAGCGAACCTACCACATGAATATATTGAAGGCATACCACGAGCGTGTGGAGTCTGTGGCAGTGGTCTGCTGCTTACCGAATGATGAACCAGGAAGTGATCCACTACCTGACCTCCTCGCGGATGCCCAAGGTGGAGGTGGTGTAGAGGAAGTGGGCTAGAATGAGCTGTTGAGTGCCCGCAAGAGGGAGCAGCTTGAGGCAGTGCTGTGGCCCTTTGTGACTCAGTTCAGTAGGAAGCCCGGTCCGACTTCCTTGTTGATGCGCCATGTGGACACTTTTGAGCACAGGCCAGTTAGGCAGCTCTACCGCCGAATGTGGTAGGTCTTACCAGAGATCAAGGAAATTATATACAAGGAGGTACAGAAAATGCTAAAGTTAGGGGTGATCCAGCTGTCGCATAGTCCATGGGCATCCTCCATTGAATTGGTTCCCAAGAAGGATAAGACAACGCGGTTTTGCATATACTACCACCAGCTGAGTAATGTGACCATGTCTGACGCCTAGCCCTTGCCCTGTATTAACGCTTTGGTAGATTTGCTGGACAGAGTTCAGGGTTACCTAGAAGACATTTCCATTTTCAGTAAGATTTAGGAAGGTAATCTGGAGCAAGTAGGGCTGGTGTTAGGGAAGATTAGGTTGGCATGTCTGACTGTTAGGGCAGATAAGTGCCAGATGGGGATGTCAGAGGTACAGTACCTGGGTCATTGAGTGAGGCGAGGTAGGGTTAGGTCAGAACCAGCTAAGGTAGAGACAATCCGAGACTGGCCCCAGCTCACGACCCAGTTACATGTACTGGTATTCTTAACAACTGCACTGTACTACAGAAGTTCTGTTCCAGACTTTAGTACTGTAGCAAAGACCCTGATAGATCTCACTAAGGAAGAACTCCCCAAACTAGATGACTGGACACCCGCTAGTGAGCTGGCATTTCAGTCATTAAAGGAAGCTCTGGTTCGTGCTCCAGTACTGATGGTGCCCAATTATGACAAGGACTTAATTGTGCAGACTTAAGCGTTACAGTACGGTTTGAGAGCAGTATTTAGCCAGATGGAGCCATATAGGCAGGAACATCCTGTGGCCTATTTGAGCAGAAAACTGCTAAATCGGGAGGTTGGGCATGCCACAAATGAAAAGGAGTGTTTGGCCATTGCTTGGGCAGTGAAAAAACTTCAGCCATATTTGTATGGACAACATTTTACTGTGGTGACTGATCAAAATCCTTTAAAGTGGCTGCAACGCACTTCAGGGGAAAATTGCAGACTTTTGAGATGGAGCCTTGCACTTCAAATTTATGACTTTCACATAATTCACAAGCAAGAAAAGGCTCTCAGCAATGCAGGTGGACTGTCACAGCAGGAAGAGCCGGATCCGCTGGGTCACCTCAGATAACCTCAGAAGACCACGAGACCAGGAACCAAATCGTTGGGACATGGCCCACTGGTTTCCCTGCATGGCCAAGGGTGGGAGTAGTGTGGCAATATCACTTATAAATAACTCATTATATAAATTTATTTAAAAGAAACAGCGCAGGGCGCTTATTTATATTATTGCAACTACTTATTTTATTTTAGCGTGTGGCACTTTGTTTAGGAAATGCATTCACTTCTGAGGTATTGATTTGTAACTTCTGAGACAGAATGTCATGGTTGGATTTGTATAACTTTTCTAAAGAAAGTTCCTCATGTTAATTAGACCTTTTCATCTCAGTGGCCATCACTCTCTGACTGACCTTCTGTGTACTGACCAGGATATCCCTGGTTCTGCTTCTGGATCTCCCTTTGGCCTGATTGCTCCCGCTGTATCTGACCTTTGGCTTACTGACTCCTCCGATTTGCCTTACTCTTTGATACCACGTTTGCCAGTACGGTTTGACCTCTGCCTGCACGACCACGTCTGTTCACCATCCACTCTGCTGATAGCTAACTTGGAGGGCTGCGACCTGCACATCCTTTGCAGCAAACTCCCTTGTGGGGGTCCCTGGTGAAGACTGGGGGTGTGTTTAGACTCTGTGCCTCCTAGCTTAGCAGCGCAAATATCAGCAAGTGGTCTTCAGTCCCTGTGACTCATGACACAACGCTTTGCCGCTACCTGCAACTCTGGCCAGTGTGATAGGCCAGGGGGGAACCATCCACAGGTGTACCAGCAAGTGGGTACACTAGCAGCGACAGTTACCCAGAAGGAACTTGGTTCTGGATGCCGTTATGGAGTCCAGTGGTGGCAGCATTGTAAGCCCCTCCTACTATGGTGAGGGCACAATTGGGATAAAGAAAGGGAGCGGTAGCAAAGTAAGCCTAGCCGGTTCCCAGCAACAACAGACAGGGTAGAATAGGCGGTCCATCCTGTCACATCTGTGATTTCCTATAACTGGGTGTTTCATTTCCTATATTACTTGCATCCTGTCTTAGTCTAATATATATATATATCTATCTATATATATATATATATATATACACTCTATGCAAACAAATAACATTAACATCGTACAATGAAAAGGAACAGTTTTTCTTTCTTGTCCCTAGGTTTTTTTAACCAGCGCCCCTTGGATTACACAAAGCGGATATTCGGTTTTGCAACACAGAATAAGAAAAGAAAAGACACAGAACTGTTTGCGTTCTTATCCAATTATGACATGTCTTCCATTCTTTGTTGAGAAACCGAAATCCATAGGTTTTGCGAATCTTCCGGTAGCGAGGTCTCCGCTCAGAGCCCCCAAATTGTTATGTTCGGTTAGTCGCTATCAATAAATTTTGTTCACTGCGATCAATATGGTCCAACGCACAAAGAGATTTAATAGCAAGATGTAATAAATAACAATAATATAATATATAATACGCCAATACATAAGCCGCGCACTGAACCCAGCATGCAGTCATTCAGTCCTGAAGCCTGTGGTCAAAGTATACTGAATGATGGTCTCAGTGCCTGGTTTATATACAGTTTGTGGTACATAAATAACAGTGGTGATGTCATGTCATTTTTCCATTGGTTCAGGATTTAGGACAGTCCAGTATAATGCAGGTCATATGTCGGTTCAAACAATGCTCTCCAAGGGTGGTGGTAAACTCTTCTACGTATCTTCCCGCAGGAGCCTGCCGAAATACTGGTTCAATTCAGCCTATTAGCATTCCAAACACAATATAATTTTGAGCATTAATCCTTAACTCATCCGTAACTAGCATACACGCAGTGCGATCATTTAGCCAATCGTAGCGGATGTCTAATGGTAGAAAGTAGACTGGTATGACACCAAACATGATACATTTCCTTTATCCTCAACCTTAAATGTCAATAAAGTGGTTTTGACATTATTATATTAGACTATTAAATCTATTACATTTGATTATAAAAGACTATGTGCTGGAACTTTATTAAGGTGAACTATTTACAAATGAATGTGTGAGTGTAAATGTATGTAGAAGTGTTCGCTAGTGTTATTGCGTAATACATCCTTCCACGCCGTAGCATGCTAATCGCATATTTTGAGATAAAGCCAATTAAATCAATGTTTATTAATTTGAAACATCCAATTATTTGACTTTCACATTGATTTAATGTGGGCATTATATAAAAGTGACAAGTGTACAATTTGAACTGAGTTGCCGAGCATAACACTATACACAAAGCAGTACAATAGAATGAATGTGGATGATGTATTTCCTTTTCCTGAATCTTTGCTTGTGGGTGTTATATGCGCTGAGGTTCAGCCCTTTATTTAAAGTAATTTAGCATATTGCTGCTGGGACAGCATATATTTGTACAGTGCATAAAGTGTCACAATCTTTAGAGCTGATGGTTATGACAGACGAAAATCACAGATTGGGCTACAATCTTGTTAATGTTACGACAACCAGTGCGGCATAAACATATAGAACGGATAGAAGAGGTCTTCACCTTTAGCAGCCACCTTTCCCGTAGAGACTGGTTATGCTCACAGGTACTCAGATGCCCCCAGGTCTTAAACTCAAAGTAGTATAAGTTTATACTCACACAGCTGCGCACAGGTACAGAAGATGACACACGGAACTGAGGCAGGCCAGTGATCTGCAGACTGGATGGAGCACCGGAGGGGATATTGGGTATCAGCACGGTCAGGGTCACAGCCAACGGTTCAGAATCCGAGGACAGGCAGAGGATCAGGATCACAGGCAATGGTTCAGAATCCGGAAACAGCCAATATGTCAAGGTCACAGGCAATAGGTCAAGGGCACAGGCAAAGGCTCAGAATCCAGGGACAGGCAATAGATCATACACAGGTAATCAATCCAAAAGTTCACACCAGACAGAAGCTAAAGAGCAGGCAATGCCAATGGAGGCAGGCATGTAATCAGCCCTAGAGGCTGTCATAATGATTTCCACCTGATGATTAGCGCGCGCCCGGCTGCACCTAATGGCGGGACGCGGCGCTATCTACTTCAGCGTCCCGACCATTGCCTAGGCAACGGCCGGGACGAGACCCAAAAGTGACGTCCCGGTTGTCATAGCAACGGCCAAGACGCAGGTGAGAGGGCCGCGGCTCGTATCAGCACCCCCCCTTGAGGAGGGGTCAAGGAACCCCGACATCCAGGTTTACCAGGGAACCGTTTAAAGAATTCCTTGAGGAGTTTGTTGGCATGTAGGCGTTTCTGGGGGACCCAAGAACATTCTTCTGGGCCGTAGCCCTGCCAATGTACCAGAAAATGGGTTTGTCCCTGAACCCTCTTGGAGTCGGGAATTTTCTCTACAATAAATTAAATTTAACTGGTCGAGGTTTGGGTTTTTCCGGAGTCTCAAACTTGAAGGACAAGACAACAGGTTTCAGGAGGGAACAGTGAAACGTATTAGGCATTCTCAAACTCAACTTTTTTTTATAATAGAAAAGACCAATGAACCTAGGTTCCAATTTCTTGCAGGGTTGTTTGAGCCTAATAATCTGGGTGGACAGCCAGACTTTGTCTCCCACCTTAAGAGAACAGTTCCTGCGATGACGATCTGCAAAGAATTTTGACCGAGCAGAGGCCTGAAGCAGGGCGGCATGGACTTTTTTCCAGATAATTCTGAGACGGGAGGCTGTTTGGCGTATCCCAGAAGAACCAGAAGGATTGATTGACGCAAGAGAGTTAGACCTGGGATGAAGGCCGTAGTTGCAAAAGAAAGGAGATGTGTGGGTGGAAAAATGGCAAGAGTTATTGTAGGCAAATTCGGCCCATGGGAGTAACGAGGACCAGTTGTTATGAAATTTGGAAATGTAGAATCTGAGAATTTGTTCCAATGACTGATTGACTCTTTCTGTTTGTCCATTAGACTGTGGGTGGTAGGCAGAGGACAGACTGACGTTGATGCCAAGTTGGTTGCAGAAAGACCTCCAAAACTGAGCGATGAACTGAGAGCCATGATCAGAAACAATATCTTCAGGCAAACCGTGGAGAGGAGACGGAAGATGTGGTGGATGAATAATGATGCCAGAGTTTGGGCATTGGGTAGACCTGCCAAAGCGATGAAGTGAGCCATCTTGCTAAAACGATCAACCACCACCCAGATTGTATTGTGACCAGATGATCGGGGTAAATCTACAATGAAATCCATAGATGCGACCAAGGCTTACTTGGAGTAGATAACGGCATGAGTTGACCCGACGGAGAACTTCTGGTAGTCTTGGTTCTAGCACAAACTCTACATGAGAGTACAAATTCTTTAACATCAGTGTTCAAGGAGGGCCACCAAACCGTGCGTAGGAGGACTTCAGTGGTCTTGAATACTCCAGGATTTCCGGCAACCTTGTTGTCATGAGCCTCAGACAGTACAGCCTTCCTGAGATGGACCGGTACAAACAATTTACCCGATGGAGTCTCAGGAGGAGCGATTCTTTGGAAATTTTGGAGAACAGCACCCAAATCCTGGGTTAATCTCGAATGAATAGAGGATGAGGGCACAATAGGAAGCGGCATAGCGGAAGGAGCATAAGAGGACGCAAAGCTGTGGGAGAGTGCATCCGCTTTACCATTTTTTGAACCTGGTCTGTATGAAATAATAAATTTGAAGCGGGTAAAGAACAAAGCCCAGCATGCCTGTCTGAAGTTAAGACGTTTGGCCGATTCAATAAACAACAAATTTTTGTGGTCTGTGAGCACAGAGATGACATGAACAGCACCCTCCAGCCAGTGTCGCCATTCCTCAAACGCCCATTTAATAGCCAAAAGTTCTCAATTACCCACATCATAATTTCTTTCAGCAGTAGAGAATTTTCGTGAGAAATAAGCACACGGATGCAATTTATGATCTCGAAGGATCTTTCTGGGACAGAACAGCACCCTTACCTCTATCAGAGGCATTCACCTCGATGACAAACGGCAACGCAGGATTGGGATGTCTTAAGACTGGAGTGGAGGCAAAGGCAGACTTCAGGGTTTCAAAAGAGGCAATAGCATCAGAGATCCAATTAGCAGCATCAGCCCCTTTATGGGTTAGGGCAGTAAGCGGAGCTACAATGCCGGAGAGGGAATGAATAAATCTCCGGTAATAGTTTGCAAAGCCCAAGAATCTTTGTATGGCCTTCAGGTTGGTTGGGCGCACCCAATCTAAGACTGCTTGGACCTTGCTGGGATCCATGAAGAAACCCTCCGGGGAGATAATATATCCTAGAAATTAAACTTTTTGGACCTCAAATTCACATTTTTAAAGCTTGGCAAAGAGTTGATGTTGCCGAAGTTTGGAAAAGACTTGTTTCACATGAAGGCGGTTCTGGTCCATGGATGAAGAATATATCAGGATATCATCCAGGTACACCATGACAAAGCGCCCCAAAAACTCTCGTAGAACATCGTTAATTAGATCCTGGAAGACAGCAGGTGCGTTGCATAAACCAAAAGGCATGACCAGGTACTCATAGTGGCCTGAATGGGTATTGAATGCGGTCTTCCATTCATCCCCGTCCTTGATGCATAAACACTGAAGCACTTCTGAGTTGATCAAAAAGGACTGATATGAGTGGAAGTGGGTAAGTATTCCTGATGGTGATCTTATTCAACCCACGGAAGTCAATACAGGGTCGACGAGAGCCGTCCTTTTTAGACACAAAAAAGAACCCGGCTCCTACCGGGGATTTAGAAGGCCTAATAAACCCCTTTTTCAGATTCTCCTTGACATACTCCGCCTGTGTTTCAGGAATCAAGAGGGAATACAATCTCCCCTTAGGGAGTTTAGAGTCAGGAACTAAGTCAATTGCACAATCGTAGTCACGATGAGGAGGTAACGTATCAGCTGCCTGTTTAGAGAATACATCTTGAAACTCATGGTAGGGTATAGGTAGCTGATTCAAAGTGACCTGGAGCAAACGAAGAGGCACGGATAAACAGGATGAAGAACAAGACGGACTCCAGTGAATGATGTCTCCCTTGTTCCAATCAATGATCGGATTGTGGAGCTGTAGCCAAGGATGTTCCAAGATCACCGGAACGGAAGAACACCTAATAAGATAAAAGGTCAAAGCTTCGGAATGTAGTGCCCACACGGTGAGTTGTAATAGTGGTGTCTGTGAACACACTTTTCCGCTTGGCAGAGGACCTCCATCCAGTCCACAGACAGTGATGGGAGATTCAAGCTTAATGATAGGTATTCCCAAGGAATGGGCAATATCCAGATCCAGAAAGTTTCCAGCGGTGCCACTGTCCAGAAAGGCAGAAAGGCGCAGATCGTGCACCAAAGGAGATAACCGCAGGAACCAGGAGTGCATTTTTGGAAGATATTATTTGCAAGCCTAGACGAATCTCTTCCACGTTCTCTAGGCTTGCTATTTTTCCCGATTTGTCTGACTTGTTGGGACAAGCTCGGAGGAGGTGGCCCCTATTGCCACAATACAGACAAAGGCCTAAAGTACGTCTCCGGGTTTTCTCTTCTGAAGTGAGACAATAAGCACCTAGCTGCATGGGCTCAGCGGCTTCATAATGTACAGCAGGAGGAGTAAGAAAAGAACTTGAGGAAACAGAGGTGTCCTTCTCGGCCGTCCTTTCTTTAAACCTGCGGTCAATCTTGATGACCAGTTGCATGAGATTCTCCAGTGTAGCTGGTACAGGATATTGCAGCAGGGAATCTTTTATTTGTTCGGAAAGACCCAAACGGAACTGGCTTCGGAGTGCCGGGTCATTCCACTCGCTGTCTGTGGACCAGCGCCTGAACGCGGCACAATATTCCTCAGCAGTGCGGCGACCATGTTTCAGGGCCCTGAGATGTGATTCAGCCGAGGCGACTCTGTCTGGATCATCATAAAGGAGTCCTAGGGCATCAAAGAACGCATCAACATATTGGAGTGGACGACTTGTGGGAGCAAGGCTAAATGCCCAGGATTGAGGATCACCCTGCAGAAGAGATATAATAATGCCAACTTTTTGAAGTTCCGATCCAGATGAACGAGGTCTAAGGCGGAAGTACAGCTTACAACTTTCTTTAAAGTTGCGAAATAAGGTTCTATCTCCGGAGAACCGATCTGGCAGGTTCAATTTAGGTTCAGCAGTACCGGACAAGGGAGCTAGCTGAGCTTGTGAGGTTCTGGCAGATTCCTCTTGCGCAGACAACCTATGTGACAGGCCTTGGACCAGATAGCGTTTTGATTTGGCCAGCCAAAACTTGAGCTGGAGAAATATTCGTTCCGCTTTCATCCATGGGAATAGTTTTCCACTCTTCACTGGCCGGTTATAATGTTACGACAACCAGTGCGGCATAAACTTATAGAACGGATAGAAGAGGTCTTCACCTTTAGCAGCCGCTTATCCCGTAGAGACTGGTTATGCTCACAGGTACTCAGATGCCCCCAGGTCTTATACTCAAAGTAGCATAAGTTTATACTCACACAGCTGCGCACAGGTACAGAAGATGACACACGGAACTGAGGCAGGCCAGCAATCTGCAGTCTGGACGGAGCTTCAGAGGGGATATCAGGTATCAGCACGGTCAGGCTCACAGGCAACGGTTCAGAATCCGAGGACAGGCAGAGGATCAGGATCACAGGCAATATGTCAAGGTCACAGGCAATGGTTCAGAATCAGGAGACAGGCAATAGGTCAAGGGCACAGGCAAAGGCTCAGAATCTAGGGACAGGCAATAGGTCATACACAGGTAATCAACCCAAAGGTTCACACCAGACAGAAGCTAAGGAGCAGGCTAGATACAGCAAGACTGAACTATAACCGGCATGGAGGCTAAGCCTTATAAACAGACACTGGCCAATGGTGGCAGTCATGTAATCAGCCCTAGGCAACGGCCGGGACGAGACGCTGAAGTGACGGCCGGGATGCAGGTGAGAGGGTCGCGGCGGCTGACCACCGCAGCGGCTTGTAACAGTAAACATTGTGTAAAACGTCTATAGTGTTAACGCATGAATCAGCATGCTGATCAGGACTTCAGTCATTGGTAAAATCGTTAACGATATCGCATCAGATAACATTTTCTGTAGAGTTTACCCTGCCTTAGTCAGGATTTAGTCCAACTGCAAGGACAATTGGAAGGTATGTCCTTGCTACATCTCAGAAGGTAGCTGTGTCAATCCGGATTAGCATTAGCAGACCACATGTCGCAGTCCTCAACTGCTTATGGATGTATCACAAGACCTGAGGAGGGAGACAGAGAATTCTTGGAAAAGTTAAGGCCTTTAAATAATAGGCAGGAACACACAGAAATCTGCCCTGGAGATCTGGCAGATAAAGGACTACACATGGGTAGTCGAGCAGAATAGTAATACAGGCCAGGGTGTGGCACACGGAGAATCAGGCAGCAGATGGTCAAACAGGCTGGGATAAGGTACACAGGAAATCAGGCAGAGGATGGTCTGGCAGGCTGGAAGCAGGTACACAGAAGCTCAGGCAGCACGTAGTCAGAAAAGCCTAGTTCGATGCACTGAGAATCCAGCAGTGCGTAGTCTAACAAGCCAAGTTCGGTACACAGAGAATTCAGCAGCGCGTAGTCAGACAAGCAGAAATGGCACAGAGAAGATCCAGCAGAATAACTCACAAGGACAAACACAGGGGAGTCAGACGCACAGCAACTATAAGTGCCAAGCTATTCAAAAAGCCCATCCCGGCATCCGAGTCATGTGACCCGCTACCTGGAAGTGCTGATCGTGGCACAGAGGAGACAGCGCTGGAGTGAGGAAAAGGTAAGAGCGTTACAGTCCTGTTTCACACTGTACTGCTCATGAAGGCAGAGCTGCATGCACCTAATAGTCGTGCATACAGTATTACCTGTATATTTGTCTAAAATTTATTGAAAATGATAACAATATTAAATCATAGGGCCCCCCTTTCTTAAGTGTCCTGGGCCCCCTAATAGCCTTAATCCAGCTCTGATCTGCATGTATGCACAAGATAAAAAAGCCATGCTACCGGGGCGTGGTCTGGACGCCATAGCTGCAGGACGTGCACCATGTCAGCTCTGGTACAGCACTTCCCCAAAACTCACTTTTGGAGCTTCTAAAACCCGTTTCTGACTGCAAACTAGTCTTCTCAGCTCTTTGACTGTGCTGGCTAGATCCAAACACTGAGACTGAGCTGCGGCCTGTCTCCCCGCCAACCCGACGGAACTCACACCGTTTTGCCTGAAATCCTCCCTGAAACATTTTCAGCCCGCAAGCCTTACATTAAAAGATTGACCCATCGGGCTCACCTGGTCCTGTGTCCCTGAAGACCGCGAGCTCCGCCGCAAAGAAAAACCGGAAGTGCCATTGTACCGAACTTCCGGTCGGCTACAGAGGAGTCCTCTTCGGAAGGGATTAGTGGCGCCAACTCCCGGCGCTTTCTGGAGCCTTCGCTGCCTCCAATCAGCTGTAGCCGCTGGGCGCGGGTGTCCAGCGCTGTGCGGCCCAGGTTATATGGGTGGAGACAGCAGGAGCCATTAACCCTTTCACTGCCTCTACTGCCGCTAAACCTCTGGCCCGACTGCTGGTGACCTTGCATCGGTGGACCCCACTTGTTTAATGCCTAGCCTGTGACATCGCTCCAGCCCTGTTTGAGAAGTCACACAGAGCCTGAAGCTCAACTTTCCAACAGAGGCTCTATACTGAATCTATCAAGCAGCTTGCAAGCTGAAAGTGAGTCTTTGCTGCCACCCTGTGGCGTTTCTGTGCTATTACACCTGAACATCAAAATTTAAAACCTCTCTTTGAGAATAAAATCTCTTTGTACTTCTAATCACACTGACTGCCCTTGTGAGATCTATTTTTGGCTGACGGTGCCCTGATTCGTCCGCACAAAATAACAAATTAGAGGCCATTCTTTTGCGAAGCAAGGCTGAAATTTCGCCACTTGTATTGTGATACCTGCACAGCCTCTATAAGTACTCATTGCACATCATGCACTAATCCTCGATGCCCTACCTGGGACTGATGTGCTCTGTATGACTCTCTAAACTCTATTGTGCAGCACCCTCCTCTTTTTCCCCCCTACCTCATTACCTCCTCTGCCCTATATACTTTACTACATTCTCAACAAAACCAACATGTCGCAGAAGAACAAAAAACCCTCAGGCAGCTCCTCTTCGTCTAATTTTTTCAGCTCCAAAAATAAAGCGTCGCAAGCCTCCACAGAAACCTCAGAGGTCTCGCATCTGTCCTCATCATCTGAACTAGACCCCCAGATCCAAGCAGTCATGGTAAATTTATTGGAGGGGGTCAAGGAAGCATTTAAACAGGAACTGTCAAAGGGGGTCAGTGAGCTCAAATTGGAACTCTCCTCTCTGGGTACTCGTACCGACACTCTAGAAACAAAAACAGACGACCTCTGTCGCTCTCAAGCGACATTTGACAGAGAATTATCCCGTCTTAATGAAGAGGTGGAGTCCTTAAAAGAAAAACAAGAGGACTCTGAAAACCGTTCTCGGCGGAACAATATTCGAGTCCGTAACGTGATCGAAGATATTTCACCTTCTGAAATTCAGCCATTTCTCAAAGGCCTCTTTCTACATCTACTCCCAGGTCTATCAGATTCTGACTGCTTGATGGACCGTGCGCACGCGCCCTCAGAGCCAGGCCAGCCTCTGACCAACCCCCACGTGATATAATCGTGCGCTTTCACTACTTCCACATCAAAGAACGTATTCTAGCTTCCACAAGGAATTCCACCTCAATTTCCTTTAGAGATATGGACATTCAACTTTTCCAAGACCTTGCCCCTTCTACTATCCAAAAAAGAAGAGCTCTTCAACCTGTCACCAGGATTTTACGCCAACACAACATTCACTACCGCTGAGGGTTTCCTTTTCAGCTCCAAATCTTTGCGGCAAACTCCACTCATCATGTTAAAACCCTAGACCAAGGTCAGGAAATATTAGCCAAGTTGAACATACTTCCTGACTCCAGACCATCACCCAACTCTACGCCAAGACAAGGCCGGCCACCACCTCCAGCCCCTGGGTGGTCTAAGATTTCTCTACGTCAAGCTCAAGACGACTCTCCAACCTGAAATGTTCAAATGTTCTAATATAATTTATGTTATCATTTCCTTTGCTCGTTGGCCCGGAGATGTCTATAATAGAGCCACCTCAATATGGACACCGGGTTTGATATAACCTTTTGCCCATGTGGCTCCTTAACCTGGACACTGTCTGAAATGTAACTTTTGCCTATGACTTTAGTTAGATGTCTATTCTCCAATCAACTAATAGTCTTCAGCCTAGTATCTTCTGTTCTCATTTACATATTACAGTTGTTGTTCTTACTACGTTTTTATATTTTAGGGTATTCTCTACCTGTCTTAAACTATAGTTCTCTCGTTTTGTATCATTGTACTGTATTAATGTATAATATGTCTTTGATCAAACTACCCTACCCCCCTCTAATTTCCTATTTCCCTTTCCTCCCCTTTCCCCCCTCCCCTTCTTGTCCCCTCCCCCTCCCCTGCTGCACAACTTATCTATGCATCTGGATAACCTGTGTATGTGAATCCCTTTCTAATAGCCTTATCCAGTTTATTAGACAGAGCCATCGACTCAGGTGGCAAACCTGATTAGATGTATCTATACCACCCCCCACGCTCCCTATACGACTTTTGTTTAGCTATACTATGTTTATTTACAATATATCTGGATCCCTCCTGGATCCCATCGTTAAAGGGTTTCTGTCCAATTGGGCTACTTCTTTCTTCTTCTTCTTCTTCTTCTTCTCCATTTCACTGCTGGTTCTTCGAGTCTTCACCTGGCCTGAAACAGCTTCCCTCTCTCCTTGTATCTACCTCTGCTGCATTACCTGGATACCGCTGATCTCTGCTCACCTGTTCCACTCGTTAGTAATCGCTGTGATCAATGCCCGCTATCTACTCTGCATGCACTGCTGACCTCCGCTGATCCGTTCCACCTCCATGTGGTAATAGCTGTGGTTCACAGTCTGCTGCATAACCTGGATACCGCTGATCTCTGCCTACCTGTTCAACTCATTAGTGGTAATCGCTGTGATCAATGCCCGCTATCTACTCTGCATGCACCGCTGACCTCCGCTGATCCATTCCACCTCCATGTGGTAATAGCTGTGGTTCATCTTCTACTGCATAACTTATACACCGCTAATCTCTGCCTACCTGTTCCACTAGTTAGTGGCAATCGCTGTGATCAACGCCCGCTATCTACTCTGCATGCACCGCTGACCTCCACTGATCCATTCCACCTCCATGTGGTAATAGCTGTGATTCATCGTCTGCTGCATACCTTGTACACCGCTGATCTCTGCCTACCTGTTCCAGTCCGTAGTGGTAATTGCTTTGATCATCATCTGTTGTATATACTGTATATCTCTGATCTCTGCCTAGCCACCTCATCGTGGATTATCCTGTTCGGGCTCATCATCTCCTCCTCTCTAGTGTTCTAATAAGGACTCATTTATCTGCCCTTCATTGGGTTTAACCCTCAGTGTCAAGTTGCCTCTTAAAGTCACCTCTCTGTTCTGTCTCACTGGGAACTTCCCTAGAGGGCCGCGACCTGCAGGGTGGAAGCCGCTGAAGCCCAAATCTCCTTGCGGAGATCCCTGGTGAATACCTTTCCGCTCTGTTAGACTCTGGGTGAGTCTAGCCAATACCAGCTGAGACAGTAGGATCTCACTCATCTTTCGTGAGCAACCCTGACATTGGCTAATATGGGTGCTCTTAGCCAAGTCCCGAAACTTCTGCCAGTAGGTCTCCGGGGTAATAATATAGCGCTTAAGGAGTTCTCGTTTTACCACAACAGTCTGGGGCCACTCCGCGATAAGCTTCCACTGAACAACCTAGTAGCGTGGGAACCAGATACTTTACCCACTTCAAACACCTGCAAATGTCCATCAATATTTCCATCAGTGTCATCAAATTTGGTAAAGTGAAGGGATCCCAATCTGGGCGCAGCAGATGACGGTTCACGGGCTGCTGCAGGAGGTGGTGCCCACCAAATTCCCCACAACTTGATGATAAGCAATCGCTCTGCCTCAGTTGTTTTGTCTCCTAGGGACCCCAGCTGCTGCATTAGTACAGAAAATTTACATCACACTGTTGAACTTGCATCACTGGTTCACTCTGTGGGGGGTGACTGTTGCTGGAAATAGGTGCTTTGTTATGGGATGTTACTGCAGGTACCTTTATGTGTGACGTTAGCATCTCCTCCAGGTCACTGTCAGCTTCCTCATCTGCTGAACCGTACTGCGCATCATAGGGTCTCAGCACCTTCTCCATCTCTGCCCTGTTTGGCGAATAGCTGATGTCAATGCCCTTGGCACTGCACAGAGTCTCAAGATCCGCCCTGGATACATTGGTGTAATCAGATATCCTGTGCGTTCTCATGGCTGCAGTTATTCCTCTCCTGAATAACTCGGCTCTCCTGACTGGTGCACAAAAATCCGCCCACGGTTATTCCACTGCTTGCCACCAGAAATCTGTGACAGGATGGACCACCTATGCCACCCTGTCTGTTGTTGCTGCAAACCGGCTGGGCTTACTTTGCCACTGTTCCCTTTCGTTATCCTAAATGCACCCTCTCACCGCAGTAGGAGGGGGTTACACATGCTGCCACCACTGGATTCCTTACCGGCATCCAGTACTGAATTTCTTCTGGGTAACTAATGCTGCGAGTATACCCCGTTACTGGTGTACCTGGGCTGGCAACTCCTGACCTCTTACTATGGATCAGGGTTGCTGTGGATGGATTCCCCCTGGCCTATCACATTGACCAGGGCTGCAGGGTAGCAGGCAGAACGGTGGTACCGGAAAGCTTGGGTCCAAACCTCAGAAACAGCCGGAGAAAGGACTAGATTTAGGGTCTATTCTGCAGATCACAGGAATACAGTAATATTGAAGATGTTTTCAAGCAGGTCTTTGAAGCAAGATGTTTATTTGCTCTCACGCTGCTTAAAGGTACCAGGTGAGCAGGTCAGATGAAACTAGAAGAACAAGTTTTCAATACAAGCCAGTGCCTTTAATACAGTTTAGACACAGGCTATTTTTAGAATCAGGATGTAACCTGTTTATCAAAGCATAGATTTACATTGCATTGCAAAGCTAACAATATTTACACTTATCTGTGAAATTCTAGAAACGCTGTGATGTCCTGCATCACGTGCTGTTCACAATGTTCAGAAAGGTTTGAACAATCTGACAATAGGCCACACAGTAACGACCCCCTGCTTTGGCCAGAGCAGGCAATTTCCTGCTATCAGACTCCCTCCCCCTATGCCTAATTGGAAGTTTCCACTAGCAACCTTACTAACCCCAAACAATGACACTTTCATACAAAACACATCCCAATACAGAAAAGACCTCCATCCACAAAGGCTCATTACATCAGATATATACATCAGAAATAAGGCATTTCTTTTAGAAAGGCTAAAGCAGAAAAAAATAAATTCTACCTTGGTCTCAGAAATAACGATTTCATATCTCAAAATATACACAATATAAAAAATAAGTGCATGTGCAATTATATAAATAAGCGCCCTGCGCTATTTTCTTTAAATAAATTTATACCATAAGTTATTTAGAAGTAAACCAGTCACAGTTACCACAAACATTAACACTACTATTGCTGGTTGTAAGATTTTCTGGTGATAGCTTCCCATGTATTTGCATGGGGAAGACTAGTTAACAAGTACCACCACAACACCTGTTACATTATATCGCCATTTCAAATGAACATCCTTAAAAAATATGTGTATTTTTACATTTTTTTTTTACAAATATTTTGACTCTATTTTTTTACTTTTATGTTTTATTTTTTATTAGGCTGGGCTTTCATCTCTACTACACGTGCAATATATAATAGACCTATGCATGTTGCTTCTTACGCTCTATAAGAGCCTTTCTGGTGGAGCTTTGCAGTAATTGATTGTAAGAGAGCTTGTTTGGCAATGTTTTGCTATTTTTTAAAGAGGAGTCATGGAAGGAACCACTACACATATTTCTGGCTGCTGTTAGGATCACTTCCTTCTGCCTAAAATAATGTAAAACATCTCTTGGAGTGCTACTTGTGAGAGTGCAGAGTTTAAGGTCTTTGGGTGCTCTTATCCATGAGCGCTGAGTGTGCCACTTCATACACACAGGTCTTAAATAATTGTTTAAGGTATGTTGGAATCATCTTCTGGCTTACAGCTTCAGGAATATCTCTGTGTTTTCTTGATGATCTTTCAGTCATCTCTTTCTCTAGATAGGCAAGTCGCTCCTTGCAGCATGTCAGTCTGTCTAAAACTGTATGTGCTTTCTCTTCCAGGTCAGCCACTTGGTTAATATCTGCTCTGATTTCAATCTTAAAATGTCAGTGTGAGGGTCTACTCTCCTCAGCAACATATTGTTTAAAATACACCTATTATACAAAAATCTCCCTTGTATCCTTTGATTTTGTTGGTGTCTTGTCTCTAACCTAATCACAAGTCACTTTGCTTGTTATACAAACAAGGTCCACAGTGCAGTCTGTGGTTAATCCTTTTTTAAGAAACAGAATAGTTTAACATATCTCATACTAACGGCTTCTACTTTTGGCAAGCTAGTTTTTAATTAATACTGCAAATCTGAGTATTTTGAACCATAAACATTCAAAGGGTTTGTGGCCTGATTCATTAAAGAAAGTTAAGTAAAAAATTGAGTAAGTAGTCTCCTAGACAAAACCATGTTACAATGAAAGGGGTGCAAATTAGTTTAATATCTTGCACATAAGGAAAATACTGGCTGAATTTTCATTTAGCACAAAAATACTTGATACCTTTATTTTTTCATTGAAATTTAATGTTGATCTAGGACATGCCCTTTCCCAACTATAAATCTGTCCCCACATTTTATATTTACCTCCTCCTCCAATGCAACATTGTTTTGCCAAGGTGCAAATTTACTCCTTTTTTATGCTTTGCTCTCCTTAATGACTCAAGCCCAAAATGCTTACTCTAATGCTAACAACAACTTCCTCTTTATGGTGAAGTAGCCTCAGCCAAGCCTGCACCTTTCTTTTGAGTGGTGACATCCAACATCTCATTATTCTCCCTTTCCTATTCTCTGATCTCAAAATGAATGGACAGATCACATTCTCTCCCCTTATTATATTTTTTGCAAACACAAAAGTCTATGTTCCAAAGGATGATCCATCTTGTCTGATGTCTGACTCCTGAAGAGGTGACACATCTTAAACTGATGATCTAAAATCAAAGCTAAAATAGTCCAATGTCTCTTAACAAGTGCTCCAAAAACATGAGCTTTGAATACTCAGGAATGCATTCCTTATTCAATTGTGGAATGAAAATTAATATGCAATAGGATTTCTCCAAAACCAAGAACAAATAGCAGTTTCAGTTCTCATCAAAGAAAACACATTTTGATCAACTTACATTAATCAATATGTACAGTCTTTGAGCTGTGTCACGGATTCAGAGTCAGGATGGACCTCGAAGTCTGCTCAGGTGGACACGGAGTCTAAAGGAAGAGAGTTTTCACCAGAGATCCCTGCGAGGAGATATGGACTTAGTGGTTCTCTAACTGCAGGTCGCGGTCCTCTAGGGGGGTGTAATGTCCGTTTTATCACTACCAATAAACATTGTCCAATGCGATTATACCACAACGTCAATTTTTATACACTGTATTCTCAACAGAACGTCTCCGAGGTCAATTTTTATACCCTATTTTCTCAACAGAACCTCTCAAAGGTCAATTTTTATACCCTGCTTCCTCAACAGAACCTTTGTCTTAACCTGTATTTTTTCACAGTCACACAATTCACATATACCTTTTTTTTCTGTACAGAAAAATACTTTCCCAAATGGTAATAAATTCTCATAGGTATTAACAATTCATTTCACTATAAAATACAATAGGACTATCTATCAATATAACCGTTTAAACATGTGGCAAATATACAAGGATGCATAGGCGTACACTAAGCAAACAAACCACGTTTAAATCGCAAAATGACATGAAAAAGAAACAATATTTCTTTCTTGTCCCTAAGTTCTCCCCAGCACCTCATAGATTACACAAAGCGGATATTCGGTTTGGCAACACTGGATGTAATAAAGGCATATAACTATTTGCATTCCTACCTGTATGTGACGCGTCTACCACCCTTTGTTAGTAAACAGAAATCCGTTGAGCTGTGTAGCACCTTTTTCGAGTCCCGAAACTGTAATCTTCATTTTATCGTTACCAATAAACATTGTTCAATGCTATTATTGTGGTTCCATTGCACAAATAGATTTAATAGCAAATATAGTAGGGTGACAGCAAAGCAAGATAATACAAAAACAGTAAATAAATAAAATATAGTAATAAACAGGAAATTATAAACCGAATACATTATGCATGCGCTTAACCTGGGCCCATGTTAAGATACAGTCATGTTGTCTGTTGTCAGGAAGAGAGAAAAAATACATTGGCCCAGGGAGCTTATATGCATTTTCAGTAAACAAAAACAGTGATGATGTCACGAATACACACAGATAACACCAAGAGTGGTCTTCATTGATCCAGGGTTAACGATGTTCCAGTTGTCTGTTGGTCATAGGTCGTTCATTTGATCTTTTCCAAGGGTGGGGGGAAACTTACTCCAACTGTTGCCTACGTGTCTCCCCCTCAAATAACCACTTTAAACTGAACCATAAACAAAGTACTTTTGAGTATTATTCTCTTATCGCTCAAAACTTGTAACTTGTAGATGCGATCGCTACTCTGTTGAAACGGGGTTAATGCTGGTGAAATAAGCTTTAATATGAGACCAAACTCTTTACCCTTTAGATGACCTGAACCATAAATACCTATACTATAGTTTTATCTATGTATAAATAATCTCTAATACATTTTGCTAATAAATAAATGTGGATTGGAACCTTAATAAATGTGTACTATTTACATGCGTAAGTGCGAATGTATATGTGTGTTATTAATCCAAGAGATTGCGTCATTACTCATGGCGTGAGCTGGAAGCCCTGGAGCAGGATCAGAGGAGATGCTCAATGATCTGCAGAGTGGCGACAGTGTCTTGGCTGCGGAGGAGATACAGGTATACACAGGAGAGTAATAGGCTGAAGGATGATGAAGCGCTGAGGTTGTGATGAGCTGGAAGCCCTGGACCAGGGTCAGAGGTGATGCACAACATCCTGCAGAGTGGCAGCAGCGTCTTGACTGCGGAGGTGACACAGAAGTACTCACGAGAGTAACAGACTGCAGGATGGTGAAGCACTGAAGTCCTGATCAGCTAGGAGCCCTGGAGCAGGATCAGAGGTAATACGCAAAGATCTGCAGAGTGTCAGCAGAATTTTGACTGCAGAGGTGATACAGAAGTACACAGGAGAGCAACAGGCTGCAGGATGGCGAAGCGCTGAGGTCCTGATGACCTGGAAGCCCTGGAGCAGGATCAGAGGTGATGTGTAATGATCTGCAGAGTGGCAGCAGCGCCTTGAATGTGGAGGTGATACAGAAGTCTATTACGTAGATTAGGGAGAGTGAATCTTTTCCCTGGTGCTGGTGAGTAGGAGACACTGAAGTGGCATGCAAAAATGTTGTATCTAGAATGGAACGAATAGTCCAGTCTGCCAACTCGGAGTCACTGGAAAATGCACATAAGAGGACGTTAGCCTTCTTGTTCTTCAATCCGGGTCAAAAGGTGACATGCAAATTAAAGCGAGAGAAAAAGAGAGACTAACGAGTTTGTTGTGGATTCAAGCACTGGGCCGACTGAAGATATAATACGTTTTGTCATCAGTAAAAATAGTGACCTGGGGCCTGATTCATTAAGGATCTTAACTTGAGAAACCTCTTATTTCAGTCTCCTGGACAAAACCATGTTACAATGCAAGGGGTGCAAATTAGTATTCTGTTTTGCACATAAGTTAAATACTGCCTGTTTTTTCATGTAGCACACAAATACTTGATAGCTTATTTGTACACTGAAATTTAAAGTTGATATTTGTGTGCTACATGAAAAAACAGGCAGTATTTAACTTATGTGCAAAACAGAATACTAATTTGCACCCCTTGCATTGTAACATGGTTTTGTTCAGGAGACTGAAATAAGAAGTTTCTCAAGTTAAGATCCTTAATGAATCAGGCCCCTGGATACCTGCCCTCTCCAGGAGGTATCTCCGTTCTGCAAGTGCCAATTGCAGACACTGGAGAAGCTGGAGTTGAGTGTCATCCTGTTGTTCAACTCGGCCAAAAATGTGTTGTAACATATCCTTGGCAGAGGGTTCACGATCGGGGTCCATCCCTTTTTTGGCCAGATCTTACTGTCACGGATTCAGAGTCAGGATGGGCCTCGAAGTCTGCTCAGGTGGATACTACCCCCAGAGAGGTGCAGAGTCTTACAGAAGAGAGATTTTCACCAGGGATCCCTGCAATGGGATATGGACTTAGAGCCTCTCTAACCACAGGTCGCAGTTCTCTAGGGGGGCAAAGAGTGAGATTAGATGGATGTTCAGGAGATAAAGGTGGTAATCTGGATATGTCAGTGCTCTGAGGCGGGTCCAACAGGTAAGTGGTAGTTCTAGATAACAAGAGAGAGCAACAGTCTATGGGGTGCTGCTGCACCGAGCTTCTGGTGAACAGGGTGGCCCTGGAGTAGGATCAGAAGAGAGGCACCTCAATCTGCAGAGAAATAGCAGTGTCTAGACCACGAGAAGGTGAGTCAGGTATGCACAAAAGAGCAAGGCTGCAAGATGATGAAGCGCTGAGGTCCTAATGAGCTGGAAGCCCTGGAGCAGGATCAGAGGAAATGTGCAACGATCTGCATGGTGGCAGCAACATCTTGACTGTGGAGGTGAAACAGAAGTACACAGAAGAGCACCAGGCTGCAGGATAATGAAGCGCTGAGGTCCTGTTGAGCTGGAAGCCCTGGAGCAGGATCGGAGGTGGTGCGCAACGATCTGTAGCGTGGTTGCTGAATCCAACGAATAGCGAGGTGGAAGTAATAAACAGGAGCCAAAAGAGGAGACGTCCTAACAGGTAAGGAGACCTGAAGTTCTGGCACCTTAGTAGGGAGGCAGGTGCTTTAAATAGACAAGACTGACAGGCAATTAGCCAATCAAGTGAATGCAGGAAGTTTTGAAAAGACCAGGTGTGCGCATGCTCAGTTCAGACCAGCAAGTGAATGCAGGGAGTGAAAAATTAGGGAAACAAGTATGAACAGAGACCAGAATGAATGGTTAACTGGTGTAATGTGTGACATGATGTCTCTTTTGATTCCCACTGATTGCATCAAGGCTGGGTACACACTAGAGAGAATTTCTTCCAATGCGATATCCTTAACGATTTTGCCAATGTCTGAAAAAGAAAAGAAGTCAGCATTTTAATTCATGTGTACTCACTGTACATGTTTTACAAAATTTACATTCAGATCTGTGCTCTTCATCTGTCATAACCATCGGCTAAAAAGATCCTGACTCTGCACTCTCTATAGAGATCTATGGACACTGCTGGTTATGAGTGCATACACACTGCAGAATTGGACCGACATGGTTCCATCGTTGAATATTTTTAGTTCAGTTTAAAAATCAAATGAAACAATACAATGTGCTTTGGAATGATAATCATTCATCGTTGCAGTGAACACACTAATGCAATATCAGGCTGAACTGTTGTTTATTGTGTGATTGGCCCGATAATCTGCTGAAATGTCTGTTGTGTGTCCCAGCCTAACAATATAGTTCTGCCCACTGAACTCAATTGTGATTGCTGTTGCCCTCTATTTGCTTGCTGGACCCTCTGCACCCATCTGTCAGCATCATGGTCCTTGTTGGTTCAGAGCTGCTTAAACTACTGACTCTAATATCCACAGCCAGGGTGTGGTAAAGAATCCTCTTCCATCGCCCTGCACAGTTTGGATCAATTGTTCCTTCCCACGCTCTCATTAACTACCCTAGCTAATACACATTCATCCACAATTCATACTCTCTATTTCTTCTATTCACTTACACCACACTTCTTTCAAAACTTCTCTTCTCTCTTCATCATCCTATTTCTCCCTCCCCTATAACTATTTCCCCTTCACTAATTCCCTCCTCACTAGTCTGCACACATGAACTTCATTGCCTCCTGTATCCACCACACTCACCAGCCTACATAAAAAGAAATAAAACTCAAACTCACAAATCATCTTCACATGTTCTCTTTCTCACTCTCCTCCTTCTCATGGCTGCTGGTGACATCTCACCTAGCCCTCAGCCTCATACAATCCCCACTACTGCTCATGCTCCTCACTCCATCCTGCACTTCCAATCTCGCCAACCTTATCTACATATCTCCAATACTCTCTCTTCCTTTCTCCTATGCACTATAGAACGCCAGAGGGTAAATATATCAAGGTCCGATTTTTTCAGCGTGATAAAATCGCGGCAAATCGCGCGTGATAGCCTGCGATTTTAGTCCAAAATTTCTCAAATGCATTAAGTTGTGAGTTTTACCCTGATCCTCAAAATCGCTGGTCATCTCTGGCGCTTTGCTGTGATGTCAAACACTCCCATGTTTAGCTAACTCTCCTGTGTTGTCCTAGTCTAGCTGCGAGATTAGTAAACACATCACTGTTACGCTGCCCTGTCTATAGAGCCGGAGGTCCTGGCAGCTGTCAAAACTGTTAAAAATAGATCAAAGCTAAACAAAAACAAAGCGTGGGGACACCCCTCTATTTACTATTAACCCTATTCCTGCCAACCTACTGTTGGTTGCGTGAAAATTGGGGAAAAATTTGGCGTGGGGTACCCCCGATTTTCACATAATCAACCGGGGTTGGTGGCACTATAGCAGGGGGAACACGCGACAGGGGTTCCCCTGCCATAATGACAACCAACCCCAGGCTGTTCAGCGCCGGGCTGGATTTCCTAGGGAGTGGGGTTTGCCCAAAAAAATTAGCGGGCCCACCCTCTATGGAACACCAGCCCAGTGCTGAAAGCACTAGGGCTCTTCCTACACCCCTGGGCAGTGGATGTAGGGTAATAAATGGCAATATAAGTGTAAAAAAATAAACAGATGCCGTTTTGTGAAACTACAAGTTCCAGCCAGCCAGGGTGCCATAAACAGTGTTGGCATGTTGATACTTGTATAACTACAAGCACACCAGTATACTCATGGCAGCCAGGGTATGTTGGCACTTGGAGAACCACAAGTGCCAACATGCCCTGACACCCACTGCTGGCTGAGACCTGTAGTTCCACAAAAGAAAATGTTAAATAAACCACCACACCCTCATTAAAACCACATACATTTAATAAAAATAATAAAACCCCTATAAAAAAATTAAACAACCTCATTTATACCACATATTTTTATTAAAAATAATAAATCCCCATATACTCACCACTGATGTTTTCATCTGTTGTCAGCAGCTTTTAATCCTAAAATGGCTGTAAACCAAGTCCCGAAGAAATTTGTATCCAATAGTTCGTCTTGAACAAGTCCAAAATAAATTTGTAATTCCCAAAGTCCGGCTTGAAATGTCCAAAAATTATTTGTATCCAAAAGTCCCTGCTTGCAATGTCTTCTCTTCTTCTTGGGCAAAAAGCCCCCCTTGTTGCTTGTAGTCTTCATTGCTTCTTGGCCTGGAGGGCCCCAGATTTGTAATATTCACTCCTGAACATGCTTGCTTGAAAAAAATAAAAAAAAGATGAGCGCTACCGCAAACAGCTTCTACAGTGTAGAAGCTCCGATACGCAATGAACTTAGTTCATTGAGCTATATCTATTTATAGTATTAGGGGATTTTCCAATGCTGTCGTGGGAAACCCATAATACTATAAATAGACCTAGCGCATTAACTAAGTTCTGGGACCTATAGTTCCACAAAAGAATGTGTTCCAGAAAGTTTGTAAAAATGTGGCATTATCATCCAATATACAGGAATGATGCACAACTGTATAGGAGGATATTTTTTACATGTAAGTAATCTGAATTTTTATCCCAAAATTAATATTTTTGTGTTCCAGAAAGTTTGTAAAAATATGGCATTATCATCCAATATACAGGAATGATGCACAACTGTATAGGAGGATATTTTGGTTCATTGCATGATCATGGATAAGAAAAAGAATAATCAGACATGGTGAGTATGTTTTATTTTTTTGCTATTACCAAGAATGTAAACTTGTACTTTGAAAGTTATATGTAAGGGAATGATGTGAATTGAATTTGTCAAATGATAGCATAATTGTTTTGACAAAATTACCGACCCTTATTTTTTTTTTTAATGATGAAAAGAAAAATGCTTCTTAAATGAATGTATTACTGACATCTAATTTTTATTTTCTAAGATCTCCCAACCGATGAAACGTATCAGCATGAAGCAGATGTTTTCTGATAAAGTAGATTATTAGTAACAAAAAGGACAGAACAGAGGTTATGGCGTGGGGCACTCTAGGATACGAGGTTAATGAAGGTGTATATAATAAAATGCAAATTTTTTTGGTATATATTAAAATACATACATCCTAGCAAAATGAAAGCTACGCAAAATAATTAAAAGAAAACAAGGACAGTGAAATTAAAAGTTGCAAATCAACTGCAACAATCGCTCTGTGGTCAAATTCTTAGGGCTGATAAATCATATAATATGATATAAGTACATGAATCAGTGGGCAACTATCAAGTCTTAATGCAGAGGTATGTCTATAAGATTATCTATCCTCTGTCTATCTTACCATAATAAGTACCATAGACTACTAGGTCAAATAGTCTCCTTTGATTAGGAGCCCTAATCGCTGTCCTGGTACAAATCTCAAGGACAGAGATGTAGTATACTAAAATGGTATAACTAGTATGTGCCAGTTGTATAGTTTGAACACTGCAATTGGTAACAGGCTCACTATCTATCTAAAAGAGTAGGGACAGTATAAGCCGTCAAACTATACTCTGCCCCAAAAAAGAGATACACTTAGTAGTATAATTGCTTATATATAGGTCTGACAAGTTTAGAGGCTGTGCCTGCTATAATTCCTGACACACAGGTCTAGCAAAAATAGAAGCTGTGTCTGCTATAATTCTTGACACACATGCTGATAGTTTATCCAGAGGTTAGTATCTCGTGAGCCCTCTAATCCTGAATCATATAAAGGCATTAATCACTGTGATGTCCCCAGAGCCCCACATGTTAATTATATCTCCATTATCACTTATAAATCATAGAGGATCGAACATTAGTAAGGCGCTCACATCTACACTTATGTGTGAGTCTAACTTGTCTGAAAACTGTATCTACTAAGATTTATGACACACACACTGGTAGTCTATCTAGATACTAGTATCTTGTATCTCTCGTCAGCCCTCTGACCCTGAATTAAGTAGAAGCGCTAGTCGCTGTAGTGTCCCCAGAACCCCACACATAAATATCGTTTTAACCTTGGTAGGTCTGTAAGGACTAGATATATACAGAGCGCTATCTACATAATTGGATTTAGAACACACAGAGCGAACTCCACCGCGCGTTTCGCTTAATTAGCTTTTTCAAGGCAACCAGATTGATGATTAGATCAGCCTTAAATAATCCATAAGGCCAGCCCCCATGAGTTTCATGATAAAATAAGCCAATCCCGTCATGAATGGGATGACAGTGATTGTCATCTGAATGCTGCAATGGCAGGGTGAAGATAGACTATAATCTCGCCCCTATAATAGCGTGATTGGCTAAAAATGTCTGGATGTAGAAAGCTCCTAATAACGAGTATGTCATATATAGGCACCATTGTAAAACATTAGAAGAGGGAATGGAGTATTAATACAGTTGGTCTGTTCTTATAGATATGGTAACCTGGATTTCAACATGATAGAGATTCAATAATATAAGGCAAAAATCGATCTGATCATGGCTGATTTAGCTAAATGTTGCATGGATCACAGTAAGTGCGGAGAATTGTAATACCATCCGTGGTGAAGAGTGAAATAATAATGTGTCATATTGAAAAAAAAAAAAAATAAAGTATAAAGATGTTAATAAAAATCATTATATGTAAATGAACTATTGTGATTATTTTTTATTATTTTTTTATTTTTTATTTTTTTATTTTTATTGTTTTTTTATAATGTTATTGTAAATCTATATTCTATTTTTGATTCTTATTATTTTTATTATATTTTTATTTTCAATTTTAATTTATCCCAGTGTATTATGAAAGATAATAATTACTATTAATATTAATGTGTAGGTGTTACTGTGATGTGTTAACTAAAAAGTGCTAAACCAACATATAAAACAAATAATAATTAAGGGGTAAAGAAAACCCATATACATGAAATTAACAGTGAATAAAAGTCATCATGGTGGGTATAGTTCATTACGTATTTATATATACATATAGTGTATATTCATCTCCTTAAATTCATAAAAATGCAGAATAGCTGTTATAGTCATTTAAGCAATAGGGTGACATGCTTCCCATCAGGAAGATCTTTTTGGTCTCTTTTCGCAACAGTTGTCCCTGTATATCTCCCCCTCTAAGGTTTAATGTGGTTTTCTCCATAGCAAAAGATTTAACCTGCTTAGGATCACTATTATGAAAGGTCATGAAGTGTCTTGCTACGGTTGTCAAAGTTTTAAAATTCCGTTGGTCCTTCAATGCATTCTTAATATTGCCAATGTGTTCAAGTAACCGTTTTTTAAAAGGACGGCTTGTCATGCCTATATAATTGAGTCCGCATGAGCAGGTCAAACAGTAGATAACTCCACAGAAATTACAGTTTAGAAATTCCATAATTTTCCATATTTTTCCATATTTATCCACATACTGTTTAGTAGGAATGGTGAATTGACAGGCCTTGCACAGACCACAACTAAAAAATCCCTTAGGTCTGTTATCCTCTTTTTTAGAGTTTTGTAAGTAGCTATGTACAAGCCTATCATTCAAATTCTTAGATCTCCTCCAACTGAAAGCAACCTTATCATCTAGTTCTTTATTCAGGTCCTCATCAGAACATAACACATGCCAATGTTTCTGAAAAATAGTAGATAGTTGACGCCACTCGGCACAGAAAGTACCAACCATCCTAGTTTTGGATTGATCTTTAGTTGGGTTGGGAGTTGGGTACATCAAAGTATCTCTATTTCTATGATCACCAAAATTTTTTGCTTTCCATATAGTGTTTCTACCATATCCTCTTTTCCTCAGTCGTTCAGTTAGTTCCTGTGATCTCCTTTGATATATTTCATCATCAGAGCAATTACGTTTCATACGCAAGAATTCTCCCTTAGGAACTCCTTTGAGGACTGGTGGAAAGTGGGCACTAGAGTGGTGAAGAATGCTATTCGTAGCTGTGGGTTTTCTATATGTGTCTGTGCTGAGAGAGACATTAGGTGTTTCATAATTGGACAGATCTAGGAAATTTATAGAGGTGTAACTGATCTCAGATGTCAATTTCAAATTTATATAATTTCTGTTCAAAATTTTTGTAAAATCATGGAAGAGTTCTTCTTCTCCTTCCCATAAAATAAGGACATCGTCAATATATCTTAGCCACATCAGGATGTGGCTAGTATATTCTTCATGTTCTTCTGTGAAAACCACCTCTCTCTCCCACCAACTGAGAAAGAGGTTAGCATAGGTGGGGGCACAACATGTCCCCATCGCTGTGCCCCTCACCTGTAGATAGAATTTTTCGTCAAAAACGAAGTAATTTTTGGTGAGGATAAAGCGTAACAATATTAGTAGAAAATCACTGAATTCCGTCTGAGTATCCATACTCAAGAAATATTTGACTGCAGACAGACCTTGATTATGGTTAATATAGGTATATAATGACTCCACATCATACGAAGTCAGCCATGTTTTATCATTGGTTATAATTCCCTGGATTTTTGATAACACATCCAGAGTGTCCCTTGAGTATGAGGGAAGGCAAATTTACGTAGATGTGTGTCAATAAATATGCTGGCTTTCTCAGTAAGTCCCCCAATTCCCGAGACTATGGGTCTCCCCGGGGGGTATGTTCACACTTGTGAATTTTAGGTAAGATGTATATGGTGGGAGTTTTTGGGTTTTCAACCCTCAAGTATTCAAAATCTTTTTTAGATATGACACTGTTCTTGAATGCTGTATTGATTAGGTTATTATACATCAATGTAAAATTAGATGTGGGATTGAAGATAAGGCGTTTATAGCACGTTGTGTCATTTAATTGACAATATATCTCTTTTTTATAATTATCCCTTGTCATTAAAACAACGTTGCCTCCCTTATCCGAGGGTTTAATCACAATATCTGTCCATCCCTCAATATCCTTTAAGGCTTCAATTTCATTCTTATCAAGATTTGATGTTGGTTTGGGATGCTTTGATAGATTAGTATAAAATAAATCCAAATCCCTGGATACAAGGTCCACATAGACCTTAACTTGTGGGCAGATGTTAATATCCGGCATAAACGATGATTTTTTCTTAAATGTTGGTTTGGAGTTTAAAGAAACTTCTGTAGAATATTGAGAAGAAGTTGTCTGTAATTCCTCTAGAATAGTAAGTGCATTTGCATCTGCCTCAGTATCAAGTGCTACAACAGAGGGTATTATGTCATAGGGAAGTCTGGATGGCTGAGCATCATTCTGGTCAAAAAAAAATAAAAAAAAATAATCACAATAGTTAATTTATATATAATGATTTTTATTAACATCTTTATACTTTATTTTATTTTATTTTCAATATGACACATTATTATTTCACTTTTCACCACGGATGGTATTACAATTCTCCGCACTTACTGTGATCCATGCAACATTTAGCTAAATCAGCCATGATCAGATCGATTTTTGCCTTATATTATTGAATCTGTATCATGTTGAAATCCAGGTTACCATATCTATAAGAACAGACCAACTGTATTAATACTCCATTCCCTCTTCTAATGTTTTACAATGGTGCCTATATATGACATACTCGTTATTAGGAGCTTTCTACATCCAGACATTTTTAGCCAATCACGCTATTATAGGGGCGAGATTATAGTCTATCTTCACCCTGCCATTCCAGCATTCAGATGACAATCACTGTCATCCCATTCATGACGGGATTGGCTTATTTTATCATGAAACTCATGGGGGCTGGCCTTATGGATTATTTAAGGCTGATCTAATCATCAATCTGGTTGCCTTGAAAAAGCTAATTAAGCGAAACGCGCGTTGGCGTTCGCTCTGTGTGTTCTAAATCCAATTATGTAGATAGCGCTCTGTATATATCTAGTCCTTACAGACCTACCAAGGTTAAAACAATATTTATGTGTGGGGTTCTGGGGACACTACAGCGACTAGCGCTTCTACTTAATTCAGGGTCAGAGGGCTGACGAGAGATACAAGATACTACTATCTAGATAGACTACCAGTGTGTGTGTCATAAATCTTAGTAGATACAGTTTTCAGACAAGTTAGACTCACACATAAGTGTAGATGTGAGCGCCTTACTAATGTTAGATCCTCTATGATTTATAAGTGATAATGGAGATATAATTAACATGTGGGGCTCTGGGGACATCACAGTGATTAATGCCTTTATATGATTCAGGATTAGAGGGCTCACGAGATACTAACCTCTGGATAAACTATCAGCATGTGTGTCAAGAATTATAGCAGACACAGCTTCTATTTTTGCTAGACCTGTGTGTCAGGAATTATAGCAGGCACAGCCTCTAAACTTGTCAGACCTATATATAAGCAATTATACTACTAAGTGTATCTCTTTTTTGGGGCAGAGTATAGTTTGACGGCTTATACTGTCCCTACTCTTTTAGATAGATAGTGAGCCTGTTACCAATTGCAGTGTTCAAACTATACAACTGGCACATACTAGTTATACCATTTTAGTATACTACATCTCTGTCCTTGAGATTTGTACCAGGACAGCGATTAGGGCTCCTAATCAAAGGAGACTATTTGACCTAGTAGTCTATGGTACTTATTATGGTAAGATAGACAGAGGATAGGTAATCTTATAGACATACCTCTGCATTAAGACTTGATAGTTGCCCACTGATTCATGTACTTATATCATATTATATAATTTATCAGCCCTAAGAATTTGACCACAGATCGATTGTTGCAGTTGATTTGCAACTTTTAATTTCACTGTCCTTGTTTTCTTTTAATTATTTTGCGTAGCTTTCATTTTGCTAGGATGTATGTATTTTAATATATACCAATAAAGATTTGCATTTTATTATATACACCTTCATTAACCTCGTATCCTAGAGTGCCACACGCCATAACCTCTGTTCTGTCCTTTTTATTACCAATATATCTCCAGGTTATAGGGTGCACCTTCAGCGATTCTGCTGATTTTCGATGATAGTATATTATCAACTATAAACTGATATATATAGGATACTTGGCTATAGACCTAGTGCGGTTGTACTCCTCCTTTTTTCTCTAAAGTAGATTATTAAGCAGAGATCTGCTGGGAGGTGTTAAAAAAAATTAATACATTTTTCATAATTTTGGAAAATTTAAAAAAGGCAATTATAATAATATTTTCTTCGACTTAGTGAATAGTACCTATCTGAATTCTTCACATAAACTGACCTCGCAGATGGAAATGAGTCATCGGCCTGCCTGTAGATTGTCTGGAGCCAATTAACCACCCGCACTGAGAGTCCATACCTCAGAAGGAGAGCCCACAGGTACTCATGATTTGCCCAATCAAAAGCCTTCGACTGATCCAACGCTAGTAAGTATTTCCCCCACTTCTCAGCACGACAGCGTTCAATGGCCTCCCGGACCCCAAGGACAGCACTAAACGTGCTGCGGCCCTTCACGGTGCAGTCCTGGGAGGGAGAAAGAATCTGGCCGGAGATCGACATCAGCCTGTTGAAAATTACCTTTGCCAGAATCTTCCTGTCAGTATTGAGAAGGGCTATGGGGCGCCAGTTCTCAATACGTGACGGGTCCTTCCCTTTAGATAATAAAATAAGAGCAGACAGCCTAATGGAGGGAGAAAGGATTCCTCTGCCTAGGCTCTCATTGAATACCTCCACAAGACGAGGGGTCAAAAGGTCTTTAAAGGTCTTATAAAACTCGAAGGTCAAGCCGTCCGCTCCTGGTGACTTCTTCATAGATAATTGATCTATGGCCACTTTGACCTCATCTGCTGTTATCTCATCACCCAAGGCATCAAACGAACTGTCTCCCTCAGAAACCGGTCCATCTTTTCTCTGATGAGTGGCTTCTCAGACAAAAGAGCGGAGTAGAAAGACCGTACAACACCGAGAATGCCCTCCTTATCTTTCCTGAGAACACCCCTGGCATCACACAGGCTCCTCACCTCCTTAGCATTGACCGACTTCCTACAACTCTGGTAAGGATCAGGTGAGTGGTATTTCCCATAATCCCTCTCAGAACCAAGGAAACAAACTGGTCGTACTGTAACTCCTTCATCCGAACCTTCACCCAGCCGGCACCATATCTGTGTCAAGAAGGTTTACCTCCTCATCTTCGGAGGTCACCTTATCCGGGCCAGGGGAAACAATACCAGAAGAAATGGCAGAGATAGGAAGACTACCAACTTCCACTTCACCCTCGTGCCTGCCTTAGGCAGACCCACTAATTCCATAACCTTTGGCAGATCAGGCGACCAGGGGGTGGGGACCAGGGTCTGGAATATCCGGGGAACCAGGAGGGAAGGGGCCTGAATAGACAATACCAGGACAGGAGGTGAGGCTTTGAAGGAAACTGAAGGAATCAATGGAGGGAAAGAGTCCTCCGGGGGGTGAGAGATCTTTAAAGGGGTGGCGGATAATCCCTCTTTATTGACTTGTCCTTTGGTTTCTTATACTTGGGTTCTACCCTTAATGGGGATGGGCTTTTGACCTTCCTCCTCCTCCTTGTGACCTTAGGCCTAAATTGCAAGCTACCGTTCTCACCCCTCACTATTTCTCCTTCTGACTCCTCATCACTTGAGAAGGATAGGAAACGTTTAGATAGGATAAGCTTTTTCCCGCCAGACTTTACAGCCCGACTTCTTCTCCCCTTCTTCCCTTGCACTGTAAAGGGGGCTTCTTCCTCCATAACTGTTGGTTTTGCAACTGGCACAGTAGACTGGGCCAACACCGGCTGGGAGGGGAGAGGGGGAGTGGGAGCAGACACCAAAGAAGGTCCTGGTAGGGGAGGGGAGGGGGGGAGATCCAGAAGAAGGACCTGGGGCCTGGACAGGGCTCACCACAGATGGCACGCTTACCCCTATTTCCATTAACTCTGCAGCCTGAACCAGGTCTATATCAGATATTTCACATGTATTGTGGGAGGCGTGAGGGCAGCGACTAAAGGGATGGCCAACCTCACCACATAAATTACATTTAATCTTTACACATGACCTGGCCTCATGTCCCTGATTCCCGCAATGGCCACACTTTTTTACGGGACAATTCATGCTGAGGTGGCGGAAGTCACCACAGCGATGGCACATCCTCGGCTGGCTGGTAGAAGCATTGAATCTGGTCACGACCAATAAAGGCTGCAGATGGTACTTGCCGCACACCAGCCTCCGTGCATCGCAGATGGACCATGGCAGACCACCCGCCACCCCAGACATGACGGCTCGGATCGGGAACTTTCTCCAAGGGGGACACTAAGTCCACGTATCTTTTTAACCAATAACACAAGTCAGATTTAGGTAGAGATTCGTTCCTAACTAATATGGTCACACGCACCCTTTCTTGGCGCGTGACCGGGATTGCTTGGAAATTGGACCATGGCTCTGTATCTTTCTGCCTTCCCCACTTAGCCCAAAAATCTTGCAACCCATAGTAGGAACAAAAGCTGACATCAAAATCAGGGGAACTCACAGGATGTATGCATGCAAAAAGATCCTCAGCTTTATAATCAAAACTTGCAAAAAAACTATCCAAAAAGGCAGGTCTAGTAGGGGTCTCACCACTCACACATTTCAATTGAATGACATTCCTCCTCTTAAGGGGCTGCCCTCTGATAGACATTTGAGGGATAGTAGGTGCTGCAACACCAGGCACCACCCCCGATACTGCCTTAGCATGGGAAATGGGACCAGGTAACCCAACTGGTGCAGGAACGTGAGCTTCACACATAAGATTAGGGGTCACTACTGCAGAGGGTACATCAGTGGTCACCAAACAGGGAGCTGTTGCAACAGCAGATTTAACCCCCCGCAAACTCCCACTACTATTTACACCAGAAACTTGCTTTTTTTACCCTAATCTCCTGTGGCAGCATATTTGGCATGTTTTTTGCAGCCGACTCAATCACCTCAAGAGCTGCCTTTGCTCTAGGAGGCACACATAATGGACCATAAACAGTATCTACCACATAACCCTGCACATTATTCATATCACATCTATTCAGACATTGCTGGGCTGTACCTGTGTATTCACTGGCACGGAGGTAGCAGACACTGGCAGATTTCCCCCGATCACCGGCACCCCAGCTCCGCCCCCTCCACTCGCAGAGTTAACCTCCGCTGCTGTCAAGGATAGGATGGCTTAATTACTATTGGCACAGACAGGCAACGGGGGATCCAACACAGCTGCACTCACCGATGCCTTGCACGCGCTCCTGTCAGACACTGAAATAGGCTTCAATACAACACGAGAGCCAGCAGCACCGCTGCAGCTTGAATGGACCACACATACAGGGTGAGGCCGATACATCACAGCTGCAGCCGCATCAGTAACCTGCACTCACAGGAATCGGGCCACAGACAGGGGATCCTGAGCCAACCACAGCAACTGCAGCAGGCACCATCTCCCTATCTACAATGGCCGTGGCTTCTTGCAGCTCCGTCACTGGCAAGTCACCCTCCATTACTCTTATATTATATATAAAATGTTCTCCATTGGACCTTGAACATCAGAAACAGGAGCATTAATAGGCAAGAGTTCAGATGTCAAGCACTCCTCTTTTTCAGACAATGATTCTTCTGACAGTGAGTGTAACCCTTGCAGTACTTGTTCTTTGTTAAGAAGGATTTCTTCCAATTCTTTAATTTCTGCTGTGAAGGTTACCCTGTCAGTGCTATAAGCATTGTTCCTTTTCCTTTTTTTCTGCAACAATTTGTTTTTTAACCGTTGCAATCCCAGATTCTAGGTCTAGTATTTGATCCCTAACTGTAATACCCCGTATGATGTTATTTAGAGTAATACGTTGAAATTGCACCAGAGAGGTAAGGAGATTTATCCAGAGATTTAAAATGACACAAGTGTATTCTTAACTTACTTCCTTTTATTAATAAGAACTACTCTGTCATTTTTCAACATTATCTTATCACTTTGAAACTATTTACAATTGACAAACCTTTACATTTACCATACTAATAACACTAATAATTTATTTGAATTCTATGTTTATGGATGTTTCTGTTTACTTTTTCACGCCAAATAAACTGGTGATCTTTTGTATTACACAGTCTCTTTTGTGTGTATTCACAGACCTCTCTATTTTCTCTCCTCTCACACTGTCCTCGGTACATAGCTCAGTCTGTTTAGTGTGATTTCACAGATCTCTCTACTGCTTATTTGTTTTCAGCACTTGCCTTTTTACTCACACCTCTCTTTGGCTCACTTCTCTTCTTATACTTTCTTCACTTTTAATCTGCTTATATATCGCTTTGTCCGGTTTTCATTCTGTCCCTATTTTTCTCTCTCAGTCTATGCAGACACAGGGATCTCTCTCAGCGGTCCTGAGTATCACACTGCTCTCTCCCTGTCACCCCCGGCAACCACCAACCACCCCCAACTGTCACTTCTCCCTCAAGAAATATATATATATTTTTTTTAAAATCTTTATAAACACTTTTAACAATTAACAAATTAAATTAACAAATTAAAAACATATAGATACACCCCAGGGTACTCAGATTTTGGGGTATCACATAACCGCAGACTCATCTTCCTCACTGGGAGCTGATTCAGAGAGGCACATATTCACAGTATTCACACACCCCTTCTGTGCCGCATCAGTGTTGCCAGCAGGCACGGTTTCCATAGCCACTTCACATAATACAGGTTCAACATTAGCTTGCACATCCATACTACCAGCACTACCAGTTATATTTACAGTCACTGAACTTACTTCTGTGTTACTAGAGGCAGGCTTGCTTGGCACAGAGCCTGCATTAGGAACTTGTGCCTTTTCCACTGCAGCAGTATTTTTAGATGCAGGGTCTTTCCTGCACTCCTCCCCCAGGATCCTCCATTCTCTCTAGGCTTGCTCCCAGGGTCCACACTGGTTCTTAGACAGCAAAGACACACCTCCTAATCTTTTTATTGAAAAAGTATTGCAACAAAATACATACAAACAAGTTGTGGCACTTATGTAAAAATTCAAAACATAGGAGTAGAATGCCCCACACACGAGAGTCCCAATTTAAAATGTCCATAGCAAGAACAACATAAAATATTAAGTGCCCACAACCAAATATACAATCAAAATACAATCAACAATACAATCATAACATAACTAGTACTATATACATTGCAAGCAAAGAGAAACTGATCCAAGCTTTTAGACATATGCAACCGCACATAAAATAAAGATGTTAAGTCAAAAATCTTGTATTGTCCATCCGGGACCTCTCCATATCCCTGAGTTTCCACACCCCGTGAAGAATGTCACCCGCCACCACATCGCAAGGGAGGACTTTCTGTCTAATTGAGACCTGACACCGTGCATTCCACGTGAAGTACCGGACTACTAAGCTGACTAGAAAAAGGGTGGTCAAATCAATATCCCAGCACCTACCCTTGAGCGCTCCATAAACCCACTCAGGGTAACTAAGCCCTGAAAGGCAGGGAATTCCCAAGGCACCAGAAACCCTCTTGTAAACTTCTACATTGAAGGGACATTTGAGCAAAAAATGGTCAATCGTCTCCACCTCCCCTAGACACTCCTCCCGTGGGCAACCACGATCATCGGCATTTCTGTACTTCAAATTTCCCCTCACTTGGAGCCTCCCATGAAAAGAGAGCCAGCCAATGTCCCAAAACTTCAGAGGAAATCTCCCGGAATTAACCAGGGAAAGACCCTCTGAGCATACATCACCCAGGCAGTCTCTCAGTGACAGCTGAGCCCAGAAGTGAGAGTGTAGGACTCTCCTCTCCAACTCCCTTCTAGAGAAGTTCCTGACTTCCCCCGCCTCCAGGCCCCAACGCCTTGTCACTTTCAATCCCAGAGATGCATAGGTCGGGAGATACCCATGACAGACCCGGAAGGTCCTCACCCTGCCACCTTCCATCCAAACGTTAAGGAAGGGATGCACCCAGACCCTAAAGCCACCTACCCATTGAGGAGGAGTCTCAAGAAAGAGACTACTGAGGTGCAACTTTAAAAAAGTTGTTAGAAAGAACAGCACTGGGTTAACCATACCCAGGCCACCATCCCTCCTTGATCTGTAGGTCACAGTTCACTTGATCAGGTTCATCCTATTCCCCCAAAGTAAAAGGAAGAAAACTGCGTAAACCCTAGACCATAAAGACTGTGGCAAAAGGCACAAATAGCTAATGTACAGAAACTCCGGGATCAGGTAGGTCTTCACAAGGTCTACTCTTTCCCTAAGAGAAAGCTTCCACCTCCAGCTCTCCACTTTACGAGAAGCTTCCTCCAGTTTTATCTCCCAGTTTTGTTTGACATAATCACCTCGTCCGAATTGAATTCCTAAAATTTTGATCTTACTACTAGCCTGGGGAAGGCTGTCCGGAAGGTCGAATTGACCACCTTCCTCCCCATCCAGAAAACGTCACTCTTTTCCTGGTTTACTTTGGAGCCACTGGCCTCGGAGTACCTGCAGACCAGAGTTGCTACCCCTATTGCTTCTGCAGGACTCGACAAGACGACAGTGACATCGTCCGCGTAGGCCACCACCTTCAAAGGACATTCCGGACCCAACAGCACCCCTCCTATCAAGCCGCCTTCAATCCTTCGAGTGAAAGGATCTATTACAAACACATACAATAGGGGGCTCAGGGGGCAACCCTGCCTTACTCCAGAGTTGACCACAAAGGATGGACCTACCCAACCATTCACAAGAGGGAAGCTCTCGGCCTGCATGTAAATAGTACAAAGCCAATTCACCACCTGCACTGGAAGACCATACCTCAGAAGTAGAGCCCACAGGTACTCATGATCCACCCTGTCAAAGGCCTTTGACTGATCCAGAGCTAAAAGATACTTTCCCCACTTCTCAGCCCGACACCGCTCAATGGCCTCCAGGACCCCCACTGAAGGTACTTCAGCCTTTCATAGTGCAATGCTGTGAGGGGGAAAGCATTTGACCGGAGATCTGCATCAGTCTATTAAAAAGTACCTTTGCCAAAATCTTTCTGTCGGTATTGAGAAGGGCTATGGGGCGCCAGTTCTCAATACGCGACTGATCCTTCCCTTTGGACAACAAAATAAGTGCGGAAACCCTCATGGAGGGAGGTAATAAACCTCTCTTCAAGCTCTCATTAAAAACCTCCACGAGGCGTGGAGCTAGAATGTCCACAAAGATCTTAAAGAACTCGGAGGTTAAGCCATCCGGGCCTGGAAATTTCTTTTTAGACAACTCGTCTATGGCCATTCTGACTTCATCCGCCGTTATCTCGCTGCCCAAAGACTCAAGCGAACTGCTGAGATCCTCAAGACCAGGTGTCTCCCTCAGAAAATGGTCCATCTTCTCTCTGTCTAGTGATTTCTCAGACAAGAGATCAGAGTAGAAAGACTGCACAACACCAAGGATGCCCTCCTTGTTTTCTCTGGGGACACCCCCAGCATCGTACAGGCCCCTCACCTCTTTCATATCTACCGATTACCTGCAGTTAAGGTAAGGGTCAGGCGAGTGGTACTTCCCGTAATCCCTCTCCAGAACCAAGGAAGCAAACCGGTCATATTGCATCTCATCTGAGCCTTCAATCGGGAGATTTCCCCACCATCTCCCTTTTCAGAGATCAGGAATCCAAGTTTCCTTCTTAATGCTGAATAGGTATTTTCTCTTAGCAAGTTGTTTCTAGCTACCAGGTCACAGAAGAAACCCCGGGTCCTCTTTTTAAATATCTCCCACCACCCTGACCTACTCCAACCTGCCTCCAAAAGCTTCAGGCGCCAAAGGCCCCTACCTTTCTGAAGAGTCTCTGAGGCATTCAAGGATACACTAAGGTAAATGTGATCAGAGAACTCTACCAGCTTTAGCTCTGGAGCCAAAGTTTTCGAGCTCTCCTTAACAAAAAACCTATCTATCCTAGACCTCTAGCTACCTCTATAATAAGTGAAACCCGTGAGGTCTGGGAAATGGCGAACATGCACATCCACCAGACCCGCCTGCCTCGTCATACTAACTAGAAAAATGGAATCATAGCCCAGAGAAGCCTGTGAACCTTCCCTGTCTTTGGTCCTAATAATAGTGTTAAAGTCACCACCAAAGACTATCTGCCGGGCCGAAAAAAGATATGGCTTTATCTCCCTGAAAAGACACTTCCTTTCCCATTTGGTTTGGGGACCATAGATGTTGATCAACCTCAGGTCGTGTCCTCTCAGGTTGACATCCAAAATCATACATCTACCTACTTGGAGCTCTATAACTCGTTGGACAGTTATCATGTTGGTAAAGAGGACCGCCACCATACCGTACGGCTCGGCCGCAAGAGACCAGTATGAAGGCCCACGCCTCCACTCTCTCTTAGCTTTATGTAGGTCAGCAAGCCGACCTATTTTGGTCTCTTTCAAAAATAAAACATCAGCCTCAACCCTAATGAAAAAATCAAAGACCATGTAACGAGCTTGTTCTTACAGAATGGATGCCACATTAATGGTGGCAAACCTTATGGGTTGGGAAGCCATCCTTCTGAGTTATACAAGTAGGACCCAGATTACTTCTTCTTTGCCCGTTTGGTGGAGTCCTCTTCTAATGAACCCCATCTCTTTACACTTACTCCCGAAGGGACATTCTCATTGTCAGAGAGGGAAATTTCTACATCCTCCTCTCCCGAAGACTCAAAAACATAAGATATCGCCCTGTTTACCCCTAAATTACCTAAGGGGATAGGGACTAAAGGATCCGAAGGACCTGGATCTATAGGGACTGAAGGGGGGTTGGCTAACAGGGAAGAAGTAAGGGCCGGAAATTTAATTTTCTCAGGGGGAGAGGTAGTAACTGGGGCCACCAAAGAAGGTGGGAACACCTAAGAAGGGGGCAGGGGGGAAGAACACTGAGAGGCTAACTCTTCCACACTTAGTGGATTAGCCTTAAAACTTGCAGATAGCCTCAAGAAATCTTTACCCACCAGAGAATCCACTTTTTTATTTCTACTTTTGTCCTTTGGTTTTTTGTATAAGAGACTTGGTTCACATTGGGTTGTTAACTTGAGCTTGCTTTTTCTTTTCATTACCTTAGGTCTAAGTACCAAACCTGCCCCATCCACCTGCCTCACCACATCCCCTTCGGCTTCCTCATCGCTTGAAAGAACAAGGAATTTATTTTCCACAATCAATTCCCTTTTTCTAAGCTCCCTCCTCTCCCTTTCTTACCCTTCTTCTTTGGGACTATACATTAGAGATGAGCGCACTCGGATTTCTGAAATCCGAGCCCACCCGAACGTTGCCGATCCGAGCCGGATCCGAGACAGATCCGGGTATTCCCGCCAATTGCAAAACTGAAACCGAGGCTCTGAGTCATAATCCCGCTGTCGGATCTCGCGATACTCGGATCCTATAAATTCCCCGCTAGTCGCCGCCATCTTCACTCGGGCATTGATCAGGGTAGAGGGAGGGTGTGTTAGGTGGTCCTCTGTCCTGCTATATCTCGTGCTGTTCAGTTCTGTGCTGTGCTGTGCTCTGTGTTCTGCTCAGTCCAGTAGTGCTGTGTCCTGTGCTCTGTCCTTCTGAGTTCAGTGGTGCTGCTAGGTCCTGTGCTGTGTCCTGTTCAGTCCAGTGGTGCTGTGTCCTGTGCTCTGTCCTTCTGAGTTCAGTGGTGCTGCTGGGTCCTGTGCTGTGTCCTGTTCAGTCCAGTGGTGCTGTGTCCTGTGCTCTGTCCTTCTAAGGGCATTGTTATTTCCCCATTATTCCCAAATTATAAAAAATTTCAAAAAAAGTTATAAAAAAAATTACAAAAAAAGTAATTATGAAAAAAAAAAAAAAAATATCCCAAAACAATCCTGCAGTATAAGTCCATTGGTACTGCTATATTACAAAGTTCACTGATTCAGCAGTATAAGTCTAGTGGTACTGCTATATTACAAAGTTCACTGATTTTGCAGTATAAGTCCATTGGTACTGCAATATTACAAAGTTCACTCATTCTGCAGTATAAGTCCAGTGGTACTGCTGTATAACTCCAGTCCAGTGGTACTCTCCTGTGCCGCATATCATTTTTAAAGGCTTTGCCGAGTGTGTGTGGCTTCAGGGTACACTCTCTTGTGCTACATATAATGCAGAACAAAAATTTGGAGGATAAAGTAGGGAAAGATCTAGACCCACTTCCTCCTAATGCTGAAGCTGCTGCCACTAGTCATGACATAGACGATGAAATGCCATCAACGTCGTCTGGCAAGCCCGATGCCCAATCTCCTAGTACAGGGCATGTAAAATCCAAAAAGCCCAAGTTCAGTAAAAGTAGCAAAAAGAGAAACTTAAAATCATCTGAGGAGAAACGTAAAGTTGCCAATATGCCATTTACGACACGCAGTGGCAAGGAACGGATTAGGCCCTGGCCCGTGTTCATGACTAGTGGTTCAGCTTCACCCAAGGAACTAAGCCCTCCACCCCCCTACAAAAAATTTAAGAGAGTTATGCTGTCAGCAACAACACAGCAAACAACTCTGCCTTCTAAAGAGAAATTATCACAAATCCCCAAGGCGTGTCCAAGGGTGTTGGTGGTTGCGAAGCCTGACCTTCCCATCACTGTACGGGAAGAGGTGGCTCCTTCCACCATTTGCAGCACGCCCTCTGCATATGCTCGAAGGATCACCCACAGTCCAGTTACAGATTTGGCTAATGAAGGTGTGAATGTTGTACACCGGGAGGAGGATATTGATGTAGCTGGCACTGAGGAGGATATTGATGATTATGATGCAGACAGATACCAAATTGCTTTTCTCAATTTCTATTTATATTCTAGATTATATAACGGCTGAATAGTTTTCTATTTTACTCCTAGTGGAGAGGGGATCTGATGCAGCCAGATACCAAACTGCCTTTGTCCATTTCTTTGTGTATTTGAATTTCTAGTTCTACAGTCTATGCAGGCTGCTTTTTTTATATTCCACTATAAGTGTAGAGCATAGATAGCCACCAAAGTAACGTGGTCCATTTAATTTCACTTTCTAGCTCCACAGTCTGTGCAGCCTGCTTTTTTTTATCTTCAAAGTATTTACAAGCCTTGCAATCTAAATTAACAAGAGGTAGTGACGTGCTAGAACTCCACCCTCTATATGCTGTAGAGGATGGAGGAGCATCAAAAGGCCATTCAAGCCTACACAGCCACCTACGACATAGGAAAAGGAGTGGGGATGCGCCTGAGTCAAGCGCACTGGAGAATGATTTCCGTGTTGTGCAAGGTTCTGCAGCCATTTGAACTTGCCACACGAGATGTCAGTTCGGACACTGCCAGCTTGAGTCAGGTGATTCCCCTGATCAGGCTTTTGCAGAAGCAGCTGGAGAAAAGTGAGGGAGGAGCTGGTACACCATTGCGATTCCACCAAGCATGTAGCTCTTGTGGATAAAGCCCTTCGTACGCTTTGCCAGGATCCGAGGGTGGTCAGTCTTTTAAAGTCAGAGGAATACATTCTGGCCACCGTTCTCGATCCTCGGTTGAAAGCATATGTTGTGTCTCTGTTTCCGGCGGACACAAGTCTACAGCGGTGCAAAGACCTGCTGGTCAGGAGATTGTCCTCTGAAGAGGACCGTGACATGCCACCAGCTCCACCTTCATTTTCATCACTGTTTGTGCAGTTCCAAAAAGAGGAACTGCCATTTCTATTGCTACCTTCTTTCTTGCTGTATTTCCTGTGTCCTGTGGTCTGTTCTGCTAAGGGCATTGTTATTTCCAAGTTATCCAAAAGTTCTAAAAAAACAAATTTAAATTTATAAAAAAAATTATAAAAAAATAATTTTAAAAAAAATAATAAAAATTTTTCCAAAAATAATTGGAAAAAAATATTACAAAATTTTAAAAAATCTAGCTTGTACTGCTATTTAAAAGTCTAACTACGATCATTCACTGTTGCTGTACCCAAAAATAATAGGTACTGCTATTAAAGTACAGTCCAGTGGTACTCTCCTGTGCGGCAGATAATTTGTAAAAGCTTTGCCGAGTGTGTGTAGTTATGTATCACAGGTTTTAAGAAGAGGCACAACACTGACAACCTGTTAAAGAAACTGAGGGAAATAATCTCTCTGTGGCTCACCCACCCCCACTTAGACTCTCCTGGGGATTCGAATAACTGCCATTTCTAGTACTACCTTCTTTCTTTCTATATTTTAAAAAAAAACAAAAACTGTCATTTCTATTACTACGTTAATTGTTTGTGCAGTCACAAAAAAGAGGAACTGCGCCCTTAACTGCTATGTTGGTTTTAGACGTCCATCCGGTGTCCGCCATCTGTGCACTGGAATTCAGACCAGTTGAGGGTTTTATTATTATATTGTGGCCCCAGTATCAAATTGGGTACCGGGGCTACTCCACTACGCAGTCCAGATACTTGTTTGGTGGAATTCAGAACAATTGTTTTTTTTTTTTATTAAATTGTGGGGACCACTCCACTACGCAGTCCAGAAACTTTTTTGATGGAATTCAGACCAGTTGAGGTTTTTTTTTATTATATTGTGGGGACCACTCCACTACGCAGTCCAGATACTTTTTTGGGGGAATTCAGACCAGTTGAGGGATTTTTTATTATATTGTGGGGACCACTCCACTACGCAGTCCAGATACTTGTTTGGTGGAATTCAGAACAATTGTTTTTTTTTTTATTATATTGGGACCACTCCACTACGCAGTCCAGATACTTTTTTGGTGGAATTCAGACCAGTTGAGGTTTTTTTTTATTATATTGTGGGGACCACTCCACTACGCAGTCCAGATACTTTTTTGGTGGAATTCAGACCAGTTGAGGGATTTTTTATTATATTGTGGGGACCACTCCACTACGCAGTCCAGATACTTGTTTGGTGGAATTCAGAACAATTGTTTTTTTTTTATTATATTGTGGGGACCACTCCACTACGCAGTCCAGATACTTGTTTGGTGGAATTAAGAACAATTTTTTTTTTTTTTATTATATTGTGGGGACCACTCCACTACGCAGTCCAGATACTTTTTTGGTGGAATTCAGAGCAGTTGGGTTTTTTTTTTTATTATATTGTGGGGACCACTCCACTACGCAGTCCAGATACTTTTTTGGTGGAATTCAGACCAGTTGAGGGATTTTTTATTATATTGTGGGGACCACTCCACTACGCAGTCCAGATACTTTTTTGGTGGAATTCAGAACAATTGAGGTTTTTTTTATTATATTGTGGCCCCGGTATCAAATTGGGTACCGGGGCCACTCCACAACGCAGTCCAGATACTTGTTTGGTGGAATTCAGAACAATTGTTTTTTTTTTATTATATTGTGGGGACCACTCCACTACGCAGTCCAGATACTTTTTTGGTGGAATTCAGACTAGTTGAGGTTTTTTTTATTATATTGTGGGGACCACTCCACTACGCAGTCCAGATACTTGTTTGGTGGAATTCAGACCAGTTGAGGGATTTTTTATTATATTGTGGGGATCACTCCACTACGCAGTCCAGATACTTTTTTGGTGGAATTCAGACCAGTTGAGTGTTTTTTTTATATTGTGGGGACCACTCCACTACGCAGTCCAGATACTTTTTTGGTGGAATTAAGACCAGTTGAGGGTGATATATTGTGGCCCCGGTACCAAATTGGGTACCGGGACCACTCCACTATGCAGTCCAGAAAGCTACCTCGGTGAAACGTTTTGGACTAAAAACAATATTGTGAGGTGTGAGGGTGTTCAGAATAGACTGGAAATTAATGGAAATGATTGTTATTGAATGTTATTGAGGTTAATAATAGCGTAGGAGTGAAAATAAGCCCAAAAACTTGATTTTGGAACTTTTTATGCTTTTTTCAAAATAAATCCGAACCAAAACCTTTCGACAGGTGTTTTGCGAAACAAATCCGAACCCAAAACATCAAGCAAATCCGAACCCAAAACACAAAACACGAGACACCAAAAGTGGCCGGTGCACATCCCTACTATAAATGGCTCCTCTATTGCTTTCTCCACCACAGTCACTGACCGTACTCTCCTCGGTGCAGGAACAGGTTTCATCGGAGCAGAATCAGGCGCCAGTTGAACAACAGAAGATTTTGTCTCTGCCTCTACTAATTCTGCAACCCGAGCCAGTTCACCATCCTGAATTACACCCTCATTGTGGAAAGCCTGGGGACAACGGCTAAAGGGGTGCCCAATTTCACCACAGAGATTACATCTAATGATCTTACATTGCCGCGTCTCATGACCCAGGCCTCCACAATGCCCACACTTAGTCACCGGACAGTTCATGCTGAGGTGACGGAAGTCACCACAGAGTTGGCACATCCTCGGCTGGCCAGGATAGAATAACTGTATACGATCACGGCCAATAAAGGCAGCCGATCGAAAATGGACAGGTCCAGCCTCCGTGCATCTAAGCCTAACTGTGATAGACCATCCTCCACCCCAAACATGCTGGCTCGGGTCTGTAACTTTCACCAAAGGAGTTATAAGGTCCACATACCCTTTTAGCCAAAAAGTTAAGTCAGCTGCTGGCAGGGACTCATTATGTACCAAAACTGTAAGTTTAACCCTCTACTGCCTTGTGATGGCATGTGCCCTGAAATTCACCCACGGAGACTTGTCCTTTAGCGTTGCCCATCTGTACCAAAGGGCCTGGAGGCCATGGTAAGTCATAAAACTGACGTCAAAGTCAGGAGACCCCGTGGGATGAATACAGGCAAAGAGATCTGGAGCATAGAAAACGAAAGCTGAAAATAATGCACTCAAAAATTCCGGCCTACTAGGTTGAGGAACCTCCTTATTAATACATTTTAATTGCACTACATTACGCCTTTTAACAGGCTGTCCAACACCAGAATCCTGCTGGAAGGGATCCGTACTACTCCTAGACTGACCAGCTAATATGCCAGCGTATGATGTCCTGCCTGATGTTTGGCCTGAGGCTATTGATGCCCCCTGTCTTACCCCTAATGAAGCAGATGACACAGACTGACCAGACACTACACCAGCATATGATATGACACCAGGGGGTAAATGTATGAAGCTCCGTGTTCTTCAACACCCGCGAGTTCGACGTCTTCAGCGCTTAAACTTAAAGTGGCACTGCCTTGCAAAGGGAAACTTCCCTTTACAAGGCAGCTACAGGCTACTCATCCAACTGTGGCTATTTCTCCTCAGGACCAGCGCTCCGCTCCTCTGACTGCATCTGCCTCTTTGAGTCTACCTACACCGGCAAAATTTGATGGGGACACCAAACTTTGTCGTGGTTTTATTAACCAATGTTTCATTCAGTTCGAACTACAGCCCCCAAATTTTTCTTCAGACAGGTCCAAAATAGCTTACATTATTTCTCTGTTGTCTGGTCAGGCCTTGGCATGGGTCTCTCCCCTATGGGAGCGAGAAGATTCTTTGCTCAGCAATTACCTTGTTTTCCTGGCTACCTTCCGACGGATCTTAGACGAGTTTTCTCAGCCACAGCCAGCAATCTCAGACTTCGCCAAGGTACTAATACAGTCGCTCAGTACGCTATAGAATTTCGTACCCTCTCCTCAGAACTGTCTTGGAATAATGACGCCTTGGTAGCATTTTGGCAAGGCCTATCGGACAAAATCAAGGATGTACTGGCATCCCAAGAACTTCCTACCACACTGGATGCAATAATCTCACTTTGTAATAAAATGGATCATCATTTCCGCGAAAGGTCAGCTGAGAAGGAACATCCCAACCGCTCATCCGATAAAACTGCTCTTCATCCCCACTCAACCTCCCCTACGCTTGACGAGCCTATGCAAATCAGGTGGACTCAGTTAAAATCCAAGGAAAGAGAAAGGAGACGTTTAAACAAGTTATGTATTTATTGTGGCAAGTCTGGCCACTTTCTGAATTCCTGTCCTAAGAGGTCGGGAAATGCCAGGCCCTAGTCTGCTCTGGGGAGGTCAGACTGGGAACAAGTAAAGCCTCCTCATCATCTGCTTTTCTTCTCACAGTCTCCATATTATGGGATTACTCTGAAGAATTCTCCCAAGCTCTGGTGGACTCAGGTGCTGCAGGGAATTTTATTTCCTGGTCTCTTGTATCCCATTATTCCATTCCTGTTGTTTCCATGGAGACACCTGTGACCATCACTGCCATTGACGGCTCTCAACTCCCGGGAAGTATGGTTCGCTATCAAACCAAGCCTCTCACTCTCCGTATTGGAGTTCTGCATTCTGAAATCATCTCATTCCTCGTTTTACCACACTCGACTACTCCCATTACCCTAGGTCTACCCTGGCTTCGTGTACATTCTCCCAGCCTGGATTGGAATACCTCTGAAGTTTTGTCCTGGGGATCTCAATTTGGGTCCAATTGTCTAACTAAAGTCAAGCCAATTAAGATTCGTTCTTCTTCCATGAAAACATTTCTTCTGGGACTTCCTCCTCAATATCAAGACTTCGCGGATGTGTTTGACAAGGTCCAAGCTGAACTTTTGCCCCCCCACCGCCCTTGAGATTGTGCAATAGAATTGCTCCAGAGGAAAACTCCTCCCAAAGGAAGAGATTTTTCCCCTTTTCTCAGCCAGAAACCTCGACCATGTCAGTATACGTCAAAGAAAATCTTCAGAGGGGATTCATCGGGCCATCTGTCTCCTGCCGGAGCGGGTTTCTTTGTTGTTAAAAAGAAGGACGGATCTCTCCGCCCCTGTATTGATTATTGGGGTCTCAATGTTGTTACAGTAAAAAATCGGTATCCTATTCCTCTCATTACCGAATTGTTTGACCGTATCAAAGGGGCCAACATCTTCTCTAAACTAGACCTGCGAGGGTCCTACAACCTGATCCGCATACGCTCCGGAGACGAATGAAAGACAGCTTTTAACACTTGTGATGGTCATTAAGAATACTTATTGATGCCCTTCGGACTTTGTAATGCCCCAGCTGTCTTCCAAAGCTTCATTAACGAGATCTTCAGAGACCTGTTCTATTCATATGTAGTTGTTTACCTGAATGACATCCTCATATTTTCCCAGGATATTCATTCTCATCACCAACATGTCATTGAGGTTTTGTCTAGGCTTCGGAAGAACCAACTATACTGTAAGTTGAAGAAGTGCTCATTTGAAGCTTCATCCATGTCATTCTTAGGGTACATCCTCTCCGGATCTAGGCTACAGATGGACCTTGAGAAGGTTCGGGCAATCTTGGATTGGCCACGTCCGGCCACCCTTATAGCAGTACAACGCTTCTTGGGGTTATCTAACTATTACAGACAATTTGTCCAGGGGTATTCCACCATTGTTGCCCCCATCACGGCTCTCACGAAGAAAGGGGCTAATACTAAGGACTGCACGGAGGAGGCCTTGGAGGCATTCATATTCCTGAATCGAGCCTTCTCTTCTCAGACACCCATCCTCAGACAGCCCAATCTTTCGCAACCCTTTTTTCTAGAGGTCGATGCTTCTGCCATTGGAGTAGGAGCGGTACTTGCCCAGAAGTTTCCTCCTAACAGACTTCTCCCTTGTGCCTTTTTCTCCCGCAAGTTTCTACCTGCAGAACGGAATTATACAATTGGAGACAGGGAGCTGTTGGCCATGAAGTTGGCTCTGTCAGAATGACGTTATCTTTTGGAGGGGGCTCAGCATGTGGTCACTATTTTTACTGACCATAAGAATTTTGTTATATCTACACTCTGCTCAGTGCCTCAACCCTTGCCAGGCTCGTTTGTCCCTGTTCTTCTCCCTTTTCAACCTCCACGTAACCTTCAAACCAGGCCATCTTAATAAAAAAGCAGATGCACTTTCCAGGGCCTTTAGTTCTGATCTGAACTCCGACTTTCCTGTCAGTCGTCCCATCCTGGATCCTAAATGTTTAATAGGACTCACTACGACCAACTCTCCTCCTCCTGGGAAAACATTTCTTCCTGTCTCTCTTCGGAAAAAACTGCTCTGCTGTTGTCACGCCTCCAGATTTTCCGGACACGCGGGGTTTCTCAAGACCTACGAATTAGTTTCTCGCTCTTACTGGTGGCCCTCTATTCGACCAGACATCAAAGATTTTGTAGCCGCTTGTAACATATGTGTCAACACAAAAGTCCTCGTGCAAGTCCTATGGGTCCATTACAACCATTGTCCATACCCACCAAGCCCTGGGCTCACATCAGTATGGACTTCGTTACTGACCTTCCGTATAGTAAAGGATATAATACTATTTGGGTCATTGTGGACCGCTTCTCGAAGATGGCTCATTTTGTTCCTCTCACTGGTCTGCCGTCTTCATCAGTTCTTGCTCAACACTTCATAAAATAAATTTTTCGTCTGCACGGTTGTCCCATGGAAATTGTATCTGACAGAGGGGTTCAATTTACCTCGAAATTCTAGCTTGCCCTCTGTAAAACCCTTGGTCTACAACTCAATTTTTCCTAAGCTTATCACCCACAGTCCAATGGCCAAACTGAAAGGGTAAATCAGGATCTGGAGACATTCATCAGATTATTTTCTTCCGCCTCTCAAGACAATTGGGTTGACCTCCTGCCATGGGCCGAATTTGCACATAACAACCTCTTCCATGAGTCTACTCCTGCTACTCCATTTTTTATTGTTACTGGACTTCATCCGCTTCTTCCCAGGTTTTCTCCTCTCCCACCCACCCATGTCCCGGCTGTTGAAGATACTATTCGCAGCTTTTCCACCATATGGACTAAAGTGGTTGCTAATCTTAAAAATACCTCCTCACACTATAAAACTTTTGCGGACAAGAGGCGCCGAGCAGTTCCAGCACTCAAGGTGGGAGACAAGGTCTGGCTATCAACGCAAAATATTTGTCTCAAAGAACCATCCATGAAGTTTGCCCCTCGTTTCATTGGACCCTATAAAATACTTTGGGTCATCAATCCAGTATCATATAAACTTCAGCTGCCCGCTTCCCTTCATATCTCTGACTCATTCCATGTTTCTCTTCTCAAACCACTCATCATCAACAGGTTCTCCGTACCAGTTTCCACTTCTGCTGTTCCAAAATTTACTCAGCAACAAGAATTTGAAATCACACAGACCCTGGATTCCAAGGTTTCCAGAGGTACCACCAAATATTTGGTAGATTTGAAGGGCTTTGGCCCCGAAGAACTCTCTTGGGTCAACGCTTCCGACATCCATGTTCCAGCTCTGCTCCGAAAGTTCCATGCTCTGTTTTCATGGAAGACTTCGTCTAAGCGTCCAGTGGCCACTTTTAAAGGGGTGGGGTGGGGGGGTACTGTAATGCTTCGGTCCCGCAAGTAGTACCTGTCCCGTTACCCGCATTTCATTTATCTGGAAACTGCCATGTTCCAGCATCAGACTAACTTCATTCATTCATCAAGCTATACTCAGTTCGGCACAGGTGCAAGTCTATTGCACTTCTGGACCTCCCTCCTCTTGTCATTGGCTGAGCATTTCTGGAGCACTATTTAAACCTCCTGGATTCACTTGTCTGATGCCTGTTCTTAAAGCTCACTTCCTGTAGCCTGTAGTTCTGGTTCCTGTCCTCCTTGTGGATCTCTGCTACCCCAGCCTGCTCTCAGTTTGTGGCCTCTGTTGAACTATCGCTGCTCCAGTACTACTATTACCATCTCCAGTGTACTTCATCGTGACAGTTCCGGTTCTCTCATCGCTACCACTCAGAGTCGCTACTACTGTTGTGACTCATCAGCTGTTACCATGAGTTACCTCTGCTACTCCAGTCTGCTCTCAGTCTCCGGCTGTGTTGAACTTTTGCTGTTCCAGTACTGCTAATACCATCTCACCTGTACCACATCGTGATAGCTTCAGTTCTCTCACTTCTTTCACTCAGAGCCGCTACTACTACTGTGTCTCATCAGTTGTTGCTACGAGTTACCTCTGCCACTTCAGTTTGCTCTGTCTCCTGCTGTATTGAACTATTGCTGCTCCAGTACCACTATACTATCTTTGATGTACTTTATCGTGACAGCTCCAGTTCTCTGACTGCTACCGCTGTGAACCGCAGCTTCCTTGGTGACTCATTGCCTGTTCTCCCCAGTTACCTCTGCTTCCCGTGTGCTCAGCATAACTCTAGTGCTGTACTCCAGCTGTTCCAGTATCTCCATCTATCACCATTGGATACACCATTATGACAGTTTCCTTGTTGTACCACAGGACATCTATTCTCCTTGTGCCTTATTAATCTCTACCCGTGTTACTTGGCTCCTCCACACCGTTCTGCTGTTCACCCTCTCACAGGACCGCGACCTGCAGGTTTAGTGCCGCTAAGTCCATACCTCCTTGCGGGGGTTCCTGGTGAAAACCACCTGCCTGTTAGACTCCGCGCCGGTGGGTGGGCTAAGACATGTCCAGCAGAGTCTAGGGATCAATTTCCTATAAGCCAACCGTGACACTGTACCTCCTTATATATACTTTCCTTGGCCTCTGGTGAGACCCGATAAGCAGGTTGCCTAACTGGCCTATGCTCACCAGTGTCCACATGGTGCATCACCAAGGAAGTCTGACCGGGCTTCCTGCTGAACTGAGTCGCAAAGGGCCATATCACTGCCTCAAGTTGCTCCCTCTCGCCGGCACTCAACTGCTTATCCCAGCCTACTTCCTCTACACCACCTTCCTCTCTGGCATCCGCGAGGAGGTCAGGTAGCGGGTCACTCCCTTGTTCCTTAGAGGGTAAGCAGCAAACCGCCGCTACCGACTCCACACGCTCGTGGTATGCCTTCAACATATTTACATGGTAGGTCCGCTGCCACCTACTGTCGCCGTCAAATGACACCACGTAAGTGATGTCACTGGTGCGTGGGCATCAGAACAAGGACCTTCTGCCCTACTTCAAACACTCAGTCACGTGCGCCCTGATCGTACCAAGTCTTCTGTTTTACCTTCGCGTCTGCTAGGTTAGCCTGCACTAGCCCCATGAGATTCTCTAGCCGATCTCTGAGCTTCAACACATACTCCACCACAGAGACATCCTGGGTGGGTAGCTCCCCTTCCTAAGACTCCCAGAACAGGTCAAGAGGCCCACGGACTCTGCGGTATTTCATGGGCAACTGATATTAGTTGCGTGCAACAGCCCCGTGGTACCACCAGTTGAACTTCTTCCCAGACTGTTCTATCCCCATCTACCTTCCTAGCTACATGGTACAACAACCCTTTACGCCAGGTCACACTCCCTACCTCCATCGCTAGAAGGCTGCCACCAGCCTGACGCCTTATGCCTTCCAGGGAAGGATCAGAGAACTGCGCTGCCCTGAACTTTTCCCTGTGGCCCTCACTATCCTCTAAGTCAGGATACGCTAAAGGGGGGGTCTATGTTTGGGTGACTAGGGTCAGTCAAAGTGGGGTCAGTCAAAGGGGGGTTCACTGTGGTCCGCTGTACTCACCGCCGGAGCTGGCATACTGCTTGGGACAGGAGCATCACCGGGCACCTACACAAGATCAGGTTGGCAAGAGACAACATCCTCTGCATTGCTGGGGTCGTAGTCTTTACAGAGGCAAAGGGCTGGCTGTTTCCTGAAGAAATAGCAGATGTGGTCTTTTCCTCTGGGCTAGGCTGTGTATGTGTAGATCCTGAAGACTGTAGCTTAGCAGCTTGGCTCCGGGTAATAGAGTTGAGAAATGCAGTCACAATACCACCCCCAACATCATTTCCCAAAATCACATCAGTTGGGAGGCCATCCATAACGGCAACATCTTGCAACTCTCGGCCATCTCCCCAGTCCAAATACACTCTTGCTACAGGCACTTCCTTCTCTTGTCCATCTGCGACAGTAACTTTGGCACTGCGTTTCTGCAATACTGCAGCAGGATCAATAAGATGGTGACTCAGTAATTGAAGCCCCTGAGTCTCTCAGTCCTTCACCGTGCAAGAGTCCCACTTGGACCGGCTGCAGGTTTCTCCACATGTTTTTAAGGGGTCTTTTAAACACACAGGTGACTCTCTCTGCTGAGTCACCTACAGACACGCCAGACTCCACAGGGTTGGCAGGGGTGGAAACAGTCTCTACAGGCTCACCTTTGCCAGTTAAGCAAGTCAGCCAGGCCCCAGGACTCGGATTAGGGGCACAAGTCTGGGGTGCTGGGGCTGTGGTACAGTCCATCCTTAAATGACCGACTTTCCTGCAGCTGTAGCACTTCTTCTCCAGCCTGGGCTCTGGTGATCTCTGATAACTCCCAGGGACAGGACGGGGCGGTGGCTGGTGTGGGGTACCCAAAGGGTTAGGTACTTGCTTTTGGGGGTAAGTAGAAGAGGGGTGTCCCCCTCATTGTACAGTCCTTTGGGGTGGGCTGTTAACCTGGTGCTTCTGCCAGTGTGGCCTCACTGCCACATACTGATCCGCTAGCTGGGCCGCTTTTTCCAGGGCTACGGTCCAATACCCACACGTTCACCTCAGGCACGCAACGGCGGTGAAATTGCTCTCTGCAAATTAAGTCCACTAATTCTTCCCAGGACTTGGCGTCAGATCCATTATTCCATCTTATTGCCAACTGCCGCAACTGGTTGGCAAATGGCAAATTCCTCAAAGCTGATATGGGTGCTTTTAACCAAGTCCCGAAACTTCTGCCTGTAGCTCCCCGGGGTAATAACATAGCGCTTAAGGAGGGTCTGTTTTACCACGTCATAGTCCGCACAGTCCTCTGGGCCCACTCCGCGAGAAGCTTCCACTGCACGTCCTTGTAGCGTGTGAACCAGATACTTTACCCACTCCTGTTTGGGCAAGTCATGGAGGCTACAAGACATTTCAAACACCAGCAAATGTCCATCAATATCTTCAACAGTGTCATCAAATTTGGAAAAGTTAAGAGATCCCAATCTGGGCACAGCAGATGATAGTTCACGGGCTGCTACAGGAGGTGGTGCCCACTGATTGCCCCACAACTTGATGATAAGCAACCGCTCTGCCTCAGTTGCTTTGTCTCCCAGGGACCGCAGCTGCTGCATTAGTACAGAAAAGTTACCCTCATCAGGCTATTGAACTTGCATCACTGGTTCACACTGTTGGAGGGGACTGTTGCTGGAAACAGGTGCTGTGTTCTGGGATATTACTGCAGGTACCTCTCGATTTGAATTTAATGTCTCCTCCAGGTCACTGTCAGCTTCCTCATCTGCTGACCCGTACTGCTCTCAGTGCCTTTTTCATTTTGCTCCTTGTCGCTGTGTGTAAGGAATTTCTAGCTTCTTTGTTTGGCACAGTATCTCCAGGTCCGCCCTGGACACTTTACTGTACTTCGACATCCTGTGCGTTCTCCTGGCTGCAGTTATTCCTCTCCAGAATAACTCAGCTCTCCTGACTGCTGCACGAAAAGCCGCCCGGGTTTATCCCGCCGCTTGCCACCAGAAATCTGTGACAGGATGGACCGCCTATGCCACCCTGTCTGTTGTTGCTGAGAACCGGCTGGGTTGACTTTGCCAACATTCACTTTCATTATCCAAAAATTTGCCCTCTTGCCGCAGTAGGAGTGGCTTACGCGAGCTGCCACCACTGGACTCTTTACCGACATCCAGTACCGGGTTTCTTCTGGGTAAATGACGCTGCTAGCCTATCTCATTGCTGGTGTACCTGGGCTGGTACCTCCGGACCTCTTACTATGGATCCGGGTTGCTGTGAATGGATCCTCCCTGGCCTATCACATTGACCAGGGCTGCTGGGTAGCAGGCAGAGCGGTGGTACTGGAAACACTTGGGTCCAAACCTCAGACAGCCGGCGAACGGATTAGATTTAGGGTCTAATCTGTAGATCACAGGAATACAGCAATATTGAAGATGTTTCCAAGCAGGTCTTTGAAGCAAGATGTTTATTTGCTCACACTGGTTTGAGGTATCAGTGATCAGGTCAATTGTTGAATTCAGAAGAACACTTATATGCTCACAAAGCTCATCTTTTATACAGTTCAGAAATAGTCTATTTTTAGAATAATTTACACAAACATGGATTTACATGCATTTCAAGGCTAATAAAATTTACTTATCTATGAAATTCACTCTGGGCAAAGGGCCACACAGTAGCGACCCCCTGCTGGGCCTTTGGCCAGAGCAGGCATGACACTTCATCACAAAACTTCGTTAGCACGTCCTGCTATCAGACTCCCTTGTACATATGGCTAATTGGAGGTTTCCACTAGCAACCTTACAAATCCTAAACAATGACACTTCCATACAAAATACATCCCAATACACATAAGACCTCCATCCACAATGGCCTATTGTATCAGATATATGCATCAGAAATAAGGCATATCCTTTAGTAAGGTGAAAACAGGAAAAAACAGTTTCTACCCTGGTCTCAGAAATAACGATTTGCTATCTCAGAATATATACGATACAAAAAATAAGTGCCTATGCAATTTCATAAATATGCGCCCTGCGCTATTTCCCTTCAATAAATTGATACCATAAGTTATTTATGAGTGATCCAGTCGCAGAACCTGTCCTCCATTTGAAATCCCATGAAGGCAAAGGAGTCGAAGTGCAAAGGGAGAAGCCGGAACGCGGACTCAATGTCCACCTTCGCCAATAAACCCCCCTTTCCAAAGCTACCAACCAACTTAAGTGCCAATTCAATAGACTGATAAGTTACACTGCAGTAATGCTCTGGGATTGCATCATTTATTGATGCCCTGGGCGGGAATGATAGATGCTGAATAAGACGGAATTTCCCAAGTGCCTTCTTAAGCACCATCCCAACCGAAGAAATTACCAAGCCGTTCAGCGGGGCTCTAGAAAAGGGCCGCACATTCGCCCTAAAGCCACCTCTTTCCCCACCTTCTTGGCTAAAACCTGTAGAAACCCGAATAACATAAGCATCATTGGGGCCAGTGAGTGGTTAGATGGGAGAGTTCAGTGACAGTGATCCCCCAACAACAAAATGGTGTGTTCCCCCTGAAGGACATGGGGGGGGAGACATCCCGCTCCCTTTATAGACTGGGCCATAAATCCAGAAATCTGCCCTGGTGACTAGTGTGTGGCGCTGGCTGGGATGGGGCCGCATCCCGGACGGTAATGCTGGAAGTGACGGAGAGTTTCTCGACGCGTGCCGGGAGGGGGATTATTCCTCCTCCAACCACCGCATGCACCACGGGCCTGCTAGCTCTGGCCCTGACTCCCCTTTCAGGAGAGCAGCGATCAGAGTGAATCTCCATGGGGGGCAGCAGCGGCTGGGCCGCATCGGGAGGAAGCTGCGAGGGAGGAATAAGGCGCTGCACATAGCGGGAGGTAAGAAGAAAATGGGAAGGGAGATAGAGAGAGGAAAAAAGGGAAATAAAACAAAAAGGCACCAGGGAGGAAATTTTGAGGCAGAGGTGGTTTGGAAAAACAGATAATAAACAGGAATGGATTAGAATAAAAAAAACACAAGGGGAAAAGATGGAATGAGAAGGAATAAGCCACAAAATAAAATAAGAGGATAAAGGCAGAAATAGTCAAAAGGAAAAAGAGACAGGCTACCTATACAATTGCTGTCCTGGGCTAAGAGAGTGAGCAAACTCCATCCCACTCCATTTAAAATGATCGCTTGTCCCTGCCCCTTCATGACACTCGTTTGCACATTACCACACATACTCATTTTGTTAATCCTTAGTAATCCAAATTGTTATGTACACAAACCACAGCTTTTAGTTTCCCTCGGGTTTAATCCATCCCTCCGTTCTAATAATGTGTGTGTGTGTGTGTGTGTGTGTGCTTATGATGTGTGTGTGCGTGTGCATGCGCTTATGATGTGTGTGTGTGCTTATGATGTGTGTGGGTGTGTGTGCGCATATGATGGGTGTGTGTATGCGCACTTATGGTGTGTGTGTGCGTGTGTGCTTATGATGTGTGTGTGCGCTTATGATGTGTGTATATGTGGGCTTATAATGTGTGTGTTTGTGCATGTGTGTGGGTTTATGTTGTGTGTGTGTGTGTATGTGGGCTTATAATGTGTGTGGGCTTATGGTGTGTGTGTGTGGGCATGTGTGTGGATTTATGGTGTGTGTGTGTGTGGGCTTATGGTGTGTGTGGGCGTATGGTGTGTGTGTGCGTGTGTTTGGGCTTATGGTGTCTGTGTGGGCTTATGGTGTGTGTGTGTGTGTTTGGGCTTATGGTGTGTGTGGACTTATGGTGTGTGTGTATGGTGTGTGTGTGTGCGTGTGCGTTTATGATATCTGTGTGCGCTTATGGTGTGTGTGCGCTTATGATGTGTGTGTGTGCATATGATGTGTGTGGGTGTGTGTGCGCATATGATGGGTGTGTGTATGCGCACTTATGGTGTGTGTGTGCGTGTGTGCTTATGATGTGTGTGTGCGCTTATGATGTGTGTGTGTGTGTGCTCTTATGATGGGTGTGTATGTGGGCTTATAATGTGTGTGTTTGGGCATGTGTGTGGGTTTATGTTTGTGTGTGTGTGTATGTGGGCTTATAATGTGTGTGTGTGGGCTTATGGTGTGTGTGTGGGCATGTGTGTGGGTTTATGGTGTGTGTGTGTGGGCTTATGGTGTGTGTGTGTGGGCTTATGGTATGTGTGTGTGTGGGCGTGTGTGGGTTTATGGTGTGTGTGGACTTATGGTGCGTGTGTGTGTGGGCGTGTATTTGTACTTATGGTGTGTGTGGGCTTATGGTGTGTGTGTGTGTGTGGGCTTATGGTATGTGTGTGGGCTTATGGTGTGTATGGGCATATGGTGTGTGTGTGTGGGCGTATGGTGTGTGTGTGCGTGTGTTTGGGCTTATGGTGTCTGTGTGGGCTTATGGTGTGTGGGTGTGTGTGTTTGGGCTTATGGTGTGTGTGGACTTATGGTGTGTGTGGGTGGTCTTATGGTGTGTGTGTGTGTGCGTGTGCGTTTATGATATCTGTGTGCACTTATGGTGTGTGTGTGCGCTTATGATGTGTGTGTGCATATGATGTGTGTGGGTGTGTGTGCGCATATGATGGGTGTGTGTATGCGCACTTATGGTGCGTGTGTGCTTATGATGTGTGTGCGCGCTTATGATGTGTGTGCTCTTATGATGGGTGTGTATGTGGGCTTATAATGTGTGTGTTTGGGCATGTGTGTGGGTTTATGTTGTGTGTGTGTGTGTATGTGGGCTTATAATGTGTGTGTGCGGGCTTATGGTGTGTGTGTGGGCATGTGTGTGGGTTTATGGTGTGTGTGTGTGGGCTTATGGTATGTGTGTGTGTGGGCGTGTGTGGGTTTATGGTGTGTGTGTGTGGACTTATGGTGTGTGTGTGTGTGTGAGCGTGTATTTGGGCTTATGGTGTGTGTGGGCTTATTGTGTGTGTGTGTGTGTGGGCTTATGGTGTGTGTGTGTGTGTGTGTGTGTGGGCTTATGGTGTGTGTGGGCGTATGGTGTGTGTGGGCGTATGGTGTGTGTGGGCGTGCGTATGGTATGCGTGTGCGTGTGTTTGGGCTTATGGTGTCTGTGTGGGCTTATGGTGTGTGTGTGTGTGTTTGGGCTTATGGTGTGTGTGGACTTATGGTGTGTGTGGGTGGTCTTATGGTGTGTGTGTATGGCGTGTATGTGTGCGTTTATGATATCTGTGTGCGCTTATGGTGTGTGTGCATGTGTGGGGGCTTATGGTGTGTGTGCATGTGTGTGGGCTTATGGTGTGTGTGTGTGGAGGGGGGGCTTAGGGTGTGTGTGTGTGGGGGGGGGGCTTATGGTGTGTGTGTGTGTGGGCTTATGGTGTGTGTGGGGGGGGCTTAGGGTGTGTGTTTGTGTGTGTGGGGGCTTATGAGGTGTGTGTGTGGTGGCTTATGGTGTGTGTGTGGGTTTATGGTGTGTGTGTGTCAGCTTATGATGTGTGTGTGTGTGTGTGCGCTTATGATGTATGTGTGTGTGCGCTTATGGTGTGTGTGTGTTTCTGTGTGGGCTTATTGTCATACTTGCCAACTCTCCCGGAATGCCGGGTCAGTCTCACGGACTCCCGGGAGAGCTGGCGATTCTCCCACATCTGGCCCATCTGCCCACTTCAATAGAGGGGGGGCAGAGGGGGCGGGGCTTTGCGATTTGCGTCATTTTGGCCCTGCCCCCAGTGATGTAATGCTTGTTTGGGGTCTTTTTACACTGTAAAGAGACCCAAAACAGGCATTACGTCACCAGGGGGTGGGGCCAAAATGACGCAAATCATGAAGCCCTGCCCCCTCCGCCCATACACCCCTCCTGCCCTCCATAATCTCCCAGACTCGGCCAACATAAGGTTGGCAAGTATGCTTATGGTGTGTGTGTGTGTGTGTGGGCTTATGGTGTGTGTTTGTGTGTGTGTGGGCTTATGGTGTGTGTGTGGGTTTATGGTGTGTGTGCATGTGTGGGGGCTTATGGTGTGTGTGCATGTGTGTGGGCTTATGGTGTGTGTGTGTGGAGGGGGGGCTTAGGGTGTGTGTGTGGGGGGGGGGCTTATGGTGTGTGTGTGTGTGGGCTTATGGTGTGTGTGGGGGGGGCTTAGGGTGTGTGTTTGTGTGTGTGGGGGCTTATGAGGTGTGTGTGTGGTGGCTTATGGTGTGTGTGTGGGTTTATGGTGTGTGTGTGTCAGCTTATGATGTGTGTGTGTGTGTGCGCTTATGATGTATGTGTGTGTGCGCTTATGGTGTGTGTGTGTTTCTGTGTGGGCTTATTGTCATACTTGCCAACTCTCCCGGAATGCCGGGTCAGTCTCACGGACTCCCGGGAGAGCTGGCGATTCTCCCACATCTGGCCCATCTGCCCACTTCAATAGAGGGGGGGCAGAGGGGGCGGGGCTTTGCGATTTGCGTCATTTTGGCCCTGCCCCCAGTGATGTAATGCTTGTTTGGGGTCTTTTTACACTGTAAAGAGACCCAAAACAGGCATTACGTCACCAGGGGGTGGGGCCAAAATGACGCAAATCATGAAGCCCTGCCCCCTCCGCCCATACACCCCTCCTGCCCTCCATAATCTCCCAGACTCGGCCAACATAAGGTTGGCAAGTATGCTTATGGTGTGTGTGTGTGTGTGTGGGCTTATGGTGTGTGTGTGGGCTTATGGTGTGTGTTTGTGTGTGTGTGGGTTTATGGTGTGTGTGTGTGTGTGTGTGTGGGTTTATGGTGTGTGTGTGTGTGGGGGGGGGCATATGGTGTGTGTGTGTGTGTGTGTGGGCTTATGGTGTGTGTGTGTGGGGGGGGGGGGCTTATGGTGTGTGTATGTGTGTGTGTGGGCTTATGTTGTGTGTGTAATTATGTTTGAATTAGTCCAAAGGACAAAGAGACAGGAAAAATTGCTGGGCAACCTATACAATTGCTGTCCTGGGCTAAGAGCAGGGCCGGACTGGGACTAAAAATCAGCCCTGGCATTTAAACCACACAGGCTAACCCCTATTCCAGATAATATTACAGTACTTTTTGCAAAGGTCATTGTTATACAGTTTCCCGTGAGATACAAATGTATTACGTGCAGCTTGCCTCTCTATTTTGTAGCATAGGGCTTACCAGTATCAGCAAATGGTATGTCCAGGACCAGCAAGTGAAATTTCTGAACTTTTGGGACCCCCCTCCATAGACGAGTAGCAAAGAAACTGTGTGGCGGCGCCAAATAGGGCGTGGCCAAATTGTTCTTGGGTGTGGTCAACATGGGGCATTGATACATATATTGTAATAAAATTACCACTGTAGTTATCTATGCTTCTGGTGATGCTGACATCCATAAGGGTGGGAACTTCCTGTAGAGTGAGCAGGGAAGCTTTTTGTCTCACGAGATTACCAAATCTTGTAATACTTAGAGCGCCTCGGCTTGCTCTGCAGGCTGTGTCCCTTCCCCTAACCAGAGCTGGATTAAGGCTCGGGGGCCCAAGGGTATTTAAGACAGCAGGTCCCCTATTACGTAACATAGTTATTTTAGACACATTTTACACAAATACACAGGCAATACTGTGTGCACTACTGTTAGATGCACACAGCTCTGCCTGCACAAGCAGTACATGGTGAAGCGGGACATACCTCCCAACTGTCCTTGTAGTCGGACCAACTCCTGACTAAGCGAAACAGCCACCCAAATTCAGGGCTGTCCCATCAGATTCTAGACAGTTGGCAGACTGTCCTGCTCTCTCCTACCTGTCTTGGTAACTTTCATTACTTGTAGCAACTGGTTTCTTTACCTCAGTTCCTTCTTGTCTTGATCCTGGAATGTTGGATGCCATATCTAGAAATAAATGGGTACATGAGATTTAGAAAACTCACACGCCTGCTTAAAATACTGCGGCCACACACACGCCTGCTTAAAATACTGCAGCCACACACACACACACACACACACACACACCTGCTTAAAATACTGCGGCCACACACGCCTGCTTAAAATACTATATTAACATAGCACGCACACACACACACTATATTGGCATAGCACGCACACACTATATTAACATACACTTTCACTACCTCCCCAGCAACCATGTTCACTCAGCCACCCCCCCCACAGCAGACACGTCCACTCACTCAGCCTCCTCCCCACAGCAGCCATGTCCACTCACTCAGCCCCCCCCACAGCAGCCATGTCCACTCACTCAGCCCCCACCTCACAGCAGCCATGTTAACTCACTCAGCCCCCCACAGCAGTCATGGCCACTCACTCAGCTCCACCCACAGCAGCCATGTCCACTCACACGGCTCCCCCCCACAGCAGCCATGTCCACTCACTCAGCCCTCCCCAACAGCAGCCATGTCCACTCACTCAGCCCCCCCCACAGCAGCCATGTCCACTCCCTCCTCAGCCCCCCCCCCACAGCAGCCATGTCCACTCAGTCCCACCCCACAGCAGCCATGTCTACTCACTCAGCCCCCCCAGCAGCCATGTCCCCTCACTCAGCCCCCCCCACAGCAGCCATGTCCGTTCACTCAGCCCCCCCCCCCACAGCAGCCATATCCGCTCACTCAGCCCCCCTGTACACATGTTCACTTATTCTCCCCTGGTGCAGTCATTTTTCCTTATTCCTCCCCATCCCCATCCCAAGTCAATCGAAAACACTTACCTCATCAGCCTGCTGACATTCACTCTGCGCCGCTCTCCACAGCTGAACCGCACACTGCGAGGGCTCCTATGTGGCCGCGTGAATCTTGAAGCGCCGGCACCAGAGAGCTGGAAGTCGGACCGGCCCACAAAACCATTGGCTTTTCTGGCAAATGCCAGAAGTGCCAGATGGCCAGTCCGGCCCTGGCTAAGAGAGTGAGCTAATGCCACCCCACTCCTTTTAAAATGATCGCTTGTCCCTGCCCCTTCATGACACTAGTTTTCACATTACCACACATACTCATTTTTGTTAACCCTTAATAATCCAAATTGTTATGTACATAAACCACAGCTTTTAGTTTCACTCAGGTTTAATCCATCCCTCCGTTCTAATGATGTGTGTGTGTGCGCGCGCGCTTATGATATGTGTGTGTGCGCGCGCGCTTATGATGTGTGTGTGTGTGCACTTATGATGTGTGTGTGCGCTTATGATGTGTGTGTGTGTGGGCTTATGGTGTGTATGGGCTTATGGTGTGTGTGTGTGCGCTTATGATGTGTGTGTGTGTGGGCTTATGGTGTGTATGGGCTTATGATGTGTGTGTGTGTTTATGATATCTGTGCGCTTATGGTGTGTGTGCATGTGTGGGGGCTTATGGTGTGTGTGCATGTGTGTGGGCTTATGGTGTGTGTGTGTGGGGTCTTATGGTGTGTGCATGTGTGTGGGCTTATGGTGTGTGTGGGGGGGGCTTATGGTGTGTGTGGGGGGGCTTATGGTGTGTGTGTGTGGGCTTATGGTGTGTGTGTGTGGGCTTATGGTGTGTGTGTGGGCTTATGGTGTGTGTGCATGTGTGGGGGCTTATAGTGTGTGTAGGTGTGTGTGTGGGCTTATGGTGTGTGTGTGTGTGGGCTTATGGTGTGTGTGCATGTGTGTGGGCTTATGGTGTGTGCGTGTGTGTGGGCTTATGGTGTGTGTGCATGTGTGGGGGCTTATGGTGTGTGTATGTGTGGGGGCTTATGGTGTGTGCATGTGTGGGGGCTTATGGTGTGTTTGCATTTGTGGGGGCTTAAGGTGTGTGTGCGTTTGTATGTGTGTGTGTGGGTGTTTGTGGACTTATGGTGTGTATGTATGTGGGCTTATCGTAGAGATGCTCACTGACCACTGTGTTTTGGTTTTGGATCTGGATTACTGTCACACGCCGGTCCCATAGCTAGGTGCCGGCGCTGTGACTTTCCCTTTAAGAACCATGATTGTGCTTGCTTCTGCTTCAGAGACATTACTTTCATACAGGTGTTCCTTGCTACCTTGATTTGGACCTCCTCCCGAATATTATTGGTTCTAGAGCACTATTTTAACCTCCCATGATTATGGACTCATTGCCTGTTCTTCGTATTACTCACGCTGCAGTGGGATCTGGCTGTATACCATGACCTTCTGTTTGTTCGTTACCTGTTCGCTGGACTATACTTGCTGCCGAAGTTACCTGTCATCTTTGATTCCTGGTCGGCTCAGCTGTACTCCTCTCCGCTGTTCATCTGCAAGCTGAAGTTCCTCTCCGCTGTTCATCTGCAAGCTGAAGTTCCTCTCCGCTGTTCATCTGCAAGCTGAAGTTCCTCTCTGCTGTTCATCTGCAAGCTGAAGTTCCCCTCTGCTGTTCATCTGCACGCTGACAACTTCGTGAGTTGTTTGCTACTATCAAGTTACCTGTCACCTCTAGTTCCACGTCTGGCACGGCTTATCATCACTCTGCTGTTTACCTGTTTGCTGGACTGTTATTGTGAACTGCTTGTTGTGCAAGTGGCTATTTCTTCAGCTCAAGTTACGTGCTTCTGTTCAGCTGCTTCATACTACAGTGAACTCACCTTGCACCTGAGACTGGAACACCTGTTATCTGTAGTTCCATGCACTGTTCAGATACTCCTCACTTAGCTGCTACTTCTAGGCAACATCTTGCTGCATGTGTCTGTGTACATCCAAGTCCTTGAATGTTGTTTAACGCTTACTACTCTGCTAGATAAGAATCACTGTGATACCAATAACCACCTGCTAAGTTGAATCATCTCTATTCTCGGATCAGCCAAGTTCTATATATTGCTCTGTTGGACTTTAGCTGTACCAGTGATTCACGTTCATCTGCTGTGTGTTTTCCCTTTTGGATCCAAGTGTTCTTATTCATCACCTCTGCGTTGAACTGTTGGATTGCTCATTTCATGCTGTTGCCAAGGGTTACCAACTATGAAGTAGCATATGTGATTTGTTTCTGCAATCTGACCAACTGCCGTGTGTTCAGCTCTGCCGATAGATAGATAGATAGATAGATATATATATATATATATATATATATATTTTTATTCCTGTTGTACCATCAGTCAATATACTACTTTACAGCACTATTATTATCTCCTGTGTTATTATTATCACTGATGCTTGTGAGCCATGAACTTTTAAACCTGTGAATACCATCACTCTGCATACCATTGTGTTCTATCTCTACCATCCTCTACTAATACTAATCTATATTAGAGGCAAGGGATCCACTAAAATTGTTCAGAGCCGTGGCAATTACCCTCGTGTTTTGGTTTTGGTTTTGTTTTGCTATTTTTTTACAAAATTCAATTTTTTTGTGCTAAAATCACATAATTTAGGTATTATTTTGTACCTATATTATTATTAACCTCACTAACACTACTTTCCAGTCATTTTCATTTAATTTTGACCATCTCACAGGTCACAATATGCTTTTCATACACTTTCAACCAAATAGTGCAGCGATCTGTCTGGAGGGTAAGCGACAGAGCAATGACTCAAACACACGGCAGTTCCTACCACATCTAGGAAACATTGCAACGAGCGCTTCACGTGTTTCTTGAATAAGTGCGGTAATTCAACAGGTAATACATGGCAACGATCGATCACTCCACCTGTTTCTTGGATAAGTGAGGAAATTCTTCAGGTAATATATGGCAATGAGTGCTCCACCTGTTTCTTGGATAAGTGAGGTAAATCTACAGCTAATAAATGTCAACGAGCGATGACCCCCCCCGGGATGTGTGCTTTTATCAGACACACACCAATCCAGGGTGCCAGACAACACACTAAAAAGAGCTATTGAAATCCATAGCAAAAAGGCAGTTGGGTGTCTAACTGTATATTACACCCTACACTTATAGTGAAATAGAAAAAAAATCAGCCTGCAAAGACTGTAGGATAAATAGAAATGCCCAAAGCAGCTTTTGTATTTGGGTGTATATTATTCCCATACACTTATAGTGAAATAGAAAAAAATCAGCCTGCAAAGACTGTAGGATAAATAGAAATGCCCAAAGCAGCTTTTGTGTTTGGGTGTATATTGTTTCCATACACTAATCGTGAACTCGAAAAAAAATCAGCCTGCAAAGACTGTACGATAAAAAGAAATTCCCCAAGCCCCTTTTCTCTTTGGGGGTAGATTACACCCTACATTTATAGTGAAAGTTTCGAAAAGATGTTGTCGTCATCATCTTCAGCATTATCCTCACCCTCATCAGTGTGTACATCATCATCACAGACTATTAAGTAATCTCCGCTGGAATCCGCCATTAGAGAAGTGTCAGTACTTGGATGTATTTGCCAGTAAAGGCCTTCCTCGTGGAAGATGTGGTTCATTTTGATGAACATCATCTTTTCCACATTTTTAGGAAGTAACCTCCTACGTCGTTCACTGACCAGGTTACCGGCTGTGCTGAATACTCTTTCTGAGTACACACTGGAGGGTGGGCAGCTTGGGTATTGCCAAGCAAGTTTGTACATGGGTTTCTAAATGGATTGTATGGAAAGGGACTGTCTGATATTTCCATATCAATTAACTTCTTACTAATAGTAGGATTGGATGGAGTTATGGCCGAGGTCACACTTTTTTGGTAAAATCTTTCAAACCAGCCCAGGGGGTAAATGTATCATGGTCCGTTTTTTTCATCTCGCGGGAAATGAGAAAACCTGACTTTGATCCATTTGCCCCCAGATGTCAAACTGTTGTGGTCTGCCACCTGCATCATCCCTGCTTGTCTTTGGGAAGTGCAATTTTTTGCGAGCAGCAGCTGCCTGAGAAACTGAAGGAGGAAACGTCGTCAAGCCAAGGCCCACTTCAGCGGAAAACTTGCTGACCAATAGCTCCTTGCAACTGTTTTGATCTCGGTCCTTTGGAAGCATAGAATCGATGTAGGTCTTAAACTTCGGATCAAGCACAGTTGCCAAAACGTAGTGATCCGACTTCAAGATTTTAATAACTCCTGGATCATTGCAAAGCGAATTAAGTATTTCATCTACAAGGCCAATATTCTTTGTGGAATTGCTGTCTTTCATCTCCTTCAGTTTGTCAAGCTGCTTTTCCAAAAGACGAATTAAGGGAATGACTTGGCTCAAGCATGCAGAGTCGAACTCACTTCACATGTCACAACTTCAAACTGTGCAAGACTGAAATACATTTCCCCTCCTTTCCCAATGTCATGACTTGTGCAATACGCTTGTATGGCTTTGCGCTGTTCCTCCATCCTCTGAAGCATGTACAGGGTGGAATTCCACCTTGTTAACACTTCTTGCTTAAGTTGGTGGCAGGGCAAGTTAAATTGTTTTTGGAGCTGCTGCAATCTCCTACATGCTGTGGCAGAATGCCGTAAATGTCCCGAAATTTTACAGGCCACCGAAAACATCTCCTGCACTTCACGGTTATTTTTCAAGAAGCTCTGCACCACCAAGTTTATTCACTCAGCTGTATCAAGATGGTTAAGGTCCCTCCCTCGACTGACTGTGGCTTTACATACACTACAAACTGTAGTCAGGATTTGGGTAGAAATATTTCCACACATAAGAAGTGGCTTTTTTGGTCTTATACCCAGGCATGACAATGGCCTTCTTCTTGTCACGTGCCAGAACTGCTTCCACTGGTGTAGGACTTACACAAACAACCTCATCAACATCCTCATTAGCGCCCTCGTTGGCTACACAAATATTCCCCTCATCCTCTTCCAATTCCAAAGTGGCATCCGTAATCGGTTTATCACCGGCTACACTCGGGCTGTTTAGGCAGACATCAGCAAAAGTGCTGAAAGGGCCCTTCTTTATGGGTACACTATCAGAATGGTCACGATTACACATACCACTCGTGGATGGACTCTCCTCAGGGATTGGTGTCATTTCTGATTCTGAGCATACATTTTCCTCTAATGCCTTACTGTTTTCTTTCAGCTCGGCTTTCACAAGTAACAGTAGTTGTGCACCACTTTTGGACTCCGAATTACTTGGTCTTGCTTGGTCACGGGTAACCTTACAAGAAGAAGCCTCAGAAACATTTTTAGATCTCGCACTAATAGAGAAAGGCGAAGGCCACATTCTTTATTTGCCACTGCGTGTGTAAAATGGCATGTTGGAAATTTTTTGTTTATCGGCAGTAAACTTTTCCTCTATTACAGCTCTTTTTCTCTTCAACAAGGTAAAAGGTGTTTTTTGGTGTGATATTTTTCCTGACTTCAAAAGACTATGTCCTTTTAAATAGGCTTTACCACATGACATACAGGGAAGACTACCATCAGGACTGGTGGCAGCAGCTACTTGCTGATCCTGCTCATATGTGGACTGCTGTGAATCCATTTTAATGACACCCCAAACACTTGTAGTGCAAATTCAGGAACATATAGTGCTGGTATATTACAATTTCAGCACCAGAAAATACCTTTTTTTAGAACAGGGGAATATGTGACACCCCAAACACTTGTAGTGCAAATTCAGAAATATATAGTGCTGGTATATTACAATTTCAGCAGGCAGAAAATAGTTTTTTTTAGAAGGGGGAATATGTCACACCCAAACACTTGTAGTGCAAATGGCTCAGTAACACATGAGTGCCTTAATCATTGCTCACTGACACGTGGGAACCAGGACAATGGCTTCCAAACACTTGGGTACCTGTACAATGGCTCATTTATTCATGGGTCCCAGCACAATGGCTCACTGACATTTGGGATTCTGCGACTATGGCTTACTGATACTTGGGTGCCAGCACAATGGCTCACTGACACTTTGATCTTTTCACAATGGCTAAATGATTCTTTGGTTCCAGCATAAAGGCTCATTGACACTTAAATCTCTGCACAATGGCACATTGACACATAGGTTCCAGTAAAATGTCTTAGTGACACATAGGTCACATCACAATGGCTCAATGACACCTTAATCTTAGATTAATCATTCCTTGACATTTAGGGCACTGCACAATTGCATACTGACACTTGGATTGCTGCAGATTGGCGCACTAAAACAGAGATCCATGCACAATGCCTCACTGAGACTTTGTTCCCAGAAAAATGACAAACTGACATTAAGGTCCCAGCACCATTGGCCACTGACATGTGAACCCCAGCACAATGGCTCAGTAACATATGAGTGCCTTCATCATTGCTCACTGAAACGTGGGATCCAGAGCAATGCTTCCAAAATCTTGGGTACCTCTACAATGGCTCAATGATTCATGGGTTTCAGCACAATGGCTTACTGACACTTGGGATTCTGCACAATGGCTCACTGACACTTGGGTCCAACCACAATAGCACACTGAAATGACACTCCCAGCACAATAGGCCACTTACACGTAGATCTTTTCACAATGGCTCAATGACACGTTGGTCCAAGCAAAAGGGCTCACTGACCTTTAAGTACCAGCACAATGCCACACTGACATGTAGTTCCCAGTAAAATGGCTTACTGACACTTAGATCCCTTCACAATGTCTCAATGACACTTTCATCTCAGAATAATCGCTCCTTGACACTCAGGTCACTGCACAATGGCACAATGACACTTGGGTCCCTGCGCAATGGCGCACCGAAACGCATATCCTTGCACAATAGCTCACTAAGACTTGGTTCCCAGAACAATAACACACTAACATTAGGGTCCCAAGACAATTGGTCACTGACATGTGAGCCCCAGCACAATGGCTCAGTAACACGAGTGCCTTCATCACTGCTCACTGACACGTGTGAACCAGGACAATAGCTTCCAAATACTTGGGTACTTGTACAATGGCTCATATATTCATGGGTCCCAGCACAATGGCTCATTGACACTTGGAATTCTGCGACTATGGCTTACTAATACTTGGGTGCCAGCACAATGGCTAACTGAAACGACATTCCCAGCACATTAGCTCACTGACACTTTGATCTTTTCACAATGTCTAAATGACAATTTGTTTCCAGCATAAAGGCTCACTGACACTTCAGTCTCTGCACAATGGCACACTGACACGTAGGTCCCAGTAAAATGGCTTACTGACACTTAGATCCCTTTACAATGGCTCAATGACACTTTTATCTCAGGATAATCGCTCCTTGAAACTTAGTTCACTGCACAATGGCACAATGACACTTGGGTCCCTGCACAATGGCGCATTGAAACAGAAATCCATGCACAATGGCTCACTGACACTTGGTTCCCAGAACAATAACACACTGACATTAAGGTCCCAAGACAATTGGTCACTGACATGTGAGCCCCAGCACAAAGGCTCAGTAATACATGAGTGCCTTCATCATTGCTCACTGAAACGTGGGATCCAGAGCAATGTTTCCAAAATCTTGGGTACCTGTACAATGGCTAGTGTAATAGAAGAGACTGCGCTACCACACTAAATGTATGCTGCAGCCTGCTGGAGGAGTGAGGGGGTATGTCCCAATCCCCAATATAGTAATGATAGTCAATGTGCTCCCAGGCGCAATGTCCTAATTGTTATGTTGAATACAGATGTGGTTATAGGGTCCACTTATTACCATGCTATATACATATAATGACAGGCTATACAGTTTTACTTATAACAATAGCAGTTTATACCAAAATAACCAATAGTATAACAGTTTATACCTTAAATGGCTGTATAAGTCCACAGGTATGTTTTCAGTGTCAATAAAGACAGAATGGCAATTTATAGCAGGATGGAGTTTGTGCCTCTGATGTCCACTTTTAAAAACCCATGTCTTTTTGCTGCCAACGTTCTTAAAACCAATTATGGCTAGTGGGATATTCCAGTAATATAGTTCGTCTGACCTGGTAGCAGAGTTCGTTATTCGGGAATATATAACACGTCCATTTGCCTAGTAATTGGTATTATGTTGTGCTGCTTCGGAGACTGACCTTAATGCTGGTGATTCCCCGGAGAATTCCGGTCAGCTGGTCTCTTGCCTCTTCTTGATTGCAGCTGTTTCCTAAGCGACCGCTCTCTGCTTGAGGTCCTGTACGGCCGTATCATGTCCTTTCAGTGGTACACGTGAGGATGGTGGACGCCTTTGTTCGCGATTCTCGGGTATTGTAAATGATGTCGGTTTTAGTCAGATAAAGTTCAAAATAGAGTTCCAAAATAGTGCACCTACGCGTTTCGCCCTTCTGGGCTTCATCTCAACTGTACCCTGATGAAGCCCAGTAGAGCGAAACGCGTAGGTACACTCCCAGCAGAATAGCTCAGTGACACTTTGATAACAGCACAATGGCACCCTGGCACAAAGGTCCCAGCACAATGGCACACTCAAACTTTAATCTCACTGACATGTGGGTCACATCACAACTGCTCACTGAAACGTGGGTCCTAGCACAATGGTTCAGTAACATATGAGTGACTTCATCATTGCTCACTGGCATGTGGTTACCTGTACAATGACTCAAATGATTCATGGGTGCTAGCACAATGGCTCACTGACACTTGGGATTCAGCACAATTGCTCACTGACAATTGAGTGCCAGCACAATGGCTCACTAAAACATTAGTCCTACCACAATGACTAACTGACACTATGAATTATGGCAACCTGATATCTCTGCACAATTAATCACTGAAACTTAGATCCTTTCACAATGACTAAATGACAATTTGGTCTCAGCAGAATGGCTCACTGACCCTTGGGTCCCAGCACAATAGTGCACTGAAATATTAGTCCCAGCATAATATCTCACTGACACTTAGATGCTTTCATAATGGCTCAATGACACTTTGGTCCCAGTAGGTCCCAGCAAAATGGCTCATTGACACTATGCTTACAGCACATTGGCAGCCTGATACTTGGGTCCCTGTACAATTGATCACTGACACTATAATCATTTCACAAGCTCAATGACTCTTTCATCCAAGAATAATGGCTCCCTGACATTTATATGCCTGCACAATGGCACACTGACACTTATGTCCAGGCAAAATGGCTCAGTGAAACCTGCTTACAGCACAATGGCACCCTGGCATGAAGGTCCCAGCACAATGGCACACTCAAACATTAGTACCAGCACAATAGCTCACTAACACTTAGATCCTTTCACAATTCTTCAATGACACATAGATCACTTCACAATGGCTCAATGACACTTTTATCACAGCATAATAGCTCCATGACACTTAGGTCACTGCACAATGGCACACTAAAACATGTTTCCTAGAACAATAACACACTGACATCTGGGTTCCATCACAATTGCTCACTGAAACATGAGTACCTGTACAATGATTTATTGGGATTCTGCAGAATTGCTTACTGACAATTGGGTGCTTGTACAATGGCTCACTAAAACGTCAGTCCAAGCACAATGACTAACTGACACTTTGCTTGCAGCATAATGGCAACCTGACATCTCTGCACAATTGATCACTGAAACTTAGATCCTTTCACAATGGCCTAATACTATTTGGTCCCAGCAGAATGGCTGACTGACCTTTGGGTCCCAGAACAATGGCACACTGAAGCATTAGCTACAGCACAATTGCTCACTGACACTAAGGTGGGGTGTTCAATTGACGGCGGGATCGCCGAAAATCCCGCACTCGAAAAATGATGAAATAACGTGTGTTAATTTAATAATGGGGGAGCTTAACTGACCAGTCACAGCATACACCCTTACAGTGCGACTTATCATATCATGATGGTTGCTTACATAGCTGTGGAGGCCGTGAGAGGAGGGATCCTATAATATAAAAAGGGGTCTGGTTATTAGGATAGTGTGATATAATGAAAGGTCCTGTTATGTGGGTGGGGATAGGGCCAGAGTTATATATTTGGGGGGATAAAATGATATTATTTGAAACTGGGGTGATAAAGGGTGCAGATATTGGGGGGATTGAGATGAGGGGTGTGGATATTGGGGAAATGAGATGAGGAGTTTGGTTATCGGGGTTGGGAGATGAGGGGTGCTGATATTTTGGGTGGGGTGATATAAGGGGGGATGGCGTAATATAATGGGGGTGCAGATATTTGGGGGGGTGATATTAGGAGGGATATGGTCTGGTGATTAGGAGGGGTAATAAAATGAGGGGTATGGTTATTGAAAGGGGGTGACACGCACATTGCGGAAGCTACATCACGCACTCACCGGAGGACTGAGGCCGTGCAGCCCGTACAACAACATGGCAGAGTGTGCAGCGCTGCCCGGCTTCCCCCGGAAACATATTAGCCCTCCGAGGGTTCCACTGCTGCGACTGATAAGTTATCAGCTGCCTAGAAATGTTGGGGCGGCCCCGCCTACTCATCGCCCATAGCCAATGAGAAACCTGCCTGTCACAAATCGGGATCTTAGCCGCACTTACCTCATCCGCCGCTGTCATATCACGGCTACCTGGGTCCCTTCTGGTCATCTGCAGCAGTCCCTTTCTCCACACCTCCATTTGTAAACAAACATACTGTTTGTTCTGCTGCATAGGCGCGGCCATCTTGGATGCAGTCAGGTGATCATTCCAAACCAACCAGATTCAGAAGCTGAACTGATCAGCCAATGGTTGTTTGGGACATCCTATTTAAACCTGCTGCTGTGATCTGTTCATTGCCAGAACAACACACTTCTCTCCAGAGGATAGTTCTTGGCTCCTGGTTCCAGTGTTCCTGACTGCATAACTAAAGTGCAGTGTTCCTGTCTGCATAACTAAAGTGCAGTGTTCCTGTCTGCATAACTAAAGTGCAGTGCTCCTGTCAGCATTTCCAGACTGCTCATTCCCCTGCTATATTTTACATTCAGCAAGAACATGAGCAGGAAGATTATCCAGGCTGCTAGTTTCTGTTTCAGTCCTGCTCCAGCTAGGCCCAAGGATCCCGAATCGGATCAAGAAATTCAGATGACCGTGACAGTTTGTTCTGGCCAAATGGATCCGCTAGGGGAACATACCCCGAGGGAGGACTCTGTCCAAATATTAGCTGAACGCATTGAGAGAAAAGAAACTAACCAGGGGCAAATTTTGAGATTGCTGCAGGATGTTTCTACTCGTATGGATACCTTGCAGTTATTTCGCAGTCAACCATCCCATACTCCGCCTAAACCAGTAATACCTGCTGCACTACCTACTTCATCCGGACTCCATCTTCCCACGCCAGCTAAATACAATGGCGATCCGAAGAATTGCCGCGGGTTTCTCAACCAGTGTAGTATACACTTTGAATTACAACCCGGGAATTTCCCTACTGCACGTACCAAAACTGCTTATATTGTTTCGCTACTATCAGGGCAAGCTCTGGCATGCGCATCACCGCTCTGGGAAAAATCGGACCCAATTTTATTTGATATTGATAGCTTCCTGTCTACCTTCCGCAGAATATTCGACGATCCTGGAAGAACAATGTCAGCCGCTTTAGATATTCTGCGGCTTCGGCAAGGGCAGCAGTCTGTGGGCCAATATGCTGTTCAATTTCAAACACTTTCCTCTGAACTATCTTGGAATAATGATGCTCTTGTTGCGGTCTTCTGGCAGGGCCTGTCTGACCACATTAAGGATGTATTAGCGTCTTGGGACTTACCTACAACGCTAGACCAATTGATTACCACCTGCAATCGGGTTGATCTTTGGTTCAGAGAGAGAGCTCTAGAAAAGAGGAAGCTGAAACACCCCAAGTTCCACCCTATTCAACGGGTCCGTGTACCGTCTCCTTTCCCTGAAGGACCCATGCAATTAGGCAAAGCACGTCTTTCACCCACCGAGCGAGAACGGCGAGTTAGAGAGAAACTTTGCTTATACTGTGCCAGTTCCGGACATCTGTTACATCATTGTCCTCGTAATCCGGGTAAACACACCCTCCTAGCTGACGATGAGGAGGTGAGCCTAGGAGTGGCCCTTCGCTCCCCACAAGGCAAGGACTGTATTATCCCAGTCACTCTGAAACACGCTCAAGGCTCCCAATACATTTCAGCCCTGCTGGATTCTGGAGCAGCTGGGAATTTCATGTCTGCCAAATTAGCTGCTGAACTAGCCATTCCACTAGAGAAAATTCCAGTGACCATCTTTCTCTCTGCGGTTGACGGTAGCCGTATTCCAGGGGGTACCATTATGCATCAGACTTCTCCAGTGACACTCCAAATAGGAGTTCTGCATTCCGAGTCTCTTACCTTTTTGGTCATCCCAGAAGCCACTAGCCCTGAGGTTCTCGGGTTTCCATGGCTTCAAACGCATAACCCCCATATTGACTGGTCGACTCCACAAATCCTGGCGTGGGCTCCAACTTGTTTCGGGTCCTGTTTACAACGTGTTCTTCCACATTGCTCCACCTCTGATAAGGAAGTTTTGCCAGTTCCTTCTGCCTACCAAGAGTTCACAGACGTTTTCAGTAAGCAGGCCGCTGAAACTCTACCACCTCATCGTCATTGGGACTGTCCCATTGATCTTGTTCCGGGTAAAACCCCACCGCATGGCAGAGTCTACCCTCTTTCTATCCCTGAGACAAAATCTATATCTGAATATGTAAAAGAGAACTTGGAAAGGGGCTTTATTCGCCCATCCTCTTCACCGGCAGGAGCCGGGTTCTTTTTTGTAAAGAAAAAGGATGGTGGATTACGTCCCTGCATCGATTACCGAGGTCTCAACGACATTACCATCAAGAACCGGTATCCTCTGCCCCTCATCACAGAGTTATTTGACAAAGTCAAAGGTGCCCAAATATTTACGAAGTTGGATCTCCGCGGGGCCTACAATTTGATCCGTATCAGGCATGGCGACAAATGGAAAACCGCCTTTAACACCAGGGATGGGCACTACGAATATCTTGTCATGCCATTCGGTCTGAGCAATGCCCCAGCAGTTTTTCAGAATTTCATAAACAAAATCTTTCGGGACTTACTGTACCATACTATTGTGGTATATTTGGACGATATCCTCGTTTTCTCCTCTGATATCCAGTCCCATCGCAGACATGTTAAAGAGGTCCTCAGCCGTCTCAGAAGGAATAAACTGTATTGCAAGCTTGAAAAATGCACCTTCGAAGTTGAATCCATTCCATTCTTGGGGTATATATTATCTCGGGCACTGGTCTCCATATGGACCCAGAGAAGGTGCAAGCTATTCTTAACTGGCCTCAACCATCTACACTAAAGGCAGTACAGCGATTTCTGGGATTTGCTAACTACTATCGAAAATTTATTCGTGGCTACTCTACTGTAGTAGCACCACTCACCGCCCTCACCAGGAAAGGAGCTAATACTGCCAAGTGGTCTGAAGAAGCCCAATCTGCTTTTCAACTTCTGAAACAAGAATTTATTTCTGCTCCCATACTCAGGCAACCAGATTTAACCTGTCCATTCTATTTGGAAGTTGATGCCTCATCTGTCGGAGTAGGGGCAGTTCTCTCCCAAAAACCAGCTGATGAGCAATGGCATCCCTGCGGGTTGTTCTCCCGAAAATTTTTGCCAGCTGAACGAAATTATGCCATAGGGGACAAAGAGCTGCTTGCCATCAAATTGGCGCTTGAAGAGTGGAGGCATTTACTTGAGGGAGCTCGTTATCCTGTTACAATATACACGGATCACAAGAATCTGCTCTACCTTAAAACTGCACAGTGCATGAATCCACGTCAGGCCCGATGGGCACTATTCTTTTCTCGATTTGATATCCATGTCACCTTCCGTCCCGGTTCCAAAAATCGCAAGGCCGATGCTCTGTCACGTTCTATGGTAAAAGAGGAAGATTCCATCACTGTGGATCCACGGCCTATTATCAGCCCACTCAGCATCGCAGTCAGTAGACCCGACAATACACCTCCCCAGGGGAAAACTTTTGTTCTTGAGAATCTGCGTAAAAAATTGCTCCAAATGGCACATTGTTCCAGATTTGCCGGTCATGCTGACATCCGCAAAACTCAATCTTTCATATCGAGAAGCTACTGGTGGCCTACACTTCATCAGGATGTTCAGCAATTTGTTTCCGCATGTGGCAGCTGTGCCCAAAATAAAAGTTCAAGACAATCTTCAGCTGGTCAACTTTTGCCTCTGCCTATTCCCACCAAACCCTGGACCCATATTTCTATGGACTTTGTTTCCGATTTGCCCAATTCTAATAATTTCAATACCATCTGGGTCATCGTTGACCGATTCTCTAAAATGGCGCATTTCGTTCCTCTCCGTGGACTCCCATCAGCACTTATCCTGGCTCAGCAATTTATAAAGGAGATCTTCCGTTTGCATGGGTGTCCTGAAGAAATCGTCTCAGATAGAGGAGTTCAGTTTGTGGCGAAATTCTGGAGATCCTTGTGCCAAGCACTACAGATCAAACTAAACTTCTCTTCGGCCTATCATCCCCAATCCAACGGGCAAACGGAAAGAGTTAATCAAGACCTAGAAACATTTCTCCGTTTGTACATATCCTCTTCTCAAGATGACTGGGTAGATCTGCTTCCTTGGGCAGAATTTGCTCATAATAATCATTATCACGAATCCTCTGCTTCCACTCCATTTCATACGGTCTATGGCCTACACCCCAGGGTACCCTTGTTTACTCCACTTTCTACAGCCTCAGTACCTGCCTCTGAAGTTTTCCTAAAGAATTTTTCAGGCCACTGGTGCCAGGTACGGGAATCTCTACTTAAAGCGTCCCAACGCTACAAAATTCAGGCCGACAAAAAGCGACGAGCCATTCCAAGCTTGAAACCTGGAGACAGAGTCTGGCTGTCTACTCGCAATCTACGCCTCAGAGTTCCATCTATGAAATTTGCTCCTCGCTTTATTGGACCGTTTAACATCTCCCCAGTCATCAATCCAGTGTCCTACAAATTACATCTACCATCTTACCTCAAGGTACCCAACACCTTCCATATCTCTCTCTTAAAACCACTGGTGCTAAATCGTTTTTTTTACACCCAAACTGGTTTCTCCTGAAGTGCAGACTGAACATGGTGACGAATATGAAATTAAAGAGAACTTGGACTCTCGGTTTCGACATAAGATCCTACAATATCTAGTCGACGAGAAGGCCTGGATCAAAGCTTCTGATGTTCATGCTCCATCTCTCATCAAAAAATTTCACCGCAAGTTTCCAACTAAGCCTCAATCTAAGTGTCCAGTGGCCACTCGTAAGGGAGGGGGTACTGCCACAAATCCGGATCTTAGCTGCACTTACCTCATCCGCTGCTGTCATATCACGGCTACCTGGGTCCCTTCTGGTCATCTGCAGCAGTCCCGTTCTCCACACCTCCATTTGTAAACAAACACATACTGTTTGTTCTGCTGCATGGGCGCGGCCGTCTTGGATGCAGTCAGGTGATCATTCCAAACCAACCAGATTCAGAAGCTGTGATCACATGAACTGATCAGCCAATAGTTGTTTGGGACATCCTATTTGAACCTGCTGCTGTGATCTGTTCATTGCCAGAACAATACACTTCTCTCCAGAGGATAGTTCTTGGCTCCTGGTTCCAGTGTTCCTGTCTGCATAACTAAAGTACAGTGTTCCTGTCTGCATAACTAAAGTGCAGTGTTCCTATCTGCATAACTAAAGTGCAGTGCTCCTGTCAGCATTTCCAGACTGCTCATTCCCCTGCTATATTTTACATTCAGCAAGAACATGAGCAGGAAGATTATCCAGGCTGCTAGTTTCTGTTTCAGTCCTGCTCCAGCTAGGCCCAAGGGTCCCGAATCGGATCAAGAAATTCAGATGACCGTGACACTGCCTATGAACTACCAATGGTAATTTATCTTACAGCAAGCTCCAGCGCTGTATGAATGTGACAGCAGCATGCCAAACACGCATTTGCTTCCAAGCCCAAAAATAAGCAACAAGCGTCAGCCTAAAAAAACCCGCAACTCGGGTAAAAAAGAAGCCCAACTCCGCTTGTTATAAGTAGTTATGAGCGGGCTCGGATTTCGCTAATCCGAGCCCACCCGAACAGTGCGGATCCGACGGGATCCGAGCACTGTTCGGGTATTTCCGCCCGCGAAAAAATCCCAAACGAGGCTATGACATCCAAGTCTCGCATCGGATCTCGCGAGACTCGGATGACATAAATTCACCGCTTGCGGCCGCCATCTTCATTCTGGCTGCAAAAACTCGTGAGGGAGGTTGTAGTTAGGGAGCTCTTGTCCTGCTTTTGTTTTCAGTGGTTTCCTTTGAGATCCTGTGCTGAGTCTAGTGGTGCTGCCTGTGTCCTGTGCTCTGTTCTGCTAAGGGCATTGTTATTTCAAAATTATTAAAAAGTTATAAAAAAAGAAAAAAAAAAATTATAAAAAACTTATACAAAAATAATTTAAAAAACATATAAAAAAATTATACAAAAATAATTTAAAAAAAATTATAAAAAAAGTCTCTAAAACTGCAATATATGAATAGGTTCACTGTTCCTGCAGTCAAGAAATATTAGTGCTGCAATATATAAAAATATGTTATATAGTTTATATAAACTACGTTCATTGTTGCTGCTGTACCAAAAAATAGGTACTGCTATTTCAAAGTCAAACTACGTTCACTGTTGCTGCTGTACAAAAAAATAGGTACTGCTATTTCAAAGTCAAACTACGTTCACTGTTGCTGCTGTACCAAAAAATAGGTACTGCTATTTCAAAGTCAAACTACGTTCACTGTTGCTGCTGTACCAAAAAATAGGTACTGCTATTTCAAAGTCAAAAGACGTTCACTGTTGCTGCTGTACCAAAAAATAGGTACTGCTATTTCAAAGTCAAACTACGTTTATTGTTGCTGCTGTACCAAAAAATAGGTACTGCTATTTCAAAGTCAAACTACGTTCACTCTTGCTGCTGTACCCAAAAATAGGTACTGCTGTAATATTCCAGTCCAGTGGTACTCTCCTGTGACACAGATAATTTGTAAAGGCTTTGCCGAGTGTGTGTGGTTTAGGGGTACGCTCTCTTGTGCTGCATATAATGGAGTACCAGAATTTGGAGGATAAAGTAGGGAAAGATCAAGAACCACTTCCTCCTAATGCTGAAGCTGCTGCCACTAGTCATGACATAGACGATGAAATGCCATTAACGTCGCCTGCCAAGGGCGATGCCCAATCTCCTAGTAGAAGGCATGTAAAATCCAAAAAGACAAAGTTTACTAAAATTAGCAAAAAAAGAAAATTGAAATCATCTGAGGAGAAACGTAAACTTGCCAATATGCCATTTACGACACGGAGTGGCAAGGAACGGCTTAGGCCCTGGCCCATGTTTATGACTAGTGGTTCAGCTTCACCCAAGGATCTAAGCCCTCCTTCAACCCCCTCTAAAAAATTTAAGAGACTTAAGCTGTCAACAACACAGCAAACAACTCTGGCTTCTAAAGAGATGGCATCACAAATCCCCAAGGCGAGACCAAGAGTGTTGGTGGTTGCGAAGCCTGACCTTCCCATCACTGTACGGGAAGAGGTGGCTCCTTCCACCATTTGCAGCACGCCCTCTGCATATGCTGGAAGGATCACCCACAGTGCAGTTACAGATTTGGCTAATGAAGGTGTCAATGTTGTACACCGGGAGGAGGATATTGATGTAGCTGGCACTGAGGACGAACTTGACGAGGAGGATGCTGATGTGGTTATCTTAAATGAGGCACCAGGGGGGAAAACAGTTGTTGTCCATGGGATGAAAAAGCCCATCGTCATGCCTGGGCAGAAGACCAAAAAATGCACCTCTTCGGTCTGGAGTTATTTCTATCCCAATCCGGACAACAAATGTATGGCCATATGTACCTTTTGTAAAGCTCAAATAAGCAGGGGTAAGGATCTTGGCCACCTATGGACAACCTCCCTTCTACGTCACCTGAAGAACCTTCATAATTTAGTGTTTAGTTCAAGACCTGTGGCTAGGACCGCCAGCAGTCCAGGGACACCTAAATCCCTTGGTCCTGTTGTATCCACACCAGCAACACCCTCCTCGTCAATTTCCTCCACAATCTCGATCAGAGATAGTCCTGCAGTCCAGAAATATTAGTACCAGTGATTAAACTACGTTCACTGTTCCTGCAGTCCAGAAATATTAGTACCAGAGATTAAACTACGTTCACTGTTCCTGCAGTCCAGAAATATTAGTGCCAGAGATTAAACTACGTTCACTGTTCCTGCAGTCCAGAAGTATTAGTACCAGAGAATAAACTACGTACACTGTTCCTGATTGGTTTGTTAAAGTGCGAATGTCCTATTTCAACAACATTGGGGTGGGTGGGAGGGCCCAAGGACAATTCCATCTTGCACCTCTAGCAAACTCTTGCAAACTGCCATCCTGTCTGCCACTGCAGTGCCACTCCTAGATGGGCCATGTGTTTGTGCCGCCCACTTGTGTCGCTTAGCTTAGACATCCAGCTACCTCGGTGCAACCTTTTGGACTAAAAACAATATTGGGAGGTGTGAGGTGTTCAGAATAGACTGGAAATTAGTGGAAATGAATGTTATTGAGGTTAATAATAGTGTAGGAGTGAAAAAAAATAAAAATATGGATTTTAGCACTTTTTATGCTTTTTTAAAAAAAAATCAGAACCCAAAACCCAAAATTAGAACCAAAACCTTTCGTGGGGTGTTTTGGCAAAACAAATCAAAACCCAAAACCTCAAGCTAATCAGAACCCAAAACCCAAAACACCAAAAGTGGCCGGTGCACACCCCTAGTTATAAGCGGAATTGGCAACTATGGTCACAATGCATAATGTTACCATGGTAACTCATGCAACACAAAGATTTCAAAATAACAGAACTTTATCAAGCAATAAACTGTCAATTATAACATCTGCCATTACTAACAGTATTGCTATCTCATGAGCTGATACATTAATAAACATTTTTTACATAATGGCTGGTACATTTTACATTAAAATGTCTCTGCATACCCAAGCCTTATTTACAAGAGACTACAGTGGTCATTATTATTATTTTTATTATTATTATCTTTATTATTAATCTTTATTTTTAGGACGCTGCAAGATATCCACAGCGCTGTACAGAAGACAGATAGTGGACCATACAGGGTAAAACAGTACAGAACAGTGAACAAAAATACCATAATACCATACTTATAATTAGAGATGGTCACTGACCCCCATGTTTTGGTTTTGGTTTTGGATCTGGATTACCTTCGTGTTTTGGTTTTGGTTTTGGCAAAACCGGCCTTGCGTGTTTTGGTTTTTTGGTTTTGTTTTGCAATTTGTTAAAAATTACATTTCTTTGGGCTAAAATACCATAATTTAGGTATTATTTTGTACCTACATTATTATTAACCTCACTAACACTAATTTGCAGTCATTTTCATTCAATTGAATTACAGAAAATTGCTTTTTTCAAAGAGGGGAATATCTGACACCTCAAGCACTTGTAGTGCAAATTCAGAAATATATAGTGCTGGTATATAATAATTTCAACACCAGAAAATAGCTTTTTTAGAACAGGGGAATATGTCACACCCCAAACACTTGTAGTGCAAATTCAGAAATATATAGTGCTGGTATATAATAATTTCAACACCAGAAAATAGCTTTTTTCACAGAGGGGAATATCGGACACCCCAAGCACTTGTAGTGGAAATTCAGAAATATATAGTGCTGGTATATAATAATTTCAACACCAGAAAATAGCTTTTTTAGAACAGGGGAATATGTCACACCCCAAACACTTGTAGTGCAAATTCAGAAATATATAGTGCTGGTATATAATAATTTCAACACCAGAAAATAGCTTTTTTCAAAGAGGGGAATATCGGACACCCCAAGCACTTGTAGTGCAAATTCAGAAATATATAGTGCTGGTATATAATAATTTCAACACCAGAAAATAGCTTTTTTAGAACAGGGGAATATCAGACACCCCAAACACTTGTAGTGCAAATTCAGAAAGATAAAGTGCTGGTATATAATAATTTCAACACCAGAAAATAGCTTTTTTAGAACAGGGAAATAAGTGACACCCCAAACACTTGTAGTGCAAATTCAGAAAGATATAGTGCTGTTATATAATAATTTCAGCACCAGAAAATAGATTTTTAGGAAAGGGGAATATGTGACACCCCAAACACTTGTAGTGCAAATTCAGAAAGATATAGTGCTGGTTTATAAAAATTTCAACACCAGAAAATAGCTTTTTTAGAACAGGGGAATATGTGACACCCCAAACACTTGTAGTGCAAATTCATAAAGATATAGTGCTGGTATATAATAATTTCAACACCAGAAAATAGATTTTTTAGAACAGGGAAATATCTGACACCCCAAACACTTGTAGTGCAAATTCAGAAATATATAGCGTTGGTATACAATAATTTCAACACCAGAAAATAGATTTTTGGGCAATGCGGAAAATGTCACATCCCAAGCACTTGTAGTGCAAATTCAGAAAGAAATTGTGCTGGTATATTACAATTTCTGCAGGCAGAAAATAGTTTCTTTAGCAAGGAATATGACACCCCAAACTGTTTGTAATGTTTGCAAAAATCCCTCCTATATATTCCTCTCTTCCTGCTCTAATAACTGCTCTCTTCCAGCTGTAATAACTGCTCTCTTCCAGCTGTAATAACTGCTGTAATAACTGTTCTCTCCCTGCTCTAATCCTGCGACCTAACTCTTCTCTCTCCCTCTGTCAAATGGCAATGGATTGCTGTGGAGGCGGATATTTATGCATTTGAAACATTGCAAGAAGCGAGCTCCGATATCTGACAATGTCACAATGACGTTTTGCCTCGTTTTCAATTCCGAATAGGCGGGAGAGTACCGAGCCGAACAGACTCGGATACCTGAAGTTCAGGCGGGTTTGGTTCTCGGGGAACCGAGCCCACCCATCTCTACTTATAATGCTTATAATGTCAACCTTCCTTCAGCCACTGACATTATAAGCATTCATCGTGAATGTAATTCGCATGATGGACACAGGATGCACTGTTTTCTTGCGTCCATGGTCAATGTACGCGATAACCGTTTATATTGTGAGCTTGTTCTCCATAAGAAAATAGGGATCCCCAGTCTGACAGAAGAAAACTAACACAAGAAGTCACAAACAGACCAACCTGAGGGGCAAACAAGCTGTCATCAATAGATCATGTGAGAAGTTGGATATCCTCTGAGGAAGGAAATGAGATGAGTAGTTCCTTCCAAAGTTAGGGTTTAATAATACTTCCATAGTAAATGGGGCATATTCAATTGGCCGCGTTACTGTACGGTAATAGTGCGCGTAATTACCGTTTTTATGGTAGTTTTAACGCCGACTTTCTGCTTGCAGCTCAGGGAGCTCCATAAGAAATGCAATTTAAAGCAGCAATTTTATGATTTTTTTAACATAAATCTCTGCATTAGGCTATTAGAAAAATACAGGTATTTACAAATTCCCCTTGGCTTATTTCTTCAGATTGCTATTGATGGTTTATAGTTAAGCACAATATCATGTGATTACCATGGCAATCACAGTCAGATGACACATGATATAGTGCGCAAAGGTGTTTAATGTTTACAGTGCTTACATTGCATTTTTTGAATTGCTAAGGCTTTGTCTACAATATTGACAAAACTGTACTTTTGTGTATAATAGTTTTATATTTTTGTATTAAAAAAGCTAACTATATTTAAAAGCTCTACTATATTTACAAAACTGTACATTTGTTTTTAAGAGTATAATATTGTTGTATTAAAAATACCTAAATATATATATTTTCTCTGCCTTTTGTGTTTCTGGCAGTTAAAACTTTGGATTTGCTGAATGCTGCTGTCTGTAATTAACTCATGAGACAAACTGAAGAACTTTCTAGTCAACGGGGGAAATTCAATTGCCGGCAATGTGGCATGTGGATATCACGCTGCGCACATCGCCTTCAATTACAGTAAACATCTCTGCTCATTTTTCCTCGTACCCCAAAAATGAGCGGAGATCTTACAGATTTCTCCGCCGCAAAGTATCTAAAGTCCGTGAGACACTTCATGGCTAATTGAATTCCCCCCAACATGTCTGTGTCATGTTCCCAAAAAAATCGATAAGCACTTACTCAAAGTCTGACATGTAAATGGCATTACCCAGAAGTCTATTCAGTTTATTAGGAGTAGTTTAAAAATATCACTCTTCTGTTTGTATTAGTGAAGCTTGTGGGTAAGAATAAATATTTTATTCTATATTAGGACTATGGGAGCTGCACTTTTAGAATATTGTGTGATGTGGTGGCATTGCTTGTATAATATTGGGGTTCACTTATACTACTGGTCTATTGTGTGGGCCACTAGCATTGCTTGCTTCACTGGCACTGCTGGTAAAAAAACTTTTATTGCTGCAAAAATATCACTAAGCCAGGCCAGTGCGATAAGGGTAACTTATCGCTTTGCAGGGCCAGTCTCTGTGAATATGTGCATGTGAGAGCCATTTAGCCGGTTCACACATCCGCATTGGATTTGAAAGTCCAGATTTGGGCTTTCAGCTTCACTTAGTGAATTTAAAAATATGTAAAAAATAGTTAAAAGTAGACTACTAATATTAAAAAAAATAAAAATAAAGTTATTAACTATTAAAACAATTATTCAAATGAGCATTTTATTCTCTCATTTATTCTTTCATCATCTTGAACGTGTATTATAGAGGTATATTTACTGCCTCTATCCTTGTTAAATAGTAACCTTTTGCTCCATCCACTTTCTTGCCTAGCTAGTGATTGCATCTTAAACAAAGGTTTAATTAAAATATATGTAATTAATCCCCATGTCAAATGGATGATCAATATTCACTGGCAACATTTCATACTATTTATGGACCAAAACTAGAGCAAACTATGCTTACAGTCCATCGTTTGTTTTAAAATGCATTGATCAGCTGTCAGTGATCCCATTTATCTCTTTATTTAATCTATGTTCATCATGTATGATAAACAAAGTAGCAGACAGGTACATTATTAAACGTTAGCGTATATGACCTTATAGGACTTGTACACACAGGAGTTTTTCATGAGCCCATGAGTACACCTTATTTCCCTTGGTAAATATATCCATGTGGAGAGCAGACGCACTAGGTATATAAGCATTCTTTGTGAATGCAAGTCGCACTGTAAGGATATATGCTGTGACTGGTCAACTAAGTTCCCTCAGTACACATTGTTATATGAACACACATTATTTCATTAAAAAAATATTTTTTATAGAATTATCTTAGAATTTGATTAACTACGGAAAATAAAATGAATATGAGCTATAATGTACTTAAAATTTACACCACTGTGTATATATAATTTGAACTTTATTTACTGTTAATTACAATTTCCATACCTCCCAACCATTGCGATTTAGGAGGGAAAGATTTGAGGTCTCTGTCCCGCCATTTTGATTGGGACAGCTTTGTCCCAATCCATGGGAAAGTTGACAGGTATTTTGTTTATACTTGCCAGCTCCTCCATAATTTCCCGGAGGCTCACAAATTTCAGGGAGTCCTCCTAGACTTTTGGAAGAGTGGGCATTCTCCCGGATCATTATGGGGCAGAGCTTAATGACGTGATAGAGCCATTAAGCCCCCGTTATGCAATTTCGTGAATTTTAGCATTTTAGAGCAGGGGCGGGGTCAAAATGGCGCAATTCATCAAGCCCCACCCCCACACGTCACACTTGAAAAGGTTGGTAAGTATGAGTTTGTTCACTGTTGCTCTTCAAGGCAGAGCAGCGGTAAACAGATGTCCGCCCTGATGCGGAGGACAGTGAAGGGGTTTGGAGGGATGTAGAGCCCAGTGGTTCAACAGCGCTAGGGACACCCTCGTGATTATGGCCATGCCCAACATTGATGTGTGACCACGCCCCCATCTTAACTTCCCACACCCCGATCGTGCCATGGTCACACATTACTATGCTGCCTACCCAGATGTTGGGAGGTATGCAATTTACTTTTACCTCAACTTTTCAATACCTTTTGTGCCTAATACTATAAATAACTGACGATTTTTATCCCTTGTACTACTACAGTCATAGGGGCATATTCAATTAGCCACGTTACTCGCAAAAGTAAGGCGGGGTTAAAAGTATTACCGTTATTACGGTAATTGTAACCTGGATTTCAGCTCGCTGCTTCCTGAGCTGCAAGCAGAAAGTCGGCGTTAAAAGTACCATAAAAACGGTAATTACGCGCACTATTACCGTACAGTAATGCGGCCAATTGAATATGCCCCATTTACTATGGAAGTATTATTAAACCCTAACTTTGGAAGGAACTACTCATCTCATTTCCTTCCTCAGAGGATATCCAACTTCTCACATGATCTATTGATGACAGCTTGTTTGCCCCTCAGGTGGGTCTGTTTGTGACTTCTTGTGTTAGTTTTCTTCTGTCAGACTGGGGATCCCTATTTTCTCACTGACACTTTACTTATATTGCTGTCTGTCTATGTCAGCAAATCTTTTTTCTTTCTTTCTTTCTGTAGCTTTTCTTTCCTGTTATACTCACTAAGGTTTTCTACCTCTCACTACTGTCACAATGCCCTCAAATAAAGTTACCATGGTAACTCATGCAAAACAAAGATTTTAAACTAACAGAGCTTTATCAAACTATATAGTGTCTGTTAGGATCTGCCTTGTGTCTCTAGTGTTTATATTAGCCTGCAGTACCGTGATCCTCCAGAGGTGCTGCTGTTCTGCCTTTCCCACTACCAGGGGTTAACCAGCAGCTAGTTAATCATCCACACATTAAATCCAAATACAAAAGTTTTAGGTCTGCGCACTCCAAGGATTAGGGGAGGGGAAATGGGATGCTGCCACTAATTCAAGTGAAGAATAGCCTGTACTTCACAAAACAATTCAAAATAAATACAAGCAGAAGTCGGCGCAGGGGAATGGATTAGTGGGAGACAGAAGGAGACAGACAATAAACAATACATAAAATTTCAAGGTTTGTAAGTCCTACCCCACTCCTTATGGGGAATGTCACTGACGTTATCAGTTTGAAATCACACAGTTCTATCAGAGTGTCTGATGATGCCCGTGGACACTCTTGAAAATGTTTCAGTTCCTCCTAGGGCAGCACGGTGGCGAAGTGGTTAGCACATCTGCCTCACAGCGCTGGGGTCATGAGTTCAATTCCCAACCATGGCCTTATCTGTGTGGAGTTTGTATGTTCTCCCTGTGTTTGCGTGGGTTTCCTCCGGGTGCTCCGGTTTCCTCCCACACTCACAAAACATACTGGTAGGTTAACTGGCTGCTATCAAAAAAGAAAAAATTGACCCTTGTCTCTCTCTCTATGTCTGTCTGTGTGTATGTTAGGGAATTTAGACTGTAAGCTCCAGCGGGGCAGGGACTGATGTGAATGAGTTATCTGTACAGCGCTGCGGAATCAGTGGCGCTATATAAATTGATGATGATGATGATGATGACATGGGGAAAGAAAAGAAAAATATCCGCTCAAAGCGTAAAAACATAAACTGCATTTATTTAAAATATCACATTGAGCAGCAGTGTCTTTTCCCATAAAGGTGTCTTTATAAATCGACCCTCAAATTCTCGCGGGGAAGCACGATTAAACGGATCCCCGTGTTGTCAGTAAGTTCAGCCGTCCTCAGTCCCAGAGTACCGATGAGAACCCTGTGATGTCCGGGGGGCGTGGTTACTACGTGGATGTTTCCAATTGGCCCAACGCGTTTCGTCACAGATTGTGACTTCATCAGGGGTGTGTCTAAGGGTATAACTTCCTCCTTTAAATACTGACAGTCTTCTAGTGGTAATGCCGTTCAATGATTCAAAACAACTGCGTTAGTGTCCGCTATGCCTCATTAAAATATTGTGGTCAGTGACATACAAAAGTAGACTTATCAGGACTAGCAGTAAAGTATGCAAAGCTGACAATTCCCACTATTAACATACTTCCAATACATAATCCACAATATTTAGGCTACTTGAACACTGTTTTGTATCAAATGCAAATATAAGTAAACAATTATAACTCATTTGGCCCTTGTTAAAACTAAGTGGTGCCATAATAATTTTTCAGTCTCCCACAGCATGAATCTGAATATATGAAGTGTAAGCAGTTGAACTTGAACTAAATGTTTTATTTCCTACTAAAGGAAAGAAGCAAGCTCAAAATCAATATTCAATCCTGAGGGTGTCAGTGTTTTCAATCTATATATCCACTTCGCTTCCTCACAATTGATTCTCTTAATAAAATCTTCTCCCCTCCAATCCTCCCTTACCTAGCAAATAGCAACAAATGTGATACCTGATGAGTTTTGTCCATGGATTTCTTTAAAATGTTTTGATAAACTGTGTGTTTCTATACCCAACCTAATATTGCGAATGTGTGCTGCAATCCTGGCTTTGAGTTGCCTCACCGTCCGCCCCACATACTGTAGCCCGCAAGGGCAGGTGATCAGATACACTACTCCCTTGGAGTCACAAGTAAGTCTACTTTTAATGTGGAACATTTCATGAGTAGTATTAGATTTAAATGTTTGTATTCCTTTAGTATTCTTTATTTTTGGAGTTCTACATGGGAGACATCTAGTACAGTAATAGAAATTGGATTTTGTAGCTTCTTTCGTAAGCCAATTCGTCTTCCTTTCTGATTTCTGAGGTAAATGACTATGTACTAACTTGTTTTTTAGATTTGGTGCTCTCCTAAAAGTGATCTGTGGGTTTTTTGGTAGTACTTTACCTAGGATCTCATCCTGCAAAAGCAGGTGCCAATGTTTCCTCAGTAGTTTCCTATATGCTTACCTGTATGAGGAGGAACTGAAACATTTTCAAGAGTGTCCACGGGCATCATCAGACACTCTGATAGAACTGTGTGATTTCAAACTGATAATGTCAGTGACATTCCCCATAAGGAGTGGGGTAGGACTTACAAACCTTGAAATTTTATGTATTGTTTATTGTCTGTCTCCTTCTGTCTCCCACTAATCCATCCCCCTGCGCCGACTTCTGCTTGTATTTATTTTGAATCATTCACACATGACTTATATATGGCCGCCTATCCCAATATTCTTTTCTGGTCATTGATGTTCTTGAGTTTATATTTGTACTCTGGATCACTGTCTTCTTTATCTGTTTCTCTGATTCTATGGATATCCATGCTTAGCCAGTTTCTGTTTCCTTGTACAGTGTTAATCAATCACCTGTCACTCCTGCTAATCTGCTATTCCTGAAAATCTGTTTTTACTCTGGCCCGGTCTGTGTTTATTGCATCCTGGATTGTTGTTTTCTCCGCAATAAACAGTTCAATGTTTTTCATCATATGTCTGACTCCATGGCTATAATTGCAAGACCTAGTTTGTGGAGCAGATTTTGAAACAGAATAATCAGCCTAAAAAAAAGCCATGGTGTCATGTGAAAGATCCTGCTACAGATTTTCTCCTGCGACTCTCATTGCAATTGTTTTCATTTGTTTTCTCCTGCAAACAAGTCTGCCTTGCAAATGACTGAACTGCCTCTGCTACAGTGTCTACAAATGGACATAATTTTGTTATGCTCTCAGCTGGCTCAATTTTCTGCTTTACTTTTGGACCAACTCCACGACCCCATCTGACCCAAGAGGAGTGATGACACAGAAGGATTAACATATTGTGTCTTTACTATGCAAGTGATATACATTTTTTACAAGACTGTTCATTCCGCAGACCACAACAGCCTGCAGGACTGACTTCTGTTTACTCTACTCCACATTCTGGATTTATTTCCACTTCACTTCCCGTTTCTACATTTCAACCTGCTCTGCTCCCTGGCATGGGACCGAATCCGCCAGCTCCAGTGGCCTGTCCTGTGGTGCCAGTCCCGGTTGATGCCTGCCCTGTATAGCCAGTCCCGGTTGGTGCCTGTCCTGTGGTGCCATCCTCTGCCTCCAGTTCCAAGATGCCAGCTTCTACCTTCACTCCAGAGACTTTGCCTATTCCAGAGGGGGGGCGCAGCCCTTCCAGCCCACTCCAGAGGGGGGTGCAGCCCATATAGCCCACTCCAGAGGGTGCGTTGCCCTTACAACCTGCTCCAGAGAGGGCCATGTCCCTCCAATCTGTTCCAGAGACATTTATGATGGTTCAGCCTGAGTTGCCACACAGTTGGGTTCAGCCCGAGTTGCCACACAGTTCATTTCTTCCCAAGTTGCCACACAGTTCGGTTCTTCCCGAGTTTCCACACTGTTCGGTTCTTCCCGAGTTGCCACACAGTTCGGTTCTGCCCGAGTTGCCTTCTGGCCTTGTCCAGCCCAAGGCTTCTCACAGTGCAGTCCGGCCAAAGGCTTCTCAAAGTGCTGTCCTGTCCGAGGCCTCCCACCGTGCTGTCCAGTCTGAGTGGTGCACCCAGTGGGAGCTTTCCGTCAGGTGTGCCCAGCTTGCCGTCCCAGTCGTGGACTCCTGCTCTGCCGTCCCAGTCGGGGACTCTCCAGTGTCTGCTATTGAGCCAGTGTGCCCAGAGTCTGCTATTGAGCAAGAGTGCCCAGAGTCTGCTATTGAGCCAAGGCACCCAGAAGCCTCTTCTGAATCATCAGAACCTTCTTCAGTCTTCTTTGATGGTGACCTCAAGCAGTTTACTTCCATTCTTCAACTTTGTATCAAACAGTTTCAAGAATGTCCAGATTACTTTGTTGACCAATTTAACCAAGTGCGTTCAATTATCATATGTTTTAGATGGCAGCCACAAACTTGGGCCTTCTCATTACTAAATTCCGATGACCCCATTATCCATAAAACCATGAACTTTATTAATGTTTGTTAGAAGTACTCTGCATCTACTGTCAAGTTTCCTGGTCATAGTTCATCTGTTTCTATTCCGGCCTCTGTTTCAGCTTCTACGCTTATTCACAAATCATCTATGCACGTTGCTTCCATTGGTCAACCTATATCTTTAAAAAAATAAAAAGAGCAATAAGGAAAACCCCCTTTCTAGATTGCATCATTCAAAACAAACCTTGGTTACCGGCTTCATGGCTTCATATCACCATCTTGTGATAAAATAAAAAATTCTACTCCTATTTTTGGCTGGGGCTCAGACTCTGAGAGCAATTTCTTTGATGACTCTAGAGAGTTAGTCCTCCTTTTCTTCTTATGCTTTTGAAGAGCTGGGTCTTGCTTACACTTCATTGGAGAAGGGTGCTATTGTTCCTCCAAGGAGATCCCGAAAGCAGAAAAGGCAGAAGAGGAAAAAAGCCTGAAAATAACTTTTTATGGAGCAGCTGGAATTCCCTCCTGTAATGAGGGTATAATGTTATGGTCTGCCTTGTGTCTCTAGTGTTTATATCACCCTGCAGTACCCATGATCCTCCAGAGATGCTGCTGTTCTGCCTTTCTCACTACCAGCGGTTAACTAACAGCTAGTTAATCATCCACACCTAACTGTGTCTTATATATGCTGGCCTATCCCAGTATCCTTTGCTGGTAATTGATGTTCCTGAGCCTGTTTATGTTTCTACTCTGGATCACTGTGTCAGGAGCCGCGGCGTCTGCTGGCACTGCCGTGACTCTCTTCTGCCTTCTCCTGGCGTCCCGGCCGACTCCATGACGACCGAGATGTCACTTCCTGTATTCGGCCCCATTGTTGCCAGGGCAATGGCCAGAAGCCGAGATGACTGCGATTGCGCCCCGGCAATACAGGGCAACCGGGCGCGCTTCTCTAAGCCTGCGGGCTGATTAGGCTACTGTTTATTAACCACCACTGACTGGGACTGTTTTACAGGGCAAAGCCCTGATTGGCCAGTATCAGTATTTAAGGCAGGGAGGGCTTAGCCTCCCTGCCGCTTATAGCGTTCAGATTCTCGGTTACTTACCTGCTCTGTACTGTGTTGGTGTATTCCCTGGATTGCATTTCTGTGTATGACCCTCTGCCTGTTACCTGGACTCCGAACCATCGCTTGTTGCCCTGACCTTCTCCCTGTACCTAGACTCTGAACCATCGCTAGTTGCCCTGACCATTTGGCAAGTTTACTGGACTCCGCTATTTACCTGTGACACTAACCTCGGCCTGCCTCTGACCATCTGCTCCAGCCTAGGCCAGCGCCTCCAATTCCACCTGTGCTGTGGCCATCTTTGATGAGCTTTTACTACTCTGAGCCTAAGACCTGGGGGCATCTGAGTAACTGTGAGCATATAAAGCTCTACGGGAAAGGCAGCTGCTATAGGTGAAGACCTCTACCCTGCCTGTTTTAAAAGCTCATCTAGGTGGCCGTAGGCTATAACACACTGCTTGCTTTCTCTTTTTCTGTGGATATCCATGCTTAGCCAGTTCCTGTTTCCCTGTACAGCGCTAATCAATCACCTGTATCTCTCCTGGAGGTAACCTGACAACTGCATTACTCCTGCTAATCTGCTATTCCTGAAAATCTGTTTTTACTGTGGCCCGGTCTGTGTTTATTGCATAATGGATTGTTGTTTTCTCTGAAATAAACAGTTCAATGTTTTTCATCATATGATTGGATCCATGGCTATAATTGCAAGACCTAGTTTGTGGAACAGATTTTGTAACACTGTCATTTATCTGCCATTATTAACAGTATTGCTATCTCACAAGCTGATACATTAATAAACATCATTTTTCATAATGGCTGGTACATTTTACTTTTTAATGTCCCTGCATACCCAAGGCTTATTTGCAAGAAAGAATGGTCAGTGGCCTTCCTTCAGCCACTGACATTATAAGCATTCATTGTGAATGCAATTCACACAATGCACACGGGATGCATTGTTTTCTTGCGTCCATGGTCAATAGTGTGTACAAGGTCACAGTTTGTGTTGTTAGCATGTTCTCCATAAGAAGAACCTATTGCAAATGCAATTTAAAGCAGCAATCCCAATATATTATTTTTATCATAAATCTCTGCAGCAGACTATAAGAAAGATATTGTTATTTACCAACTTCCCTTGGTATCTTTCTTCAGACTGTTATAATTGATTTGTAGTTCTGCACAGTATCTTGTGTCTACCAAGGCAACCACAGTCACATGACACATTATATAGTGAGGAGAGACGCTTTGGAATATCAATCTGTGCTTTGTGCACTCTAAAATCACCCCGCTTCTTCTCACATGACATGCTGAAAACCTCTCCAGAGAGATTTTGAAAAGTGATTTTAGGAGTAAAGCTAAAACAAGTGATGGATGCTTAAAAAATGCTTAACTTCCTATTTAAAGTAAAAAATAGTAGGTTAATATGTAGGATTGCTGCTTTCGGTACCATTCACCTTTTAATAATGTGCAATGTACCAAAGACAGCACCTTGTAAAAGTGCCCCTGTTTGTAAGTGCCCTAAGAATATTCTTTGGGTTTAGCACACAAACCAGTAGCCTCAACATATGTCATAAATTCACTTTCAATAATGCCATGGACATCATTATTGTATATGAAAAGATATATGATACACAAAACTGTTGTGCATGTGAAAATTACTTTTTACTTTTTTATTAAAACTGTCTAGTTTCTGAATTAACATTTTGTAGTCTAAGAGTACATCAGTAATTACATATACAGGGCTTGATTCATCTTTAGACATTGCCATTTACATGCTGCATCTTGAAAAATTCAAAGTAATTGAATGTGACTTGTGTCCAAACGCAAATGACACAACTGCTTACTACTTGAAAGGGAAACAGAGGCGGGAAGGGCCAAATAAATGTAGCCCAGGTACAGTAAGGGCATTCCCACCCAGATGCGGTCGATTCAAGTTGTGTCATACTCTGAAGTACAACACTATATAAAATCTTTGCAAATGATTGCCAATGTGCCATTCTGTTTCTCAAAAAAAGGAAAAATAACAATGCAGACTGCTTATTAAAAGAGGTGGTTAAAAAATGTGTGTATCATAATCTGTATGCTTGGAACAAGGCAGAATTAAATGGACAGTCCTTCAATTAGATTGAGTCCCAAAAGCTGACCATCTACTCCTGTCCCACATAAGGTATTTAAAGCAGGTTTTACTAGAAGGGAATTCAGAAGGGCAGTGTATATGCTAATATGGGGGAGGAATTATTTGTTCAAAAATAGTCCACAAGTTTTGATCTTCCATTACTTTTCTTGGACATAACCCAGATACTTAATTCCCTCTTCAATAAACCAGTCATAATCTCCCACACCTTTACATATCAAATATGATATAATTATAACAATATCCTTTAAAGTCGTTATCTTTACTTTACAACCCTTTTGCTGTTTTTGCCCCTAAGTACACAGTGCAAATTGATTTCCCAAAATATGAAGACATTTTCTTTGAAGTTAATATTTCTGATCTTTAGCATTAGCCTAAAAGTTTTTTACCTAGTGGGCTACTTTGTTATTACAATGACATAATTGGACACCCTGACATTTAATATATTATTTCGGCCCTCACACTAACAAGAACCCTAAAAAGTTTAAATATTATGATGGATCAAGCTTTATTAGCTGTAAGTATGTTTTGTGTATAATGTGTAATTTCAAAGAGGACCCAAACTCTATAATGTATAAGGTAATTTTTCACAATATTGCCATCCGGAGTGTGGTCCATGGGTGGTAGAGGCAGAGTTTGCTGGCCAGAGGGAAGATGACGTCGACCCAGTTCCTGCAGATTCAGAAGATTATTCTGCCTTCAAGGCATATGTGAACTTTGTCTTATGTTACATGCAAGTACCTTTTGATTTGACTAAAAATGAAATGCTTACAATATATGTACAAACAACCAAGGAAACCATTTTTTCTAAGCACTGCTATTAGTGGAACAAACAGGCAAAATAGGGACATCCATAAACAGAAGTGAAACAAAAATAATTTAGATTTGCGCAGTCGCTTGCCCTGACCCAATATTTCCTGTGCTGCTTGATTGTAGCTTATCTTGTATCACCCAAGTAGCAGGTACCACAGGGGCAGAAGAAACACCACTTTGATTACCAATATAAGTAATAAGGACATCAGTCAACCTCTCAAAAGTGATATGACTCATTGCAAGCATGTTCCTGATATGATCCATTTTTGTGTGTAAAGCTGTGTTGGTTTCATACATTTTGAGGAACAATTGCTGAGAGATTGACGTATTGCCACTACCTACTGATGTTTCTACATGTGGCTGTTGTTCATTCGACCCAGTCACGGGTGTCTTGCCTGTGGGGTCCACTTCAACCTTACTTGGCTCCTCAGCCTCTAAAACTCACATAAGGCAAGAAATATTGTACATTAAAATTATTTATGTTATTGTCCATAACATCCTACTTTTAGCATCATATAAGTAGATTTCATAATACACATTAGTAATTTGACATGTGAATATATATATTTTTATATATATATATTTTTGTCATGTGTGTACAGTCATGGCCAAAAATTTTGAGAATGACACAAATATTATTTTTTACAAAGTCTGCTGCCTCAGTTTTTATGATGGCAATTTGCATGTACTCCAGAATGTCATGAAGAGTGATCAGATGAATTGCAATTAATTTCAAAGTCTCTATTTGCCATGGCAATGAACTTTATCCCAAAAACAACATTTCTACTGCATTTCAGCCCAGCCACAAAAGAACCAGCTGACATTAGGTCAGTCATTCTCCCGTTAACACAGGTGAGAGTGTTGACAAGGACAAGGCTGGAGATCACTCTATCATGATGATTGACTTAGAATAACAGAATGGAAGCTTTAAAAGGAGGGTGGTGCTACACTGAGCTTAAGACCTGGGGGCATCCAAGTAACTGTGAGCACACTCAGATCTAAGGGAAAGGTGGCTGCTAAAGGTTAAGACCTCATTACCAATTGTTCTAAAAGTTTATCCAGGTAGCCTGCATTCATAACAATGTCATCTTGCTTCAATCCTGAATGCAATCCAAAACAGTTTTCCGATGAATAGATACTTTTATCAGTGTACAGAGAAAGGAGTGGTTCAAAGTAATGATATTATATATATATATATATATATATATATATATATATGTATATATATGTATATATATGTATATATATATATATATATAGATAATGTCAGGTCAAAATCAATCATTCTTAAACCTGTGTATTTCAGTTGTCCAGAGTCTTATCTGGGCTGGTCCTGTGGATATGGCTTGCTGTTTGCCATTCTGGCGGATTCCCAAGTTATTCCCATGCCTTGCATAACATTTTTGTGTTTGAGAATATTGAAGTTGGCCATTTGGGTCATGTATTCTGAGCACATTATAATTGAAAAATATTTGCATTCGCTAACCATTTTTTTACCTCAGTCACAGACATCTGAAGAGGAGCCGCAGCATTGACCTGCTCTGTAATGGTCAAATGTGGTGCTTCACTGGGGCAAATAGTGTTCTTCTTGTATTGTGCCACATCTCCACCACAAGATCCGCCAGAATCTCCATCGCTGTAGGCAAAGTAGGGTTGCCTATGCTTGGTGGAGGATTGGATTTATCAAGCCATGTCTTCCTTTGAATGGGACATTGTAGGACATATATAGAAGAATACAGAACAATATCAAAGAAAATTGACATCTCAACTCCAATATGGCGACTCAATCACAAAATGGCAAGACACAACGATTACCTCTCCAGCTTTATATTGTGTCTGCAAAGGCGTATTCTCCCACCATCGGTTATGTGTGAATGCCCAGATGCTGGAATGCCCCTAATAATGATGACACAGGCCAAAGGATTGTGATTGAAGAGAACATGACAGGTACTCCATTAGGGACAAGTGACTGGAAATGCACTATTTTAGACATGGTATAGAAGGGATCCGCGACTTACATAACTACAACAACACATGGCCTGAGAGCTGATGAGTAAGGAGAATGTTAGAAAGTCTTAATCATTTGCAAACTTTAGGATGAGCAGCTTCTCAAGAGTATAGCTCTGGGCCCTTGCAAGCACCATGGACCAATGTTTGGGTCCCGCACCCCGGTACTTTAGTGACAGGGGAAAAAAATGCAGCTTACAAGCCTGCAGAGCTGTGTCTATGGAGTAGGTACAGCAGCAGGTGCTCTATAGTGCAACTTCAGAGCCGCTGGAGTGACTTGAGGTGAAGATAACCGGAGCTCATTGCAGACCTAAGGAATGCAATTGAAAGGTATAAGTTCACAATTACACATAAATAATTTTAATACACTGATTATAGTTTTATATGGTGCATATAGTTTTATCCCAGAGTAGAAGAGAAAGTATTATAGATAGTAATGTGGCTTGTAATACCCTTCATTGGACAAAGTACAAGGTCTGCCTGCTATCATAGTGATGTTTCTGTATGAGTATGTGATTACATTAACTTTAAGAAACTGAAACTGTAAAAACCTAGGACAAGTCCATATGCAGGTGGTGTAGAGGTGTTTGTATTTGACAAGTGGTAGAGTAATGATACAGGTGTGGTTTTTAAAAATTAACATTGAAATCAAAGATATCTATCTATCTATCTGAGAGAGATAAAATGTAATAAAATACTAATGTGTCATATTTATTCCAACAGAATGCTGTCATCGCCGCCTTTATGAGGCCAGGGAGGAAGAGAACATGAAATCCTTTGAGCCCCCCCAGGAGGAAGCTCAGGAGTAATCCTGGGAGAAACCCCATCAGTCAGATGAAGCCCAGGAGGAATCCAGGGAGGAACCCCTTCACCTCCATCCCCCCAGGAGGAAGCCCAGGAGGAGACTTGCCAGGAGTGGCCACTAATAATAATGAAATAATAATGAATTTAATAGTAAAGTATGTTTATAAAGGGTTTTTTGTTATGGAATAGTGCAGGTTGATGAGGTAATGCATTGAAATGGTTAATATGATTTAATTGTCATGTCATGAGTGTTTAGGAGTAATAAGGTCAATGAGGGTTGTGGCTGGATCACTTATAAATAACTTATTGTATAAATATATGTAAATTATTAGCATGGTGCATCAATGTATATAATTGAAAATGTACTTATCTTTCTATATTGGTATGTGTTTGGTATTCAAATGCAGAGCCTTAACTTAGAATTTTAGCGCCTGGGGCGAGAAAGACAAATTCTGCCCCCCTAGCCCTCAATTTTAACCAAATTAACCTAAATTATTCCTAAATTGTGCCCCCCTTCAGCATCGCGCCCTGGGCGGTCGCCCCTGTCGCACAGCCCTAGTTACTGCCCTGTTCAAATGTATTGACATCAGAGAAAGATGTCCTGTTTGGGTCTTGCAACTGTCTGGAGACATGTAATCTTATGTTAATTAAGTCTTTTTCATATGAAGTGACCCGTCTGTCTAGCCTGAAACAACAGGAATGGGTCATTTGACTTGCTGGTAGACTCCCTAGGTTTGTAAGACTCAGCATGCAAGTGATCACAGATGAATTTGAATTTGACATAGTGACACCGCTATTAACAATGTAAAAAGGTGTTAAACCCCTCCAGGCTGAGTTATGCACAGTCTTGCCTGAAGCACCTGGATTGGTTAGAGTGGCAGGAGGCTGGATTACTTCCTGCCAAGGTATCTTTGTAAATCTGTATAAAAAGTTGACTGACCATGTAATGTATTATTCCATCTGTACCTTTCTGGATGCCACTAGTACTTTCAACTAGTGGATGTAACGGTCCTTTTCAGGACTTCCTGACCTAATAAACATCAACTGCTTAGGGACCTGCTTTGATGCCTATTTACCTGCTGTAATTCCTGTGACCACAGATTAGACCAATTTTATCCATTATCCGGCTGTTCTGAGGTTGGGACCCAGACCCAGAGTGATAGGCCAGGGGGAGCCATCCACAGAAACCCTGATGTGAAGGCAAGTGGTCACAGCTACCAGCCCAGGTGTATCAGCAAGGGGGTACACTAGCAGGGAGAGTTACCCAGAAGGATGCGGTTCAGGATGCCGCAAAGGAGTCCAGTGGTGGCAGCAGCTTAAGCCCCTCTTACTACAGTTAGAGTGCGCAATTAGGATAAAGAAAGGGTACGGTGGCAAGGCAAGCCCAACCGGTCCCCAGCAACAAAACAGACAGAGTGGCATAGGCGGTCCATCCTGTCACAATGGTAATTAAGGAAATGCACTCATCTGTGAAATAGGAGTAAAGGACCGCTGTAGTGCAAAAAGTTGCAATTGCTCCAAAATCCATAGAAGGGCAAATAAAAATGCAATGAGATTTGGATGCACTTTTAAGTCATTTAACTTACTACTGTATTCATCTCTGAATGTATTTCTTAGCTGCTCTTGTGTCTGAATACGGGCGTATGTGCGTACAAGTAACATGCATATTTTTTAAATGCAAGTTGCTTTCACATTGCGTTCAAAGATGAATAAGGCCCATGGTGTATCATCCAGGTTATTTATTTTACAAAGCACTTGTAATGTATACAAAATATTTTTACAATTTTTTTTAGATGTATATGTATTTTTATAACATATTCAACTGTGACAATGTTTCTGATGTTTTACAGACCCCTGTGATTTGGGTTTGGTTTTAATTCTAAAACCATTTTCATGTTTTGGTTTTGACAAAAAATCCTCATGTCTTTTGGTTTTGGATCTGGATTTTATTAAAAATGGTCAAAAACAGGTAAAACTAGGTAATTTGGAACTGTTTAGTACTTATATCATTAGCATACATTTACAGTCATTTACAGTCTATTTTCTAATGACCACCTCACAACTTTCAATATTTTCACCAATACTAGTCAAAGGCTGCAGCGAGCTGACTGACTGAAAATAGTGACAGGGCAGTGGCACAAACACATGACAGTTTAAAAAACATACGGCAGGGAGTATATATAGGGTGAGTATATGCTAACTGGTAGATTTAGGGGTATATTTACTAAACTGCGGGTTTGAAAAAGTGGGTATGTTGCCTATAGCAACCAATCGGATGCTAGCTTTCATTTATTTAGCATTTTCTACAAAATGACAGCTAGAATCTGATTGGTTGCTATAGGCAACATCTCCACTTTTTGAAACCCGCAGTTTAGTAAATCTAGCCCTTAGTCTTTAACAAATTAAGGCAACAATACTTTGACTGCAACAGAGTCAATAGCAACTGACTATGAGATCTATATGTGCTGCTTTTTCATAAGAATATTCTAAAAAGTTTTATGACTGTTTTTCGAGGACGTTTGATCTACCACTCAATACAAATGTTGCATTTATCATTGGGAACACACTTAGAACTGGTGGATTTAGTCGTCAATTAACAAAAGAAGAGCAGTTGTTACTAATAGGCTCTGTGCCTCTGATTCGGCTGTATGTTTCAGCTTAACTTGCAGTTTATTTCTGATTTTCAAACTCCACATTTCTTTGATTTATAATACAACCTGTGAAAAGGATGGAACAAATGGTATTATATTTCAAATAGGGGATGAATGCTTTATACACTACAGATAATTCCATGCTTTTGTGACATTTATTCATATCAGAATTGTTTGTATCTATACAAATTGTGATAGACTGTTTCACTTTGTTATATAAGGGGCCTTTTAATTTAACCAAAGTTATGTGGAATTAAGATGTGGAGCAAAGTGTAATTGTTTTATATTTTAAGGGATTTTAGTAAAAGAAAAGTGTAATAAAGAATTTCCTTGCAAAACTCTTGTTCTTCTTCTTTGCACTTATTGCTGTAGAAGATTCATTATCCTTATTGGAAATGCTGTGGGATGTTGTCCACTGCATTATAATTCCTATTAAATGTAACACCTCTTTTCCTAGGATTAAGGTGTGTATGGGTATGGGTGTGTGTATTTGTTCCAGTTCCTGACCCACTAGTTTATCTCTAAGTGGGCAGTGCCTCCACTTTGGTCTTCAGACAGTAAGCTCTTAGTGGAATAATGCTCTTGCTCAGTGACACCAGAGGGAGACCAAGGAACCGCCCCCTTGCTCCCAACCCCAGGCTTGAATACAGAAAACACACACCACTCTTTAGCTAGCTATAGAAACCACCTGCACATTTATTTCTAGAGTGGTTCCCCAGGCTAGTTTCTTTTTTAGTAAGTTTGAATAACGAGTGCACATTTAAAACAGTATATGGGCTCACAAGTAAACTAAACAACAGATTAACCTTTAGCTTATCATATAATAACACACAGTTCTTAATATCCTAAAGACTAATTTCAGAGGTACCTCTGGATCTTAACATTATTCTAGTGAGCTGTTCACACTAAACAGTGGCATGTAAAAACACGGCATTTGAAACCAACATAACTTTCTCATATAAATATGACTTTCTAATATATAACAATATCTAGCACACGTCATAAAGTGCATTTGGTATTTATGTCTACAGGCTCAGTTTGCTACTTTTCAGTAATACTATATGAGTTCTCAGTAGAAATAAAATGGTAACTGCAATACTCATATGGTAAAGATCACTCCAACAAGCAAAAATAAAATAGTAATAATCACAGATTTCTCTGATGCTCGTCACATGTAGCAGAACTCCAGCCTCTCTTGAGTGGTTTTCATAACAATACTGAACTCTTATAACTCATTTCTTAAATGACTCAGTCCATAAGCTTGGCTAACTATCCGAAAACTCCCCCGTTAAAATGCAACTCAGTCCTGGAACAAGGGTATATATCATTAATCTTCGGGACTTCGAACCTGGTCCCAGACTAACTAAACTAATATGTATATTTGGCTCAGTCTTTCTAGTAATACAGGAAGTATAATAAAACTAAAGGGTACTTATGAATATATTGCTTCAGGGACAGTTGCAGACAATCTCTTCAGGCTCAGGATACAGGTATTTAAACTGGTGTGAAAGATATCTTATCTCTTGCTTGTCAACTTTAATAATGTACTTGTGTTTTGCTTCTGGCAATCTGATTTATTTTTCCCAATCTGTTATTATCACTCCTCTGTCATTCAATCAGTTCCTCTTCCTCCCTGTAAATCTCTACTGTTTTTCACCTCTTCTCCCTCTGTCTTTAAATTTCAGCTTGCTGCTGTATATGTCACTCTGTTCAGTCTCTTCTTGTCTCTCTCTTCTCCATTCCAAATTCTCACTTTTTCTTTGGCCCTCTCTTTTCAGACCAACTGCTACACTTCAACTGCCAGTTTCCAGTCATTCCTCTCACCTGTCACTTTTCCCTTGCTCCCTTGGTCTCTGTGAGCAGAGCTTTATCAATCCCTGACATGAGTGCATATGTGCTGGCCATCATGTCCGACGGCACTACAAAATTTGGCACTATTAGGTTAATTTTTATGTGTGATTTTTATTTTACTATTTATTATGTTTTAGCACCAGATTATTTATTGTGTTTAGAGAGTGGGCAACTTAAGTACACCATAGCTAGTTTCCTCCAAATTGTATTTTATTTCTTACAGAATTCAAACAAACTGTCTGAGATTCTAATTTATACATTATCATTAAAGGAATCCTCCACCATTCTACTAATACAAGGTGTATCACATTGAGATGTGGTAGAGCTGTCAATATATTTGGGTATTTTTTTTAAGCATGACCAAGTTTCATAATCATATTTTACATTGGTGCACTTGGTGTTGAATCATCATCTGATGAATCATCATCATTGTGACTCCTAGAAAATGTAAGCTTTATCTGGCAACAACATTTTTAGAAGAAGCTGAAGCAGGGGACGTGTCATGTGTGGCCTGAGCTGACAGCTTGCTTACACGGAGCTGTATATATCTGTGAAGATGTCACACATTGCACCAGCTAACCTGCATTTTGGTCACTGTTCTTACCTGTTTCCCTTGGTTCTCACTCCCTGGATTCACTTGCTGGTCTGAACTGAGCATGCACACACCTGGTCTTTTCAAAACTTTCTGCATTCTCTTGATAAGCTAAATGTCTGTGAGCTCTGTCTTTTTAAAGCACCTGCTTCTCTACCAAGTTGCCAGATCTTCAGATCTCAAATGATGTTAGGCGCTATGGTATGATATTAACTTTAGAGGTAAGTAATAAATATCTGGAGGAGAGTGCAGCTGGAGATGGGCAAGGTTAAGCCCACAAATGGATAGACATAAAAAGCAAAAACAACCAGCACAAATACCACCAGAAACTAAAATAAGGTATGTGGCAATAGCAACAGAATGGATCATCAATAGTTGAAAAGTTCAGACTCCGGTAGAGAGTGATAAACAATAAGTTCAATATTTATCTGCTCCTCAGAGTCGCAATATATTAATGTTGGGAACTTATTGTTTATCACTCTCTACCGGAGTCTGAACTTTTCAACTATTGATGATCCATTCTGTTGGTATTGCCAAAAACCTTGTTGTCCTAGGCAATTTTAGTGAATATATGGTTATATAACCTCCAGCTTCTTTTACAACTGTGATCAATCATGTGTATATGTTTATTGTTTTTATATATGTTATATTTTAATAAATCATTTTGCATCCCATAGGCGGCTGGAATTTATGAACACCGAATAATAATTTTTCAATTTATTGATACATATTATTCATTGAAGGTGTTCCAATATTTAGTATCTGGTGGTATTTGCGCTGGTTGTTTTTGCTTTTTAGATCTTCAGATCTCCTTACTTGTCAGGACACTGTTCTTTCTGGCTCCCGTCTGCACATCGATATCCTGTGTTACCTGTTCCACAATCACGAGCTGTGGTATTATTGCAAGAACCTCGTGCCTCATCATCGGTCCCGTCCTCAAGCTATTCGCTTCCCAGGGATCTCAGTGCATCAGTTCTCTGCAGTTCACCACCTCTCAGTTGGTATCCTGTTTTACCTGTTCCACAATCAAGACCTGCGGTATTGTTGCAGGAACCTCGTGCCTCATAATCAGTCCTGTTATCAACTATTTGCTTTCTAAAGACCTCAACGCTTCAGTTCACTGCCATTCACCTGAACCTGTGCATTTGTGGTCCAGCAGTCCTGCATCACTCCACGGTTCTCTCTCACCCTGCTCTAATCCCCCTTAGAGGACCTGCAGCTAAGTCCATATTCACTTGTGGGGATCCCTGGTGAATACCTCTTTACCAATAGATTCCACACCTCTCTGGGGGTAAGACAATTTAGAGCGGGGCTTTGAGGCCTATTCCAAACTCAGGCTCCGTGACAGAAGATTTATGTCAGTTGGAAAGAAAAACATTACATATAATTTAAACCTAAGATCAGATACGTATGCCAAAATGTAGTGATCCAATTTGAGGATTCTACAAAGAACTTGATCTACAAAGGCTTACTTTCATATCCTCCTTCAGCTTCTAGCTGCTTTTTAAATAGCTTAATTAAGTGTTTGACTTGACTCAGGCAGGCAGTCTCTGAACTCACTTCATTAGTTACAATTTCAAATAGTTTTTAACCAAGTAGGTTGCATAAAATCAAAAGAATTCTCCAGTGTGCTGGAGTAAGGTGTTATGTGCATATTGTCGCTAACCAATAACGATTGTCGAACCTCGATTTGTGTTTCCAAAGCACAAAGATTTATTCGCAATAAGTGGAATAATATGCTCAAGCGAAGTAATAGTAAATACAGCCGTTACTTATCGCAGGCGCTCTGGATCCAGTGCAGTCATTCAATCCTGAAGTCTGGGGACAAGATGTCTGCACTCTGGATCACAAGCTGCTGCTTATATACACAATCAAATACAGTAATACAATGAAGATGGTATAGCTTGCATCTATTGGTCCGGGTCTCAGGAATGTCCAAGGGGTCGTCAATCATTGGCTGGTTCATCCTAAGGAATCCAAAGGAGGGGGTCATCTCTGCAGGGGGTATGCTCTGCTCTTCCCGCCCGGATTCCTTAGTCTTAAGTAGTTCATAATTCCCTATCATTCATAACTTGCGTATGCACTCTGCGATTCCCTCGCAGAGTGAACCAAACAGTAGGATATGTAATAAGGTTCATTATGATACCACTCATGATGTTATTCCTTTAACCCATTCCGTGTATTTCACTAATATGCATGTAACTCTGATATATCATATAAATACTACTATATTTCGACATAACTGACTATGTGTTGCAATTACCATTATTGTGTACTATTTTATAAGTATACGTGTTTGTGCGAATGTATGGTAAAAGACCGATTACTGTTGCTGCCACGTGTAGTGGATGCGCACGCCCTTTCACGCCGTAGCGTGCCCTTGTACGTCATAGCGTACCGTACGCATCTTTTCAGACAAAGACAACCAAGTTTGCTAGACTTTAATTGAAATGACTTTATCCAATTTGCTGACTTCGACAGTTCCACCCTTTGATAGTGTAATAAACTATCACCCAATCACCGTTTCAAGTTCAGGATTATACAATACTTCTTCACAGACCATGATCTCAGTATCTGGTACCACCCTTTCAGTCTCTTTCTCAGTGTTACTCCCATGAGACCGTTTTCCACACTTCAACACAGTAGGAACACATTTGACAACTAAACCAATTGCTAAGATGACACCCAGTATAAGGAGAAGGAGCTTACCTACACTCGCAATCATTTCCTCATATAACGAAGAATTATGGCTCTTTCGAAATTCCCATTTCAGCTGCAAAATTTCATCCATCTTCCGGTCTATAACCTCTTTAGGGTCTTCAGTATTATTAGTAATGTACGTGCAACATTTGACACCGAACTGGGTGGCCAGTGTCACACATTACCCACCAGTAATAGAGGTGAGATAATTTAGTACCAGTCTATGTTGCACCAACTCCTTTTTGTACGCTTGTAGCTCCCTTCCAGTATACCTGAAAGTGTCATCATACATCTCGGTGATATTATCTATTAATTTAGCTAGGTCTTGGATATATTTAAAGTTTAATGTTCCCCGAGCGGTCCTGGTGAGATCTAGAGCAACCATAACTTGGAAACCAGCAGTTTCACTAATCAATTTTGTAGCTATGGGTTCCTCACCAGGAATCATATTTCTCTTGCCACGGTGTTCATACTGTGTGTGTATGTATGGTGGTGATGTAGTCTTGTGAATATCTACCATTTCTTCATGAGTAATAGTCATGATTTCAGGAACCAGTTTAGCTAGGAAACACAAGCCCTTGGAACTCGGAGTCACCCAGGAATAAGCTTTCCTTCCACAAACAAAATACACATCATCAGGGAGAACATAAGGAACAGTATGCCCATGAATTATATCACACAGAGTTTTGATAAAACTACCCATGCCTAGTGTCTCCATCTGCTCTAGACACGTGTCGGCATTAATGATATTTTCACATTTATCTGTAGAGACTTTTCCAATAGATACCTTCTTATGTTTGGTTATACGCCCTAACTTGTGACTTCCATCAACATTCCTGCCTAGTAGTGACCTTGTGAGTCTCTCTCTAAAATGAGTGTGGCGAGCCATTGTCTGATCTGATAGGTCAGCCTCCCAATTCTCCAGGCGCTTTGCATGAGATATGTTTAGGCACAGCAAAGATCTGCCTATGGAGTATTGTCGAAGCGTCAGACTAGGGGACCTAGTGTTATTGTACCTCCCTTCTATGGGCCTCCCACCCCTTAATTCGAGTACTTCGGATATGTTTAGAGGGAATGGCACTAGTCCTATGTTATGCTGCCCTTGAGGCACGTGAGAGCACACCCAACACTCGGTTTGGTTTAGCACCTTACCCACCAGGGAGTGATAATCCTCCAAAGGATGCCCGCCTATATTCAGAGTACTGGGGGACTGGCATCGTTGGATGCATCTCTCTTCAACTAGTGAGTTGCAGAACTTGCAGATACAATACTCATCAGACAATAGCCCCTCACACTGCCTCCGAGTTCCTGAGCTAGCAGACCTTTTCATAACCCCTGGACCAAGTTTGATAATGGGCTGCTCAGTATATCCTATTAACTTTTCTTCGGCCTCCATTTCATCCGTATCACTCCCAGAACTCTCCTCCGTCCTCCATCCTCCTTCACAAAAATAGAATGTCCTAGAAAAAGTAAAAACAAGGAAAATCCTGGAACAAAAGAAAAACAAAAACTGCCACTCCATCGCTGGAAAGATAGTTCTGAGGCAACGTCTCTGGTTCAGGTGTCTCAACTGCAGGCTTTAGGTCTCCCGGAACAGGCTCACAAGTGACAGCTCTATGTCGTCGGTCTGAGTCTTGTCTTGCACTTTCTCCGGATTATGGACTCTCCTGCAGTGGGTGGAATGGACCCAAGTGTCTCTCTCTGCAACCTTCAGTGATGTAGTACTGGTCAGCAGCACTTGGTACGGGCCTTCCCAACGGTCTGTTGAACAACCTGAACGTAAGAAATTGCGGATCATAACATAGTCTCCAGGTTCAACATCATGACAGTTCGTCTCTGGCATACCAGGTGACAGCATTTTTAGTTTTTGTTGTTGTTGTTTCAGCTGTCTACTCATTCTTATAAGATATTGTACAGTCACTTCATTATTACACTTTAAGTCGTCTTGTGGACTCACGATCAAATGAGGTTGTCGTCTGAACAGTATCTCAAAGGGGGACAGATTAAGAGGAGGTCTAGGAGTGGTTCGAATGCTGTGGAGGACCAACGGCAAAGCCTCAGGCCATGCCAACCCAGTTTCAGCCATTATCTTACCTAGTTTGTTCTTGATAGTACCGTTTACTCTCTCCACCTTACCACTGGCTTGTGGTCGGTAAGGGGTGTGGAGTCTGCTACTGATTCCCATGAGTTTACACATATTTTGGAAGATATCACCAGTAAAATGGGTACCCCTATCACTTTCAATGATTCTAGGGATACCGAACCTACACACAAAGTCTTGTACAATTTTCTTTGCAGTGAACACAGCAGTATTAGTGGCTGCCGGATATGCTTCTACCCAACCGGAAAACACATCAATACACACTAACACATACTTTAGATTCCTGCACGGTGGTAATTGGATATAGTCAATTTGTATTACCTGAAAAGGTCCGTCTGTAGGAGGGATGTGGGATGGCTCAGTTGGAATAGTTTTCCCAACATTTTTCCTCAAACAAGTAAGACATGACATTGCTTTCTTACCAGCTTGAGAGGAAAATCCGGGAGCACACCAGTATGCTCTCACCAGTTTGCACATACCTTCTTTACCCAGGTGAGTCAGGCCGTGTGCTGCTTCAGCCAGGCTTGGATAGTATGTTCGGGGAGCTACAGGCTTACCTTGTCCATCCCTCCAGAGTCCTGAGGACTCTTGATCACATCCCTTCGCCTTCCAGACCGCCTTCTCCTGCAGGGAACACAAATCTTGCATTTCAATTAATTTCTGCGTGTCTAATGTCTGAAAAACCATCATAGTCTCGGTCGATACAGTCATAGGTTGCCCTGCTGCCCATTTAGCAGCTTCGTCTGCCCTGTTGTTGCCCAATGACACTGGGTCTTCTTCAAAGGTATGGGCTTTGCACTTTATGACGGCTACTGTTCTGGGTAACTGTATCGCTGTCAGAAGTCCTTTTATGTGTTGTGAGTGTGCTACTGGTGTACCTGCTGCTGTCGTAAAGTTTCTAAGACGCCAAAGGGCCCCAAAATCGTGCACTACCCCGAAGGCGTACCTAGAGTCAGTATATATATTGGCTGATTTACCCTCTGCCAATTCACAAGCTCTCCTTAGTGCTACTAGTTCCGCCACCTGGGCTGAGTGAGGTGGACCAAGGGGTTCAGCGTCTACCACATCCTGATCGTCTACAACAGCGTAACCAGTACATAGCTCTCCTGTCTCTGTCTGTCTATGGCAACTTCCGTCTGTATAAAACGTAAAATCTACTTTTTCTAAGGGGGTGTCACGTATGTCGGGCCTTGCAGTAAAGGTCTGATTCAGGTGTTCCATACAGTCATACGTGTCAGTATTCTTGCCTAACTCATCATCAACCAGGGTCTCCTCACTTCCCACCCTTTGTGTCTCTTGAGACACATACGGAAGGTATGTAGCTGGATTTAAGGTGTTACATCGTTTGATGGTGATGTTTGAGGGTGCCATCAGGGCTAGTTCCCATTTTGTGAACCTAGCTGAAGAAACATGTCTGGTTTGGGCTGAATTTAACAGAGCTGATACAGCATGGGGTGTATAGATGGTTGAATTATGACCTAATACTACATCTTCGCTCTTACTTACTAAAAGGGCCGTTGCTGCTACACTTCTGAGACATGTTGGGAGTGACCTTGCCACATTGTCTAATTGTGCACTGTAGTATGCTACCGGTCTGCTAGCGTCACCATGTTTCTGTGCGAGGACACCTGCTGCACAGCCATCAGCTTCTGTACAAAATAGCTCAAAAGGCTTTTCATAATCAGGTATTCCCAATGCAGGTGCTCTTGTCAGACTATCTTTAAGGTTAAAGAACGCTTGCTCTGACTCTTCTGTGTGTACAACACGCTCTGGTTTTGAGGAAGAGACTAACTCCTGCAATGGTAATGCCAGAATAGAAAAACCTGGGATCCAGGACCTACAGTATCCACACATCCCCAAGAAAGTACGAATCTGCTTCTGGCTCTGCGGCAGGGTCATGTGTTGTATGGCCTCAATTCTGTCGGTTGTCAGGTGTCTTAGCCCCTTAGTGAGGCAGTGTCCTAAGTATTTGACCTTAGTCTGACATGGCTGTAATTTATCCTTTGCCACCTTGTGCCCTGTTTGTGAAAGATGAAGCAACAACAATTTAGTATCATGCAAACATGACATAAAAGAATCAGAGCACAACAACAAATCGTCCACATATTGAATTAGAACAGACCCATTGTGGGGTTGAAAGGATTGCAAACAGTCATGTAAGGCTTGGGAGAAAATACTGGGGCTGTCAATGAACCCCTGGGGTAGTCTGGTCCATGTGTATTGCACTCCCCTGTAGGAGAATGCAAAAAGGTATTGGCAGTCAGGGTGAAGAGGGACTGAAAAGAAAGCAGAACATAGATCAATGACAGTAAAATGACTGGCAGACGGTGGAATCTGCATGAGGATGACAGCTGGATTCGGCACTACGGGGAATTGGCTCTCAACAACTTTGTTAATTCCCCTTAAGTCCTGGACTAATCTATAGCCCCTCCCCCCACTCTTCTTCACAGGGAAAATGGGACTATTTGCTGTACTGGCTGTACGAATTAAAATCCCTTGTTGTAACAGCCTCTCAATAACAGGATATACCCCTAGTTCCACCTCCAGTTTTAATGGATACTGTGGGATTTTTGGAGCTATCCTACCACTTTTTAGATTGACCATGACAGGGGCTACGTTTGCCATCAGTCCAGTGTCCTGTCCATCTCTGGTCCATAGGGAACCTGGTATTCCCAGCAACATCCCCTTTACTTGAGATGGACTTTGTTCTATAACAGTAGAGTGTAACATTAACCTTTGAGGGGTGTCCAATATATCCTGTACCTCATGTGCGACCTTCTCCGGCATATCTAAGAACACACCATCAGAAGTACAGTATATGACACATCCCATTTTACATAACAAGTCTCTCCCTAGCAAGTTAGTAGGAGCCGCTGCAGCCAAGAGAAATGAATGCTTAGTATGCAGAGGCCCGATAGTAACTTCGGCGGATTTAGTTAGAGGATAATGTAACACTTTTCCCGTTACCCCCATAGCTGGAATAGTTTTACTGGTCACCTGTAGGTTGAAAGGAGAGGTTATCACAGATCGGGCTGCCCCTGTATCTACAAGAAAAGTTTGTTTCCTACCAGCTATGTCAACTATCATTGTTGGTTCTTCACTCTGACTCTCAGTTAACCTCACTGGCTGTAGACTACAGGTATGACCTGACCCCTACCGCTGACTATTGATTTCCCGCGCAGCATTTGCTGCTGTAATATGCGCGGGTAGATGTGAGTCTTCTAGTCTATGTGAATCCCTCCTTGGAGGATATCTATGTGACCCACCTTTCTGTGTATTGAGTCTTTCCTTTTTACACTCTCTAGCGTAATGTCCTTCCTCGTTACAGTTGAAACACCTGATCACTTTAGGTTTCCTGTTATATGGGTTGTATGCTGGTGGTCGTGTATGCACCCCTTCTAGAGCCTGTATACTTACCGTCATTAACCTATCACTTTTCTCTTCCCTTTTTCTAAAAAGGTTCTTGTCATGCTCCACAGCAGACTCCCTAAGAGAGTCTACCGTGACGCTTCTCCAATTAGGTAATGTGGTTTGTACTCTCGTCTTTAAATTTTCTCTAAGGCCATCCATCAGTACCCCTACAGCTACCTCTCTGTGATGTGGATCCTCACTTATGTTGGATATCCCAGTGAATCGTGCGATCGCTGTTATAGCTCTAGCAAAGTAATCTGAGGCAGTTTCACTATCCTTTTGTTTAATGGTGAAAATCTTACTCCAATTTACTACTACTGGAAAACAGATGGCTAAGTGTTTGACAATTTGTTCTATATTCCGTTGGTTAATCTCATCAGTCAAGGTGTCATCTTCCTCCAACAAACAATCTTCAATAAATTTTTGTATGTTAGTATTGGGAGGAAGACACGCCCTCAACACTACCCGCCAATCCTTACTGGTTGGTTCGTGAGCATTTCCTAAGTCTTTAACAAATTTCTGACATTTAGCTAACTCTTTTCTAGGATCTGGGAATTCAGTCATAATGGAACGTAATTCTGATCTAGTCCAGGGACAATGCATTGTAACATTTCTTAAAGGAACTACACCATCCTTATCCGGTTTCCCATTGGGAACTGATATTGTGCGGACCGGGAACGCACCCTCTGGTACACTGACTTCAGGAGACACTACAGGATTTACTGGTCCTAGATTTAGAACGCTTTCACTCCTAGTGATCACGCTACTCTCACCTATCTCATCCATTTTCTCATACTTGCGCTGAGCCTCTAGTACACTAACGGCATGGGCAATGGCCGAAATCACAGTGGGTTCATCTTCACTTTCAGATACACTTGATTTAAACTGGTTTAAAACAGGATACAACTTAGCAATTTTTCTATTTTCAGTTTTAACAACGGCTGTACTTACCCCTCCCGCCACATAAGGTGGCGGGGGCGCGCTTGCGCTGAGTTCGCCACGCTTTGCAACGGTTACATCCGCCTTGCGCGCGCTTTTCGTCATGCCTACTTCCGGTTTGCATTCGCTGCTCTGCCACGTGTTACCTTCCATTTGCCACAATTTTAAACAATCATTATGTCTATTTCTCTTTTTCGTTGACTTGATCAACCATACTTTATCTTTTACAGTATTTAGTACCTCTGCATTAAAACTTCCTATTGTTGGGAAAGGCCTATCACAAGCTTTGGTCATCTCGACCCACGTGTCACAATACACAGTTGCGTATGCACCATATTTCTTACACATGAGAAACCTCGCTGAACCAATAGGGCCTTCCTTAGGCAGTACACTGACCATCTCTAGCGTATGCTTAGCACCCATGTTGAACAATATACCTTCTACCCGGAACACAGACACACCGCAATGCTCTGTTCCTTCCGGCCAAATGTGAAATACAGACACACCGCAATGCTCTGTTCTTTCCACCTAATAATTTCAACTCTGTTGCTATACTCACCGCTAGAGATCTATAATGCTCGGTGAACGTATTTCCTTTAGCCGCGTTCACTCGCTTTTCTCGCCCCTGGCGAGGATCCCTAATACAGAAATATCACTGTGGGCCCCAAGGGCTATTAGCTCCTCGATACCCTGGCTCAACCACAAAAATCTGCTGAGTTTATTATCGCTGGGAGCGCAAGTTAATACAATCAACCTGCCTTTCCAGTATAATTCCTCCTAGCTGCTTCACCAATTCGCACTAACGGTGCGATCGGATCGCACTGCCTACCAATACTAATTATTAGCAAACCTTGCGATCTATTGGTAGCGCTTTGCGAAAACCCAGTTTTCGCATTCGGTATACCTGCCCTGTATACCGTCCTTCAGTTGGGCAATCCGCCTCGTCAGACAGCAACTGAGCACAATCCACAATAAAACAGTGTATCCACGTTACAACATCACACACTATACACCTTTTCTGCGCAGAAAATCAAAAGTTCCCAACAACAGTAATAATATCTCAGAGGCTTTCACAAGTAATTATACTATACATGTACAATAACTATCAAAACGATTGTTTAACCACCTGGCAAGTCTACCGGAAGTTCGCGTACGCACAGCAGGAAATACACATACGCTAAGCAATGCAATACAGTTAAAACGCACAATGACAGAAAAAAGAAACAGTTTTCTCTTTTGTCCCTAGGTTCTAGTTAGCGTGCCCTAGATAATGCAAAACGGACATTCGGTTTCGCAACACAGAGTAAAATTCAGGTTTTGAACACCATGCGTTCTTACCCGTTTATGACGCGTCTCCACCCTTTGTTGAGGAACCGAAATCCGTTGGTCTTGCGTATCATTGGCAACGAAACCTCCAAAGCTCACGAGCCCCCAAATTGTTATGTGCGTATTGTCGCTAACCAATAACGATTGTCGAACCTCGATTTGTGTTTCCAAAGCACAAAGATTTATTCGCAATAAGTGGAATAATATGCTCAAGCGAAGTAATAGTAAATACAGCCGTTACTTATCGCAGGCGCTCTGGATCCAGTGCAGTCATTCAATCCTGAAGTCTGGGGACAAGATGTCTGCACTCTGGATCACAAGCTGCTGCTTATATACACAATCAAATACAGTAATACAATGAAGATGGTATAGCTTGCATCTATTGGTCCGGGTCTCAGGAATGTCCAAGGGGTCGTCAATCATTGGCTGGTTCATCCTAAGGAATCCAAAGGAGGGGGTCATCTCTGCAGGGGGTATGCTCTGCTCTTCCCGCCCGGATTCCTTAGTCTTAAGTAGTTCATAATTCCCTATCATTCATAACTTGCGTATGCACTCTGCGATTCCCTCGCAGAGTGAACCAAACAGTAGGATATGTAATAAGGTTCATTATGATACCACTCATGATGTTATTCCTTTAACCCATTCCGTGTATTTCACTAATATGCATGTAACTCTGATATAACATATAAATACTACTATATTTCGACATAACTGACTATGTGTTGCAATTACCATTAATGTGTACTATTTTATAAGTATGCGTGTTTGTGCGAATGTATGGTAAAAGACCGATTACTGTTGCTGCCACGTGTAGTGGATGCGCACGCTCTTTCACGCCGTAGCGTGCCCTTGTACGTCATAGCGTACCGTACGCATCTTTTCAGACAAAGACAACCAAGTTTGCTAGACTTTAATTGAAATGACTTTATCCAATTTGCTGACTTCGACAAAGGTAACATGTCCCCCCTCTCCATATCTCATGGCATGATATGTACATCTTGATGGCTTGTTGCTGTTCCTCCAGTTACTGAGGCATATAAAGTGGCCAATTTCCACGTTGCTACCACTTGCTTCAGGTGATAGCGTGGTTGATCATAATTTTTTGTAGCTTCTACAATGTTCTATATGCAGGCAATGAATGCCTAAAATGCACAGAAGTTTTACGGGCCATGAACAACATCTCCTGCACTGACCTCTCAAATTCTGAACCACCAACTTTATTATGTGTGCAAAACATGGCATTGAAATTCACCCAGTTGTAATGCACAATGTTTGCTCCATTATCTTCAATAAGAAATCCTGAAGAGAGTCTTAGCCGGGTGAGCCATTTTGCTATTACATTCTCAGATTTTTCCAACAGGTTAATACCATTATTTTTCTTAGTGAAGCCGGCGATGCAGAGAGTAGTTTGCCTGTGAGTGACCTGGCATTGTGTGCTAGCACTACTAAGCTGAAAGGATGAGGAGGATGGCGATGATGCTACAGGGGCTCCTGCTCCCGAAGGCGATACACCTACCCAGTGGGCTGTCACGTTATATATTCTTTTGTTTCACCAGTACCGTTTGTCCACATGTCTGTAGTAATTTAGTGGATAGTTGGTAAAAAAAACATTTTCTAGGAGCGGAATGACTTTGTGTTTAACCTCCCGCTACAGCTAAAGAATTGTTGGAGAAATGGAATTTAATAGTATGGACACATGACTTCACCTCAACTAATCTGCTAAAACCTGCTGCATTGATGGCGGAAATTGGATGCACATTCAGTGCCAACATAGCTGTCATGGGTTTAGTGATCCTCTGTGTCATAGTTGGTTCCTCTTGCCAATGATTGTTTCACAGATAATGTTGTTTAAAACTATCTAGTCTTTTTTTGTCCCTGTCTATTGTAACAAAAGGAGGCATTTAGCTGGCAATATGCAGAGAAAGCAGGGAAATAGAGTAAAACATTTGTGCACCTAGATTCAATGTAAAGACTTATGTATGAAAAGCAATAGTTTAAGTTTGGTTAACTTACATGATTTGAAATCCTTCCTCTCTGCAAACAGACAGGGTGTGTCTGTCTGTTAGTGCAAACAGAGCCAGTTATGGGCGTTTCCTTTTAAAGAGAAGGTGGGGGTGTCACCTGTTCATCAAGCTAAGGCTGGGGGAGGAGTATCAGGTATAAAAGCTTGTTTGTATCACTTGTTCAGGGAGACCAATGCTGGGGTAGCTGGCTGGTCCTGAGAGAGAGCTGGTCTATGTATAGCTAGCGTTTAGGGTCTACAAGTATTGCTGTGAAATCTGTACGGTGTCAAAACATTTACCATCCTGACAATAAAACTACATAAAAAGGAAGAAGTTGTTCGCGTGTGCTTCTGCAGTAGCGGGCTCTTGCCACAAGTGGTGTCAGGAGTGGGATGCTCCGGGAAGCAAGTTTCCGCTACCCAACCCGCGCAGATGTCAACATGGAGGAAGTACTGAGAACCCTCGTGAATGTGGCCGCTGCCAATTGGGGAAGGATCTGTACGCTTCCTCACCTATACCATTCCTACTACATGCTTCCTCCAGATTCCTTTTGCCTGTCACCATAATCGTGAACATATCCACAAAGATACCCCTTATGATTTTATCCCTCACCCTGGGTGTCACTCCAAAAGTGATAGCCTGACTCTCACATTGCCCCATATCGCCCGCTCGCTCTCCCACCTGAGGTCCTAGTACTAAGCTATTTTTTGAAGTAGGCTTACCGAGTAATTGTGTCTGCAATAATTTTATGAGCTTACGCGGACCTGGCTCTGCATCTGATGACTCGACGCTAGTGGTGTCAATGGGAGGCATGTCATGAAGTGCAGTGTGTGAAACATTTAAAGCCATCTTACCCGCTGCGCTGCTCCCCGCTGGTTCCATCTCGAATCCGGGGTTGGTTTGAGGTGGTATTGCCTGCTCCTTATTGCTGAACACTGGTGTAATCTGGTCTGAACCCTGTGGAACCTGACTTTCCCCTTCTGCTGAGTGCTGGACCTGCAGTGCTGAAACAACAGACATGTTAACATCCTTGGCAATGAAACTTACAATATCACCTCATGGTAGATGACTAGCCACTGGTGAGGTTACGAAATCGGGGTTGTTTGCGCAGGGGACAAAAATATGATCCGTAGCTTCTGAATGCCCCCGCTCGTGCATGGAAACTCGTGGCCACGGGTCCTGAGACAATGGGGTAGGTACTGAGTATGGGTCAAAACGGACACGGGAAACTTCTCTCTTCATGACTGTGTGCCTAGGGCCTGGGCTCCGTTGGAGACTTTACCTGAGTACTGCACTGTAGGCGACTCAAAAATTGGCAGGGGGGAATATTAATCGAGATAGATTGATGGAGCTGGTGTGATGGTAGTCCACTATGATTTCCGCCAAAGCAAAATTCTGGGATGACATTCTACCGCGGTGAAGCTGAGGTGAGTTCATGAAAAATAGTCGGGGATCCCCAGCAAAGGAAGCGGCTGAGTCAAACTATTCTGTGGACTGGGTGAGAAGTAGCACTGTCAAAACCCTGATATCCTCTGGTATTGCCTACTCTGGGAGGCGGAGGAAGATGACCCGTATATCCTGATTGACTATATGACTGTAAACTCATAAGGGGTACAGGTCTGGTGCGGGGTGGGGTGTTTAAAACAGCATACCCGTGATCCGCTTGAGAATATTGGCCTTGGTCCCGCCTCCCAACATGCTCGTCTTGCATCGGTTCTGACCGATGCGGTATAAGGATCTCCTCGCTGGGGGGAGGGGGTTTCAGAGTGTTCTATTTGACAGGAAAGTAACCCCAAACCCATAAGTAACATACATAGCACATGGCCATATGTTGACTTAGCAGACCCACATATTTAATGCTTACAAACGTCATTATTGTATGCAGCACACACACTTACAGTTACATTTTAGTGCTGAAAACACTATAGATACTTACATTTGTCAACAGCCTCCACCATGGCAACATTCACCAACTCCAATGAAAAGTGCTATGGCACTGAGGCCAGCACAATCGGCCTGATGGTAGAAACAGCCTGTATATATAATAAACACAAACAAAGTGTCTCAAATGTGCACTTCTCAACACTGTATGTGCTGCACAATAACATATAAACCTCACATGCCTGACTAACCAGTGTTAGGCTACAATTTCAATACAAATATTTGGCATTAACAGTTTGACACTAGGTGACATTTACATACTAGACCATTCTGCCCTTTAGTTAAATAGCTAATACAAACAGCAAATGTGCAATCTTTGGACGGTGCAAACTGTACTCTACATTTCAATGCAAGGACATTGATGTAGGCACATTAGCCAGCAGTTGAAATCATACACATTAAGGTGCATTTCACGAGACACTGAGGTTAAACTTCGAGGCATTTAATGAGACATCTAACACACAATTGAAAACTTACTTACAGGTTGTCATTGATTTAACTATTAGAACACATGTAACACATTTCACTTGCACACCAGCCCATGTATATTTCTATCCACATTTGGACTGACCATACATTAGTGATTCATATTTTGAGTACGCTTGGTCATTATTACAGCAGGGGGCATTGTTGTTTAAAATGAAACAGTTCCAAAAACTCATTTACCTCAAAAGTATCTCTCAACCACATACTACCTGAAGTTGGAGCCACGCACTGTTTCACGAGGGGGGTCCTCACGATCTTCCTCCTCCTCAACCTCCTCCTTCTCCTCCGCCTCCTCCTCCTCCACCTCGTCCACCCCAGCAACCTCGTCCACGACCCCTGAAGCCCACTCCGGATGGAAATATTATGAAACACCACACACAGAGCGATGATCTTACAGGCCTTCCTCGGCTCATACATGAGGGCCCCACCAGACCGGTCAAGGCATCGAAATCGTGCCTTAAGAGCTCCAAACGCCCTTTCAATGACCGATCTGGTGGCCACATGAGCCGAGTTATAGGCCTCCTCCTTCTCAGTGTGTGGGTTCAAGATCGGAGTGAGGAGCCAAGGGCAGGAGGGATACGCATTGTCTCCTATGTAGGAAGAGAGGAAAGACATAAGAAACAAACATTAATAAAATTTAGGAGTAATAATAGACCTGCATCAATATCCAAACATACTAAAATATGAGTCATAGCTTTACTCTATGCTAAATAGTAAGGTTAATTAGTCATAATACTGTATAATTACCATCCTTTGAAAACTATCAATGTCTAAGAATGGCCTCAAACCAAGGTGCACTCCAGATTTTAGTATTACACTTTACACAAAACTAATACTTACACACCTGCCGGTGTACACTTTTCACAGGACACATAACCTTAACTGTTAGTTCAGTTTGAGTAATAGCCCTACATTACCATTAATTCGGGTGGGCACTTAAAACTCACCTGTTCCTCAAGGCCTACCAACCATCCACTTAACCTCTCATCTCTTCTGTTTCTCCACTGGACCCTTTTTTCTCTCCCCTTTGCTTCACTGGCTCCCTTCTGTGCCTGATTTGTTTACCCTCCCTTAGGATGTAAGCTCGTATGAGCAGGGCCCCCCTTCCTTTCTGACTCCATACCTGTTCTTCTGCTCCATCTCTACTGTATTTTCCTGCCTGGAGTATCTGGAGTACTGGTACTTTGTGTTTATTGTTCTGTACTGTTTTACCCTGTATAGTCTACTGTTCGTACTGTGTACGGCGCTGCGGAAACCTTGTGGCGCCTTACAAATAAACAATAATAAATAATAGTTATTATCCAAAATGTGGTCTAATGTCTATAAGTACTGTATAGTTGGACCAACTATAAATACAAGGCACATGCACTATATAACACATTGTGTAACAGTAACATCTCATGTACAATATTATATTTATGAAAACTAACTTTGAAATACGTTTTTACTAACAAAATCAACTTGACAGATCCAATATATTCTAATAATTACCAAGAAGCCACGCATCTCCATGTGGCCTGACACCCCCTTGCCTCTGTTGCAATCTAGGCCACAACTCTGAATTACGAAAGGCATAGGAGTCATGGGTACCACCCCATTTTGCAACCAGGTTACGAATCTGGAGAGATGGGTCACATATGGCCTGGACATTGATTGAGTGGAAATGCTTGCTGTTCATCAAAACCAAAGCATTTCCACTCATCGGGACCAGAGCCACATGCGTCCCATCTACTGCCCCTATGACGTGCGGAAAGCCAGCTATGGTGGCAAACTGCTGCTTAATCCGCACAAGAGACACCTCATCGAGTGGCAGATGGATAAACTGGCGGAGCCGCGACAGGATCGCCCTTAGGACAACCTCCAGCACGCAGCTGAAGGTGGCCTGGGACATACCTGCCGCGATCCCCACTGTCATCTGGAAAGATCCAGATGCACAGAAGTGCAGTACCACCACAAGTTTGGTCAAAGGCGGTACTGCTGTCGTGATTTTGCGCATTGGCTCAAGGTCACGCTGCACAATGCGCAGGGTGTCCAAGATCACATGTGGAGGAAGCCGATAGCGACGGGCAACCTCCGCATCCGACATCCCAAAGAGGCTGACACGTGGCCTGAAGATGTTGTCGTAGTTGCTGGTTTTGACGTGGCGGAGGAGCAGGCCCCCCGTAAAACAGATTGTGGTCCAACTCCAGGAGCCCCTGTATGTGTTGAAAAAGCCAGAGTTTACAAACCAAAAAGTTGGTGACACATTTCCACCTTGCTTTTTCTAGCTTTGCCCCAAATGATGCAACCAATACTTACAATATAGTTAAAATTCATTCTCCAGCTTTTTGTGGCAAAGTACAGTCCATAATTATGGATTTTTACATAAGGAAATAATAAAAAAAACATTGCCATTTTTATTTAAAAACAGCCCTATTGAATGAACAAACAGCACCTCACCATATAGAAACACCACCAAAGTGCATGCAAACGTGATACTTACCATAGGCAAATTACCTTGTGCAATTCACATTAGTTACATAAAAAATTATAAAGTGTAATCAGATATGGATTGTGCAACACAAAATACAGAGTGTTAAGCATATAGTGTAGAATAGATGTATGGGGAAAAAAACAAAAAACTAAACTCCATTGAAAACACATTAAAACACCACGAAAAATACAGCATGCCCCTTATTAGTGCCAAAACCAATTCATTTTTATATGTTAATAAATTTAGCCACTCTATACTTACCACACACACAGACGCAAAGTTTGACAGAAATGTCAGCTAAATCAGACCAAAATCACAGCTGAGCTCAAAAATCTGTGGGGGAGGGTCAGCAGATAACAAATCAAGGCAGGAAGAGGGATAAAAATTAGTCTAATCACTACATTATAGAGGTCTGTATTCAGTCCCTCATCAAAGTATACACAGTGCAGGAATGTATCTAACTCCAAATGTAAACAAACATTTTACTTCTAACATTCAAAAATTAATCCTCTAACAAAGTTTGTTAACCCCTTTCAGCAGCAAGTGAAGTTACATAAAACATATAGTATATATGGCCTTTCTAGCTCTCTAACACACTTCCAATGCTTTGATACGTAATTAAACATACTAAAGCTTGACACAGGTACAGCAGTAAACGTCTTGAAACAGCATTTGTCCTTCTGCAGTCTACTCACCCATACCACTGAAACTCCCAACATCACTGAATTTCGACAAAGGCGATTTTAACTACCACTGTGATTAGAGAATTATATGCCGGTGAGTACGCCGGACATCATTACGAGCACACAAGTGCGTTAAGAGTGACTGAGTGTGTTTGGTTGGAAAAGCTATCTGGCATGTTTGCAAAGTGTATTCAATGTATGGTAAGTTAATTTTGTAACGATTATTCACATATTTGACAAATGAGCTTAGCTGTTTGTGTTGTTCAAAGATCATGGTTTAATGAGTGTACATTTGAAAGGTATGCTAGAGAATATATTTGCCATTTGGTGTAGACGATAGTGTGGTGGATCGGTATTCCAACCATCAATGTTAAGGTCTGAAGTTCGAGCCCACAAGTCAACCTTTAGTATAAAGTGGTAATAAGAGCCTTCTGTCAGTTTCCACACAAAGAATAAAAGTCAAGTTAAATACGCGAATGCTCCTCATTCAGCCTAAGATTCGCATTTGCGATCATTCATTGTTTCTATTTTAGTATTAACAGCTCTGCAGGCTTCAAAAAACAGTCATTTTTGTGTGTGTGTCTAGGGTGATCTACTTGATTGTACGTTAACCCTCATGTTGATAATAATAAATGCCAAATCAAACAGTATACAGGAACAAGCAGTGTCGGACTGGGGCATGAAGGGCCCACCGGGGGACTGCAATGCTAGATGCAAACCAGAGGGGATGTGGCCAACCATCACAGAGGCGAGACCAGACACTAGAGGGGGAGTCAGGCCACAAAGGACAGCTAACACCATAGTGTAGTATATAAAGAATGCAGTGTGTGTATAAAGAGTACACAGTCTTGACCTGCACCTTAGATTTGGCAGAACAGTCACCAAAAATCGGGATTATCCCACTAGACCAGGCTTGGCTTACCTGTGGCACTCCAGGTGTTGTGAAACTACAAGCCTCAGCATGCTTTGCCAATATATAGCAGCCTATTGCTGGAATGGTATACTGGGACTTTTAGTTTCACAAAACCTGGAGTGCCACAGGTTAGCCAAGCCTGCACTAGACTCAGAACATTTGACAGACTGTCCTACCTGTTCTTGTCACTTTTACCACCTGTGGCTGCTGATTTCTTTAGTTGCAGCTTGTCTGGATCCTGGAATGTTGAGGGCCCTATTTGGAAAAAATAATGGGTACATTTAGAAAATTTCAACCAGCCCCAGCGTTAAATCAATAGAACCCACAATTAATATTTAGGCCTTTCTCCAGCCCCAACATAAAAGTGATAGTATTCCCATTTAATAAACCTATTTTTCTCCCTCCAGACAGCCCCTGTAATAAATTAATCACATTTATGTATAATAAATATACCTATTTCCAGCAACCGTCACTGCCATTAAATAATTCATATTCACATTTAATAAATATACCTCATGCTCCTCAAACTCAGCCCCGCATTCAATTAATAGCTTCCAAACCACCCCATCTTAAATTAATAGTCCCCACTATAAAATTAAATTGCCCCATCTTTACCCTACAAAGAAAATAGCACCCATTATTTAGCCACCACCTACCACACACACATTACATTGCCACAAGCCCGTTGTGCCATCACACACACATTACTGCACCCCTTCATCACCATGCTGTGCCTCCTTATGATCACACTGCGCCCTCCATGCTGCTTTTCTCCCTTCTCCTGGCCCCCCTTCATGACCCTGTGCCTTACTGCATTTTCTCCCCCCTTCTCCTGGCCCCCCTTCACTCTGTCATGCTCCCCCTTCACTCTGCCATACTCCCCTTCGCTCTGCCATACTCCCTCTTCTGTGCCATGCGCCCCCTTCTCTGTGCCATGCGCCCCCTTCTGTGCCATGCGCCCCCTTCTCTGTGCCATGCTCCCCCTTCTCTGCCATGCTCCCCCTTCTGTGCCATGCTCTCCCTTCTCTGCCATGCTCTCCCCTTCACTCTGCCACTTACCTTTTTTATCTGCTTCTTCCTTTTCTTGTCTTCTGTCTTGCCGGCGCTCCTTACTGAACGTCGGGCGTGATGACATCACGCCCGACATTCAGTGCGAACGGAGCCAGCGCGGCGGTCATGTGAGTTTTTTTTTTTTAAAGTTTCTCGCTCCCCCCACCAACGAAGAGGGTAGTGATTCAGGGCCGGGGCCTACCGGTGGATAGCCCGGTCCTCCGGTGGGCCAGTCCGACCCTGGGAACAAGACAGAGAAGCAGCTGAACCTAATAAGTTGATTGCAAACACTTTTAGGATTCATCCACTAATGAAAGGGGTGTAATTTCCAAAATGTCCCCCAAACGCCTTTGGTCCGAAAGTGTCCTAAATGTTAAATGAAATGTTTTACCCACATTTAAAATACAGGTGTGATTTTATTTTTTAAACGTTACACTGTGCATATCCCAAGGAGTGCCATCTATAATCATTTATCGTGAAATGATTGCCATTATCCCTACCTATAAATCCCAAAACGTGGCCCTAGCTAAGGTTGCTGGTCTGTATTTCATTCTATGCTATTGATATCATTTTGAGATCACTTGCTAATTGGTGTAGCGGTTAGAGAATGCACCTTTGCAAACTGGAAACCTGAGTTCAATTCCTCTCCAACACTCTGGTGCGTGTGTAATCAGTAATTTTCTACTTCGTATCTATGTATTAAGATCTAAAGTGTCTCTCTTGTAAAAGTTAGCTAGCTCTATTTTCTACCACTTCTGATGATAAAAGTGAAAATGTAGCAGTATAAATCTGAGTAGCGTTTTTTAGCAATTTGGTTTACATACAATAGGAAAGATGTGTAGATACAAGACCCATTTTACATTGGGTATAAATGACAGATTTTGTGGTTTAGCCAAAAGTTTCCAATACATATGCTATGCTAGAACTCCATGTAAAATTGAGAAAGGCCTTATTCAGGACACGACAAATGTTTTTGCATGTACCTTTTCCATCCATTCTGGCAGCCTGTTTTGGACTTAAACATGACCCTGAGCTTCCTTAATTTTGATCAAGGATTTGAGACATGAGTGACATCAGTTTCTCGTAAACGTAGAGAGCCAACGCCTACTGTTCTTAAGTTAAAATCCATGACGCCTACTCTTCTCAAGTGATCTCTCATCTCCGCCCACTCCGCGCCCACTCTCCTCCCATTCCCACCCCTTTCTTCTCAAGTGGTCAGCCACCATTGCAACACCATCGCAAATGTATTTGCGATGGAGTTTGCGTTTGAGTTGCCTTTGAGTGCCGGATCTGCTCTGTTTGATGTGGAGTTTTACGCTGCTCAACTCCCGTTTTCGCACATGCGCAGAGACGACTACCGGATTATCCGCATATGGATGCGTTTCCATACCTTGATGAATCGGGCCCCAAATCATTAAAAAGTTAAAATAAAATTGTAAGGTGTACCCTGTATCTATATATTAAAAAGTGGCTTCCATATTTCAGTTGGTACGGTCCAGCACGCCAGCATGCCTGAACAAACCCAGGAGAGACTTCAACAAAATTGATTTCAAGCAGTGTCCAAGGTGAGAAAATGGTAGTAGTCCCACTGTTAAAAACAATGTTGTGTCCTGTTTAAAAATCTTAAAAAAAATAAGTAATATAGATTTCCGTTTATCATTTAGATACCATCGTCATTTCTGATGAGAGTTTGGGAGGAGAGGAGGAGGGCACAGGCATCAATATTTCTAGGACTATTTCTAGAACGAATATTTTAAAGAATTGAGGGCACACATAAATGATGTGAAGAAGAAATTTCATAAACTAGAGAAAAATTATCTTGATTTGTTTCACATGCATGAAAAAGTTATGTTGGAAGCCTCTAACCAAAGGAAATTATAGTAATTAGCAGTTTAAGCTGTTCTGCAATGCGACGGATGCTTTTTGTTTACATACAGTGGAAAAAAATTATTGATTATGTTTACCAATAAAAGATCTTGGAAACAACATTCTTGTTTAGTTGGTGAACTTGCTTGATTGGTAGGCCTAAAATAAAGACAAAACCAGTTTACATGTGTAGTGGTACAAACAGATGGTGGGCACAGGTGTACTGAATATATTTCTAGCATGTCATTATCATAAGAAAATTAAGTACACAAAGATATATTATAAACATATATGTACATCTGCTCACATGTTCAATAATGGCCATATTAGGTACAATAATACAAGTATACATATATATGTATGTATATATATATGTATATATATATATATATATATATATATATATATATATATATATATGTTTGATACACAAGGGTTAGTGCTACATCATATTGCATGTTTGTCACATAACTATGCCAGTCAGAGGGTTGATGTCTTGTGTTAGCTGTGTAGAGGGTGGTAATAGGGTAACCTAGCGAGATTAAGTGGGTGGTTAAGGAATATTATAAGCTTGCCTGAAGAGGTGGGTTTTCAGAGACCGCTTGAAGGTTTGAAGACTAGCGAAAAGTCTTAATGTGCGAGGGAGTGAATTCCATAAAGTGGGTGCAACCTGAAAAAAGTCCTGCTACTGAAAATGGTTGGAAGTGATGGAAGTGGAAGAGAGACGCAAATCTTTTGCAGAATCGAGGAGTTGAGTTGGGAGGTATTTTGAAACAAGTGAGGAGATGTATGTTGGTGCATATACAGATTTGAAGAAATAGACATGCAGCGGAGGGCTGGCAAACTTCAGCCTGGTGGACAAGACTCGAATCGGCAGCCAATTCTAAAAGGGAAAAATGCAGCCCAAGGTAGCCCAATATGGGACTGGCCCGGGGGCATATGCCCCCCTGACACCCAGCCCGATCTGCCCCTGATGACTCGTCACATGTAACATCAGTAAATAAGCGAGACTTTATTGAGAATATGTATTTTCACATGTGTTACACTGTTGTATACACTTGCATACAGGCAGGGCTGGACTGGGACTAAAAATCCACCCTGGAATTTGAAGCATACAGCCCCACCTCTGTTGATGAGCAGGAAAAAACTGCATGCTGCTGCGCAGCGGCGGCGCCGCCAAGGGCGTGGCCACATGTTGGGGGCATGGTCAACATGGGGCATTGATACATAAATTATAATAAAACATTGCATTTATAAGGCCCTCCCCATCCACATCACGCCACCCCCAACCCCAGAAACACATTACAACATCCCCAGTCCACTGTACTTATCTATGTTTCTGATGCTGCTGATATCCATCAGGGTGGGAACTTCCTGTAGAGTGAGCAGGGAAGCTCTTAGTCTCACAAGATTAATAAATCTCATGAGACTTAGAGCTCCTCGGCTTGGTCTGCAGGCTGTGTTCTGTCCCGGGACTGGGAGCAACTATCAGAATTCCTCCTGCTAACCAGGGCTGGATTGGGGAGCCCTAGGCACTTAAGACAGGGGGGCTCCTATGATGTAATATGGTTTTTAGACACATTTTCAACAAATACACAGGCAATACTGTAAGCGCTACTGTTAGGTGCACACAGTTCTGCCTTCACAAGCAGTACAATGTGAAGCAGGACATACGTCCCAACTGTATTTGCAGTCAGACCTTGCAGTCACCCACCAAATTCAGGACAGTTGGCAGACTGTCCTGCTCTCTCCTACCTGTCTTGTCATTTTCACCACTTGTGGCTGCTGGTGTCTTTAGATCAGTTTCTGCTTGTCTGAATCTTGGAATGTTGGGGGCCCTATTTGGAAAAAAAAATGGGTGCATGAAATTTAGAAAACTCCAACCAGCATCGGTGTTAAATCAATATAGCACCCATGTTTTAAAATTAGGCCTCACTCCAGCCCCAACATTAAAATAATAGTATTCACATTTGATAAATACATCTATTTCCCTCCCACTAGCCCTGACATTAAATAGTATATACATTTAATAAATATGCCTATTTCCCTACAACCAGCCCCAAACATTAAATAAATAGTATTCCCATTTAATAAATAAACCTATATCCCTCCAAACAACCCGAGCAAGAAATTAAATAGCATTTAAGTTTAATAAAAATAACCATTTCCCACAACCATCCCAGGCATTAAATAATTCATAATCACATTTAATAAATAGACCTCATTTTCCCCAAACAGTCCCACATTCACTTAATAGCACACATTATAGTCATATACTGTCCCCCACACATATTATAGTCATACTTACCAACTTTGAATAGTTGGTTTCCTGGAGCCTGTCATGGGAGGTGGGCGTGATGGGGGCGGGGCTCCAAAAATGTGCATCATTTTGGACCCGCCCCTGTGACATCATGACGCAACCGCGTCATTTGACAGCGGAGGACGGGGTCAAACGCCGCGATTCCCCGGGAGTCGCGGCATTTGGGAGCTAATTCTGCCCATTTCACTAGGAAGTGGGGCACTTCTTAGTGAAGTGGGCAGAATTCGGGAGATTGCCACACTCACCCGGGAGTCCGGGAGACTCTCACAAAATGCGGGAGTCTCCCGGACATTCCGGGAGAGTTGGCAAGTATGATTATAGTCATATACTTTCACTTACTCATACAACCCCCCCCCTGCAGACATTTTCACTCACTCGTACAACCCCCCCTGCAGACATTTTCACTCACTCGTGCAACCCCCTGCAGACATTTTCACTCACTCGTACAACCCCTCCATTCCCCTACAGACATTTTCACCCCACCCCCGCAGTCATTTTCACTTTATTCCCCCAACTGCAGACATTTTCACTCACTCTTACAACCCCCTGCAGATGTTTTCACTCACTCTTACAACCCCCCTTCCCCCTACAGACATTTTCACTTCTCCCCCTTCCCCCTGCAGACATTTTCACTCAATCCCCCCCTTCCCCGCACAGTCATTTTTACTTATTCTCCTACATCTGTGTGCAGTACTGAAGACCCAGAGTAAGGAAACATTAAAGCAAACACATATTTACGTTTGATGTAGTGTTTTATATATAGTATAAAGCATTCACTGGAGTTTATATATACACATATCATAGATGTATATGAACAGATATAAACATTTATGTAATATCAATTGTACAGATTAAAGATATAATGATCAGGATTATGTTTAAAAGGTAAAATCATATATAAATGAAGAGAGACACTTAAAACAATACACTCTCTAACCCTTGTGATGCAAATGAACTTCTGTCATAGACCAGGACAACAAAGTCTTGTATTCTACACATACTAAACACATTACAGAGCATGAAAGGTCAAGCCTTTCACCTGTCACTATCCCCCCTGCGCCATTTTCTCTATCCCCTGAACGGAATGCAAAAAAAATTGAGAACACCAACTTACCTCCACAGACTGCACATGGCAAAGGCTTTTACGCGGCTGCGCATGGACGTCAAACGTCATGACGTCACATCGCGCGGCTGTGCGAAAGTAAAAAAAAAAAAAAAAAAGATACGGGACTCGGAAGCGCAGGGAACCAGACCGACCCATACAGCCATTGCCCCTTCTGGCCAGAAGTGCCAGACGGCCAGTCCGGCCCTGCATACAGGAACACATACATAACATACAAACCCAGAAAGGTGTAACACTTTTACACAAGGAATATCACTGACTGGTATTAGCGCTACTAACCTGAGAGGCGCAGAGTCTAACACACCACCGGTGTTCACCAGGGACCCCCGCAAGGAGGTTTGGGCTTTGCTGCGTGCGATGTGCAGGTTGCGCTTCTCCCAGGAAGTCACCAGTGCAGCGACTAGAGGGTAGTCAGACAGGCCGAGTTAAAACCAAGGAAGCGAGGTACCACGGAGAGTAGGCAAGAGTAGTCAGGAACGGTCCAAAGGTCAATACCAGTGCGGGCAGCGAAGTACAAGGGATATCTGGAAGAGAGGTCAAACAAGCCAAGGAGTCAAATACACAGGAGGTCAGGAACAGGAGTATAAACTAAATGCTGGAGCTGGTTAGAACCAATACTCTGGCACTAGACATGTGTCAGAGGCTGCTTTAAGTACTCTAAGGTGCCTCCTGATTGGGTTAGGGAGATTTAGGCGGTTTAGACATGCTGGCTGCAGACAGGTGAGTAGAGATAGAAATCTGCTGCTAGGCAACAGGACGAGGATTGCGGAGAGAAGGTGTCTGAGGCACCTGACAAAAGGTGTCACCGTTGAAGGAACTGTTGGCAGATTGTCGGGCAGAGGATTGTGAGTATTGACAAATTGCAAGATAGGAACGACATTGTTCCATCGTTGATCGAGATTTTTAGTTTGGGTTAAAAATCAAATAAAATGATACAATGTGCTTTGGACCAATAATTGTTCATCGTACACACTAATCTATATCAGGCTGTGATTGGCCCAATAACCGGCTGAAATCTCTGTGGTGTGTATCCAGCCTTAGAATTTGTAGCTGGAGCAAGAGATGTGGCAGAAAAACAAGTAACTTTGAGACGCTCAGAGCTTTATTCGGACATGGCTGCATGTGTTTCAGTTTGGCACACCGCTACTGTATATTGACTATGGAAAAACATCCCTACCTCACCCCGTTCACTCCCCAAATTCTAAGGCTGAAGTATGTGTACTTAGAGTTAAGAGACAGAGCAGATAAGTCTGTATTCACGGATGTATCTCCATGTTTTGGGCATGCGCAGATTGATTTTGCGTATGATACACTCAAAATCGGCAGATACGTGCCTTGATGAATCAGGCCCAGAGTGTTTAGCGTGCACTTAGCGCTGGAATAACTATAATTATATATATGTTATTACCAGTATATGTGTAGAAAAAATAAAATTAAGAAAAGGACAAATTAGTACTGTGTGCGGCGCTGCGGATACTTTGTGGCGCCTAACAAATAAATGATAATAATAATAATAATAATAACCTACAGTGCATAATTGCCAGTACTATTGCTTTACCGTTCCCAAATATACTTATCATGTGTGAATATATAAACTAGTGTGGCATTTACAAGAGAGCTTAGAATCTACTAATAGCAGGTAGAAGATTATAGTGTGCATGTAGTGAACTGAGAACGAATTCAATAAGTGAGCATAGTTGCTTGTAGAAGCTGATGTGAAATAGTGTGAAAGATTCTCACAGCTTTGTTGAAAAGAGAAGCTATAGTTGTAATAACACATCTAAAGGAGTAAGTAACTAAACTCCGAATGAGAATACTTGATTGATTCGTATAAGCTGTACACTACATAGTAAGGATTTGAAAAACACTACAATAGAACTAAGTTGACATATGATACAATGTTGCAGCACATAAATACTGGTAATTTATAAGAAAAGGAAAAATAACCCTCAGCCTGTGAACACAAACTAAGCACTGATATATAGGTTCTGTAGACACTCATATTAAGAATAGGATCATTATTTTTTCACTTTTAATTTATACTACGCAGCAGTATAAATTGAAATATTGAAACATGCTAAGGCATATCAATAGGGATATCAGTAATAAGTTCTATAGGAGATAAGAGTTTACTTTATAACTATCTACAGGAAACAACTTATAATTACCCTAAGAGCAAGATAATCAGCTTCAGGAATTAATAATGTTATGCTCACATTGTGACCATTTCTAGAATTACCTAAGTACAAAAAAATAGAGTAATTTTTAGCTGACATAAAATCAGTGTCACACATCAGGTTCTTAGACCTTCTTACCTGGTTCATCACCTTATGGCCATCATGCCAGTCCTGGACGCCTATGGTACTCCTGAGTCCTGTGCCACTATCTGTAAACACCGTGCTCTGTGCTATGTGTGTGTATCACCTACGAAGTGTCTCAGGTCCTGCCCACAGTATCCTCTGCATCCATCTCACATACTCCACTCTGGGTTTAGTCTCTCATTAATTGCTTTATCAGGTGCCAGTCCTGTGGTTCATTCCAGCTCTCAGTTCCCTGTAGCATATTCTAGGTCTTTGTGCCTGGGTTCAGATCTCAGTCCTGAGTGTCCAGTGATCGGTTCCAGTCCTGAGTTTGCAACTGCAGATTCCAGTCCTGAGATCTCTGGTTCAGACTTTATTTCTGAGTTCATGTCTCAGTCCACCAGTGCCACTCTTCTGGGTTAGGCACAGATGAGCAGGAGCTTCCTCATGGCTCCCAGATTAAATTTCTCATTTACTAAGCCAGATAAGCCCAAGGGTCCTGATCCAGATCTCCAAAACCCAACACTCGTGACAATTTGTTCTGGTCCTATGAATCTGGCAGGGGAACTTACCCCATTGGCGTACAGTCCAGATACTAACTGAATGCATAGAAAGATAAGAAACCACTCAGGGCCTAGTAAAGAGATTCCTGCAGGAACTCTCTACACGAATTCACACCGATCAAGCGTCTCTGAACCGAAAGCCATCACTCCAGACATCCAAACTGGTGAGGTCTGGTTCTCCACCTCCTCCATCCAGACTCTGCCTTTCCTATGCTGGCCAATTACGATGGGGACCACAAGGCCTGATGAAGGTTTTTAAATCCGTGTAGCATTCACTTTGAATTACAGCCTGTGAACTTCACTACAATGAGAACCATCTCATTGCTAGCAGGACAAATCTTGGCGTGGGCATCTCCACTCTGGAAGAAGTCTGATTTTATCCATTCAGATATAGATGGCTTTCTGGCTACCTTTCATAGGATCTTTGAGGATCCACGGAGAGCCACCTCAGCTGCATCCGATATTCTACGACTACATCAGGGGTCTAACTCAGTGGGACAGTATGTGGTGCAGTTCAGAACCATGTCTTCCAAGTTATTATGGAACAATGAGGCTCTCATCCCTGCCTTCTGGCAAGGCCTCTCTGACCACATTAAGGCTGAGATAGCGGCTCAGGAGCTACTAGCTTGCTTTAACAAATTGATCTCATTCTGTAATTATGTGGACCTCTGATTCCGGTAAAGAGCTCTGGAGGTGGGAAGGGCTGTGCACTCCAAAGAGACATTATCACCTCATAGGGATTCAGATTGTCCTATAGATCTCATTACAGAGAATACCCTGTCATGTGGAAGAGTCTATCCTCTTGTTAAGGATTCCCAGTGTGAAAACCATGGACAATAGTTGTGAATGCAAACAAAGTATCTTTATTTAGAACACTGGTCACAAATGTAATAAATAGGTGCAGTCAATGGTTAACAGTATGCATAGTATGTACAAACAGCAGGTACCAGGTATAACTTGGAAACTGCAGCAGGAAAGACTGGTGACCATGTATACATATGACGTGCAGGCACAAGGAGACTGAATATCAGGTTAGTCTGGAGGCTTGAGGCACTGGATGGTTGAAATACAGACACAGTGTTAGGAACTTACCTTGTTCCCGTTCCGCTGCACTGTCAGCGGGAGCTGACAGCGGTGTCCATCTCTTCAGCGCTTCTTCTGTTAGCGCTGCCGCACTTCCGGGTTCTCTCTGCTGCTGATCATGTGACTCCTGGGCGGGGAATTCAAACTCCTATATCTTCCCTGCTCTGACACGCTGCCTGTGTCAGAGCAATGTGTTTCCTGTTCCTGGCTACCGTTCCTGTGTCCTGACTCCTGTGAACCTGCTCCCTGTTAACCCCTCTATTCCTCCTACTCCTGTGTACCTACCTGGCTGTGACCTGACTATTCTCTGGATCTCCCTCTGGCACCGCATACCTGATACCTTCTGTGTACCGACTCGGCTGTGTTACCAACTATTCTCTGGATCTCCCTCTGGCACCGTATACCTGATACCTTCTGTGTACCGACCTGGCTGTGTTACCAACTATTCTCTGGATCTCCCTCTGGCACCGTATACCTGATACCTTCTGTGTACCGACCCGGCTGTGTTACCAACTATTCTCTTGATCCTGCCACGCACCCATTGCCTCCGTGCATCTACCGGTTAATGTTCCAGACCCACTACGCCTGGAATTAACGGTTAGTGCCTGTACTTGCACCGCATTGTCTATTTTCTTGTCTGCCTGCCATCACTTAGAACTTTCTCCCTTACGTCAGTAGGCTAATCTGGGGGCCGCGACCTGCGGTTCTTCGGCAGCTAAGCCCACACTACCTTGCGGTGGTTCTTGGTGAAGACCGGAAGGCCGTTAGACTCCGCGCCCTAGGTAAGCCTGTGCTAATACTGACTAAGGCATCAAAATCGTAACAGTTTGCTCTGACCCTTATCTAACTGATGGAAGCGACAGGGAATCCCACTGCGAGAGTACTACTGGATAACTTAGCGGCTTAGGTTGAGGAACAGGGAAAAAATCAAGAACAGTTATTACAGATTCTGCAGACTCTAACAGGTTGGATACGCTCCAAGCAGCTCAGGTGGCAGCTCCTAATCCTCCACCTGCTCCGGCCCCACAGCCTGCCCCCGCTCCAAGCGGTTCAGCTGTATCTGCTTCCACCACCTCTCAACTCCGCATACCTAACCCACCCAAGTTCAATGGGGATCCTAAGGAATGCCGAGGCTTCTTGAACCAGTGTGCTATTCAATTCGAACTTTTGCCCGGAAACTTTCCCACACAGAAAACTAAAGTCGCATATATTATTTCCTTATTGTCTGGTCAAGCGCTTGCCTGGGCTTCTCCTCTCTGGGAACATGATGACCCCATTCTCCATAATTGTGCCACTTTCGTGGAAACCTTCAGACGCATCTTTGATGAACCCGGACGAGTCTCCAGTGCAGCTTCTGGACTCCTCCGTCTGCGCCAGGGTACCCTTACTCTGGGCCAGTATGCCCTTCAATTTCGCACTATGGCGGCCGAACTTCGTTGGAACAATGAAGCTTTAGTGGCCACATTTTGGCAAGGCTTGTCCGATCGTATTAAGGATGAGCTAGCAGCCCGAGAGTTACCCACTACCCTGGATGCTTTGATCTCTCTCTGTAACCAGATTGATATACGTTTCCGTGAACGCACTCAGGAGAGAGAGAGTTCCCGTCGATCTACTTTCCGTTTGGCTCCTCGCTTCCAAAGTCCTATTACACCGGAGGAAGAGCCTATGTAGTTGGGAAGAGCACGTTTATCCCAGGAGGAAAGAGAGAGGCGGTTCAAGAATCGTTTATGCCTTTATTGCGGGGAACCCGGTCATGTCCTGAGTCAATGTGGGAAGCGCCCGGGAAACGATCGGACCTAACTGATGACGGAGAGACTAAGTTAGGTATGAACATTCTCTCTCCTATGGATTCTAGTTTTTCTATCCAAGTTATTCTGCAATATACTGATAAACAATTGTCTCTTCCAGCGCTTATTGACTCCGGTGCAGCGGGGAACTTTTTACGAGCTGACATTGTAGAGCGGTTATCATTGCCTAGGCAACCCTTAGATCCACCTATTGCCATTACAGCTATAGATGGCAGTCGTATCATTGGAGGATCCATTAAGAACAGAACTGTCAACATGTCTCTACGCATTGGAGCCTTGCACACTGAGGAAATCTCCTTCTTAGTCATTCCAAAGGCTATCAACCCGTTGATCTTAGGCCTACCTTGGCTCAGACTTCACTCCCCCACTTTAGATTGGCAGAAACCGGAAGTTCTTGCATGGGGTTCAGAGTGTCATTCTCGATGTCTTCCCAGGATTCATAGACCCGCTATGGGCTGTCTTCCAACACCCTCCGGTATTCCTCCTCAATATCATTCGTTTTCTGATGTCTTTTGTGAAAAGGAGGCTTCCAAGTTACCCCCTCATAGACCTTGGGATTGCTCCATTGAATTGTTGCCGGATAAGATACCACCTAGAGGACGGGTATTTTCATTATCTCTACCCGAATCAGAGGCCATGTCCCTATATATTAAGGAGAATTTAAACAGGGGTTTTATCCGGAAATCCTCGTCACCAGCAGGAGCAGGTTTCTTTTTCGTAAAAAAGAAGGACGGCGGATTGCGTCCTTGCATAGACTACCGTGGCCTCAACGCCATAACGAAAAAGAATAGGTACCCCTTACCATTAATCTCTGAACTCTTTGATAGGATCAAGGGAGCTTCAATTTTTTCTAAACTGGATTTGAAAGGGGCCTACAACCTTATCCGTATTAAACAAGGGGATGAATGGAAGACGGCGTTCAATACGCACGATGGGCATTTTGAGTATCTTGTCATGCCATTTGGACTTTGTAACGCTCCTGCGGTTTTTCAAAATTTCATTAACGAAGTTTTTCAGGATTTCCTGTATCAATTTGTTGCCATCTACCTAGACGATATTCTTATTTTTTCACCTGATATTATTACTCATCGCCATCATGTCTCCTTGATTCTTCAACGCCTTCGGTCGCATCATCTGTACTGTAATGTGGACAAGTGTGTCTTTGAAAAAACGCATCTTCCTTTTCTTGGTCACGTGGTTTCTGGCTCCGGATTACGTATGGACCCTGAGAAATTAAAGGCGATTTCCGATTGGCCCCAACCGGTTGGACTTAAGGCCATCCAGCGTTTTATTGGGTTCTCTAATTATTACTGCCACTTTATCAAAGGGTTTTCGTCTGTTATTGCACCCATCACTTCCCTGACCAAGAAATCTGCCAACGCTAAGACCTGGCCACCAGAGGTGGTAGAGGCCTTCAAGTATCTTAAAGAAGCCTTCATATCGGCACCTATTCTTCAACAGCCAGATTCTTCCTTCCCCTTTTTTCTCGAAGTTGACGCATCCTCCACTGGAGTAGGAGCTATTTTGTCTCAGAAGAATTCTACTGGAAAGTTTTCTCCCTGTGGCTTCTTTTCTCGTAAATTCAATTTTTTCTAAGTGATGGCAGGCAGACAAGAAAATAGACAATGCGGTGCAAGTACAGGCACTAACCGTTAATTCCAGGCGTAGTAGGTCTGGAACAGTAACCGGTAGATGCACGGAGGCAATGGGTGCGTGGCAGGATCCAGAGAATAGTTGGTAACACAGCCGGGTCGGTACACAGAAGGTATCAGGTATACGGTGCCAGAGGGAGATCCAGAGAATAGTTGGTAACACAGCCGGGTCGGTACACAGAAGGTATCAGGTATACGGTGCCAGAGGGAGATCCAGAGAATAGTTGGTAACACAGCCGAGTCGGTACACAGAAGGTATCAGGTATGCGGTGCCAGAGAGAGATCCAGAGAATAGTCAGGTCACAGCCAGGTAGGTATACAGGATTAGGAGGAATAGAGGGGTTAACAGGGAGCAGGTTCACAGGAGTCAGGACACAGGAACGGTAGCCAGGAACAGGAAACACATTGCTCTGACACAGGCAGCATGTCAGAGCAGGGAAGATATAGGAGTTTGAATTCCCCGCCCAGGAGTCACATGATCAGCAGCAGAGAGAACCCGGAAGTGCGGCAGCGCTAACAGAAATAGCGCTGAAGAGATGGACACCGCTGTCAGCTCCCGCTGACAGCGCAGCGGAACGGGAACAAGGTAAGTTCCTAACACAGGTGTCAGGATTACCAGTTTAGCTGGGAATCTGCGGCAGGAAAGACTGGTGTCCGTGTATACAGATGAAGTACAGGCACAAGGAGACACCGAATATCATACACAAATGGTGAAGTGCAGATTTAGTTTACCAGTTTTAGCAGCTGACAGTAGGCACCAGATGATCCATGGGAGAATCTGGCAAAGGAGGGTCAGACAAGCCAGGTGTCAGTAGCCAGAACATCCATAATAATACCAAGGAGAAAGCAGGAGAAAGGTCAAACAACACTGGAATATTGGTCACAAGAGAAGGTGCAAAACATGGAGATGTCAGGATCCAAACAGGTGTCTCACAAAGCAGCAGCAGCAGCGGAATCGAACCGACACCGGCCTGTTGGAAAAGGCAGTCTCAAAAAGGCCAGCCACAGGTATTCACAACCTGATCATATGATAAGGGGGCTAACCCCTTGCAGGCGAGGAGAAACTGTCCAGGTATAACAGCAGCACCTCTGGTAGCACAGAAGTACTTCAGGCCTAATTTGAGATAAGAACCGAGTCCTAACACCACTCTCTTTATTCGAGACATAATCTATGCTTGATTACATTAAGAAGAATCTGGAAATAGGCTTTATCTGACCATCCTCTTCACCTGCAGGGGCAGGGCTCATCTTTGTAAAGCAAAAGGATGTAGGCTTGCACCACTGTATTGACTATGAAGGACTCAACAAGATCAAAAAACAATATCCTCTACCCCGATATCTGAGTTATTCGACATGGTGAAGGGAGCTACATTATTCACCAAATTGCAGCTCAGATGGGTATATAATCTGATCAGTATCAGGGAGGGAGATGAGTGGATAACAGCTTTTAGTGTCTGTAATGGGCACTATGAATTCCTCATCATGCCCTTTAGTCTGAGCAATGCATCGGCAGTGTTCCAAAAATTTGTCAATGAAATCTTCAGAGATTTACTTTATCATAGCGTCGTAGTGTATCTAGATGATATCCTTAACTTTTCCACTGTCATTCAGTCCGACCGCAAACTTGTCAAGGGGTTCTCTGTCACTTGAGGAACAACAGGATGTACTGCAAAATGGAAAATTGCATCTTTCAGTTAGATTCTATACCCTCCCTTGGATATATCTTCTCAGGGTCTGGTCTGCATATGAATCAGGCTAAAGCGCAAGCCAAATGGCACCAACCTGCCACCTTAAAGGCGATCCAGTGGTTCCTAGAGTTTGCCAACTATTATCGTAAATTTATTCAATGCTATTCCCCTGTGGTCAGACCACTTACCACCCTTACCAAGAGGGGAACTAATCTGGCTAAGTGGTTCAAAAAATCTCAAACTGCTTTCCAGCAGCTAAAACAGTCCTTCATCTCGGCCCCTATCATCAGACAACCAGACATTTCCATTCCATTTTTCTTGGCGATGGATGCTTCATATGTTGGGGTAGAGGCAGTCCTTTTGCACCTGATGAGCAGCGGCATCCTTGCGGCTTCTTCTCATGAAAATTTCTGACAGCAAAGAGGAATTATTCCATTGACAAAAGAGAATTGCTCACTATAAAACTGGCATTGAAGGAATGGATGAACCTGTTTGAGGGTGCTCGCTACCAAGTCGCCATTTACACATACCATAAAAACTTACTCTACCTCAATGTTACACTTACCTCTCCTCTCTTCAGCGCCGTTCTCACTCTCTGCATCAGAACGGCGCAGCCCGCTATAGCCGGTCACATGACCGCATGTTGGGGGAGGGTAATTTGAAACTCCTTGTATGTAAACTGCGCTCTGACACTCGTTCAGTGTCAGAGTAACTTGTGTGTATCCTAACAAATATATATTTATACAAAAAGAATAAAAAATGGGCGGTTCTGTGAGACTTTAATACGAGATTATTAATAAATCAAATAAATTCTCAAAACAAAATAAATGATTAAAAAAGCCACTTTATAATAAACTTGGTACTGGTGACTGCAACTTTTCTGGGGATTTGTTGTGTGACAATCCCAAAAGAAATTGGAACAATATAGACAGTTAAGAAAAGCGCAAATCTCCTATAGCAAGTAAATCATACCACCACAGATTTATCAATCCACATATAGTAATTTAATTAATGTAAAATGCATGCAAAAAATAAATACACAATAATCAGAAATAATTAAAAATACTTAAAAACAAATAAAAAAAGTCAAATTTATTTCAATTAGGAACCCAATGTGTTATTCAATAGTATCATTAGTGCACTAGTAGAACATAGTCATCTTGTAAGTTGTAACAATCCTTCAAATAAATATTTCCCGTTCAGGATTCAAACTCTAAAACTTTCACTAATCCACTATATTGTTATGAAATAAAATGCTGATCAAAAGAATTATGAGGAATATTCCAAACCAATGATGTTAACAATAGGATCCACTTTGCGATTCCACTTTAAACAGAACAACAGTTAATAAAGCTGAACTCAGCTGCTCCATGACTTAGGGAGCGGTATGTACATAGAGCTTGGCACAGTTGTGTCGGCAGTTGTGCTCTCCGTCGGCTACTGACACCACCATTTACTCTTGATAATTTGCACACAGTCTCCAAAGTACAACAGTATATTTACTCACATTAGATTTTTGTTCCCAAGTGGAAAAAAGATATGGATCCACTCTTTTAGAGGTTGGTGTTTCTCCTCATAAAATCCTCGATTGCACATGGCAGATAAACTTACGTGTTTCTTCATAAACAATGCTCTTTTTTGACAGAATTGAAGTCCCTAGTAATCATGCTATAGCAGATAGGGCAATATCCAGGAATGAGAGGGGTTTTTTGTTCACTTGTTACCCGGTGACCCCCACTTTTTATTATTTACCTAAAATACATAAGTCAATTACTTAACCTCCTGGACGTCCCATTATTTCTGGTGTTGGGTCCCTCACGTCTAATTTGTCACTATTTGTTGATACCATATTGCAGACCCACATCGTGACACTTAAATCCTATATAAAGGATACTACACAATTTTTAAACTCTATATTGTAATTTCAATGGAAAGATAGTTATTCTTTTTTGACCTGTGATGTAGAATCTTTGTATACACATATTCCCCATGAGGGAGGGGTAAATGTGGTAAAACATTATTTGGAACAAGATGAGAATTTTGATGTGTCATGGTGTGGGTTTGTTTTAGATACAATTAAATTTATTTTATCACATAATTACCTTTTTGATTCACAATATTATTGCAAATTCATGGTATGACAATGGGCACTAGGTTCGCCCCAAGAATTGCAAACCTATATATGGGTCTCTTTGAAGAACAATACATTTGGAATAGTGGGTATGGGATGAACCTGGTGCTCTATATAAGGTACATTGTTAATTTGTTTTTTATTTGGGACGGTGACACAGCTTCCTCTACCCAATTTGTTAAGCACCTTAACACTAACACTTTTGGTTTGAAATTTACAAGTTATTTTAATAAGTATGGTATTAATTTCCTGGATATTGCCGTATCAGTGGAGGAGGGGCGGATAGTTACACAAACCGGTGGCAGTCAATATTACGGCTATGGAAAAGACGACATACTTTTAAACAAAGTGACATTAACGATTGGTATAAGCCCAATAATAATAAAAAGGTTACTTACTATATAACTGATAACAACTTTTTCCAAAGGTGTAACTGACCGCTCAGTGTAATATCAGAATGGGCTAAACAGCTACACTAGGAAATTACGTAATTTACCCTAGACAGAGTGAAAATGCAGGTCTTAAAGCAGCAATACTTGGACCCCACATCGGTATGCCATTATACATGGCGTGGGGTCCGCCTATTGCCGCTTTAAAATCGGCATTTCACTCTGTCTATGGTAAATGATGGAATTTTCTAGTGTATCTGTTTAGCCCATTCGGATATTACACTGGCCCGGCCATTTAAACTTTTGGAAAAAGTTCTTAACTGTTATATAGTAAGTAGTCTTTTTATTATTATCGGGCTTACACTAATCGTTATTGTCCCTTCATTTAAAAGTATGTCGGCTTTCCCCAGCTGTTAACCCGTACTCCACCCACACATACCAATTAGAAGTGGATAGAAACCATTTTTTGCGTTTCAAAAATTGTAATTTGGATAGTTGTAAGAACAATATTCCAAAAGGACAGCACCTCAGGTTACGGAGGAACTATACCTCAGATGAGACTTTTTTTCAAAAGGCAGATTTCCTACTCAATTTCGTTTTAAGATCAAAGCTACCCACAATCACTTTTGGATAAAGCATTTTTGGAAATGAAAGAAATAAAAAGAGAAATGCTATTAGCGAAGAAACAGAAAGCTAATAGTTTTAAGAAAGAAGATATACTAGATACCAAGGAACATGTTATGTTTATTAGTCAATATAATTCTTACTCTAAGCATATTAAAAATATTATAAAAAAAATTTTTTTTAATCCTCGAACATGATGAAGTACTGATGACCTCAATCCACAAAAATCCCAAAGTTTTTAGAAGGGCTGCGACATTAAAAAATAGGCTAGTGACAAGCCATTATAAAAGTATTAAGGAAACTAATAAGAATGTTATATGCCAATCAATAAAAACTAATTGGCTCTCCAGTAAACCTAAGCTTTTTTTTTTAAATGTGGTAAGAAATATTGTATAACATGTATATTTATTCAAAAGAGAAAAACAAGCTTTCGTTCTACCACAACAAAAGAGAATTATGAAGTTGGGTATTTCATGAATTGCCAATCCAAATTTGTGATCTACTAATTGGAATGTAAATATGGTGCCCAATATGTAGGTAGGACCACAAGAACCTTGAATGTGAGATTCCTGGAACACAGGAGAAATATTGTAAAAGGAAACTGTACACATAGCTTAGCACAACATTTTATACAAAAACATAACAGCTCCCTAGAGGAGCTTCAAGTGACTAGTATAGAGCATATTAAATCAACTGCAAGAGGTGGAAACAGATTTGCTTCCCTCTGTAAGAGGGAAGAATTTTGGATTTTTTCCTTAGATTCAATGCACTCAATGGGTTTAAATTAGAGATGGGCGGGTCCGGTTCCCCAAGAACCGAACCCACCCGAACTTTGGGTATCCAAGTACCGAGCAGAGTAGCTCGGTACTCTCCCGCCCGCTCCGAATCCAAATCGAGGCCGAACGTCATTGTGATGTCGTCGGATCTCGGGGCTCGGCTCTCGCGATACTTCAAGATTATAAATACACGCCTCCACAGCAATCCATCGCCATTTGACAGAGGGAGAGAGCAGGGTGTAGTCACAGGCTGATTAGAGCAGGGACAGAGAATCCAATATTCTTTTTCCAATTGTTGTAACAAAAAATGCTAGAAAAGAGAGGAGAATAGAGGTTTTTTTTCTTTTCAATATTTGGCACTCCCCAATGCTTTTGGGGTGTCCCCCCTAATTGTGCATAAATATTTCTGGCTGTCAAAATTACTATCTGTCAGCAGTATCTTACCATATAATTTTTAACACTACAAGTGCTTTGGGCTGAGAATAGATTCAAAGCAGTCCACATATGAGCAGAATGAGCAACCAGGTTCTGTCACCAGTCCTGATGTTAGTGTTCCCAGTACGTCATCTGAGCAAGGCGATGTCAAACTACAGAGTGTTTTGAAATCAGTCCAAAAAACAAAATACAATTATTTTTTTTTTACTGTGTTGAAGCGAAAAAAAAGTGTTACTGAGCAAACAAAAAAATTGCCAACATGCCATTCTACACATGCAGTGGCAAAGAGAGAATGAGGCCTTCACCTTTGGCTATTAGTGGCAGATCCCAAAAAGTTATCGAGCCTACAATTGGTGCACAACTACTGTTACGCGTCAAAGCCGAGCTGCAAGATAACAGTAAGACATCAGAGGATAATGTTTGCTCTGATTCACAAATGACACCAATCCCTGTGGAGAGTCCATCCAACATTGGTATGTCTAATCGTGAGCATTCTGTTAGTGTACCCATAAAGAAGGGCCCTTTTAGCAGTTCTGCTGATGTGTACCTGAACAGCCCGAGTGTAGCTGGTGATACACAAACTGAGGATGCCACTTTGGTAATAGAAGAGGATGAGGGGGAGATTTGTGGAGGTGACGAGGGCGCTAATGAGGATGTTGATGATTATGATGCAGACAGATACCAAATTGCCTTTCTCAATTTCTATTTATATTCTAGATTATATAACGGCTGAATAGTTTTCTATTTTACTCCTAGTGGAGAGGGGATCTGATGCAGACAGATACCAAACTGCCTTTGTCCATTTCTTTGTATATTCGAATATCTAGTTATACAGTCTCTGCAGGCTGCTTTTTTTTTTTCTATTTTACTACAAGTGGATGGGGAAGGGGGGTCTGATGCAGACAGATACCAAACTTCCTTTGTCCATTTCTTTGTATATTCAAATTTCTAGTTCCACAGTCTGTGCAGGCTGCTTTTTTTATTTTCAACTACAAGTGGGGAGGGGGGGGGCATAGATAGCCACCAAACTACGGTGGTCCATTTAATTTTACTTTCTAGTTCCACAGTCTGTGCAGGCTGCTTTTTTATATTCAACTACAAGTGGAGGGCGGGGGAGGGGCATAGATAGCCACCAAACTACGGTGGTCCATATAATTTTACTTTCTAGTTCCACAGTCTGTGCAGGCTGCTTTTTTTATATTCAACTACAAGTGGAGGGTGTAATATACACCCAAAGACGATGGCTACATTGCCAATAATCAAAGATGGAGGAGGTAGACAACCAGGTTTGTCTGTATAATTTGCAGACAAGTGTTCGAATTAAGGACGACCTACCAGGGATTAAACTGTTTTTTTCATAATTTATTACCTTTAGAATTACCTCACTTATCTAAGAAACTGGTGGAGCACTAAATTAGGTTAATTTAGACCAATTTTTTTTTATTTTTTTCAAAAATAGCAAAACAAAACCAACCAAAACCAAAACCAAAACCAAAACACGCAATGGCGGTTTTGCAAAACCAAATACAAAACCAAAACACGGGGTTCAGTGACCATCTCTAGTTTAAATGACTGTGTAGACTAAATGTATTTTGAGTTAAATGGTGACTTATGATTTTTGAATAGATGTTGAATATCTACTGTTTATGGGAGTAAAAGAAATTCCTCTTTTTTTCTCCTTCTTTTCTTTGTTAAGTTTATTATAGAATATTTTTAATATATATATTATTATGAAAGTAGAGAGATTTATTATGTTATATGATGTATGTGTTTCATATGCATATTAGATTAACAACAAGCAATTATATTCCTATATTTGTATTTGAACATGAAATATTTATGTGAAGGATTGTTTTACATATTTTATTTTATTTTTCATTTTAAATTTATTTATTAAGTTTTGTGAACCTATATGGTAATAATTTCTTAGCCACGTTTACCACCACAGAATACATCGTTTAACTGGTATGATAAATTTAATTGTCATAGAAGAGAGTTAATTAATCATCTGTCTTTTGATTGGATGTAATGTGTTTAAAAGGAAGTCCAGCTGTGGCAAAACTATCTCTGATGAAATCACATTGTTTGTGAAGAAACGCATAAAATTGTCTGCCATTAGGATCAATGTGCATTTAAGATTGTGGATTTTATGAGGAGAAACACCAACATCTGAAGGAGTGGATCCGGACTTCATATCTGCTTGCTGGTTCTGCTCTCACCTGCCAGTCTGTGTACTGAATCTACTTGTCTGACTACTCTTCGTACCTTCCAATGGTCACCAGTTATCCCTCTTCCACAGTGTTACATCTAGAGGAAGACCAGTGGACCGCATCCTGCGAGCCCTCGGCAGTAAAGCCCATCGTACCTTGCAGCGGTTCTAAGTGAACACCGGAGGGTTTGATAGACTCCGCTCCACTGGCCAACAAGTGCAAATCTAGTTTAGCACAAGGATCCCATTCCATCTGTTATAGTTTGCTCTGACCATGGATCCTGCGGAAGACCCCTCCCATATGGATTTGCTCCAACACCTGTTGGAACGAATAGAGAAACAGGAATCTAAACAAGAACACTTATTAAAGTTCCTTCAAGGACTGTTAGCCCATATTGACACCCTGCAGACAATAATAGCAGCACATGGGCTTCGGTGCCTTCTCCTGAAGCTAGTGCCACTTTAGCCTCAGCCTCTCCACTGCGCATTCTAACCCCCATAAATTTGACGGAGATCATAAACTTTGTAGGGTTTTTTTGAACTAATGCACAATACAATTTGAGCCTCTACCTAAAAACTTCCCTTCAGAAAAAGCTAAGGTTGCGTATATTAGCTCACTTCTTTCGGGCCAGGCATTAGCCTGGGCCTCACCACTCTGGGAGAGGAATGACCCCTTTGCTACACAATTACGCCAACTTCTTCTCCACTTTCAAGAAGATTTTTGAAGAACCAGGCCTAGTGTCTAATGCCACTACTGGAATCCTCCGTCTTCGCCAGGGTAACCTATCTGTTGGACAATATGCTATTCAGTTCAGAACTGTGGCATCATAGGTAAGGTGGAATAATGAAACATTGGTTGTCACCTTTTGGCAAGGTCTTTCCAACCAAATAAAGAAATGGTATCTCGTGAACTACCTGCTTCCTTAGATGAATTGATATCTTTATGCGTCAAGGTAGATCTTTGTTGTAAAGAATGAAACCTGAAAAAGAACAGTCTTGGCGCAATTCCTACCACTTAGCACCAAACTTCCAGACTCCTATTCAACCTTCTTAAAAACCTATGCAGTTATGGAGGACTCGGCTCACTGCTGAAGAGAGGGAGAGGAGGTTCAGGAATAAGCTATGTTTACATTGTGGTGAGGGGGGTCACCTCCTAGAAACCTGTCCCAAGCACCCAGGAAATGCCAAAGCCTAACGAGGACCGGAGAGGCCACTTTAGGTTCTTCTTGTCATATTCTCTCCTACTCTTACAATAAGGACAGTCTTGTCGCTACCGTTCGCTTGCTCATTGGCTCTGTTACCCTATCTCTTCCAGCCCTTCTGGATTCGGGGGCCGCAGGAAATTTTATTTCTTCAGCCACCGTCTCACAGTTCTCCATTCCTACTCAAACTTTGGAACACCCTGTCTCCCTTTATGCCACCAATGGTGGCGAGATCATTGGAGGACTTATTCCAACTAGGATGGTTCCCTTAACTCTTCAAATTGGTTTCTTGCAATAAACCCCAATTTCCTTCCTAGTGATACTCAAGGCAATCAACCCCCTCATTCTGGTGCTTCCTTGGCTGTGTCTTCATTCACCCACCTTAGATTGGCGTTCTGGGCATATTGTGTCCTGGGGCCCACATAGCTATTTGAATTGTCTAAAGAAAGTGGTTCTGGCCTGCATTAAGCTGAGCGCCCCATCTGCTTCCTATTGAGTACCAGAGGTTTGCGGATGTCTTCTGCGCACAAAAAGTCACCAAACTACCATCTCATTGAGATTGGTACTGTGCCATTGTCCTTCAGCCTGGTAAACCCATTCCCAGAGGGCGTGTATTTCCTTTGTCTATTCCAGAAGCCAACGCCATGTCTGAAAACATTCAGGGTAATCTTAAGAGAGGGTTTGTACAATAATCTTCTTCCACTGCAGGAGCAGGCTTCTTCTTTGTAAAGAAGAAAGTCGGAGGTCTTCGCCCCTGTATAGATTATCGGGGTCTTAACTCTATCACTCTGAAGAATAGATACCTACTTCAATTGATCTCAGAACTATTCGATCAGATCAAGGGTGCCACTATCTTCTCTAAATTACACCATTGGGAGCCTATAATTTAATCAAAATTAAAGAGGGGGATGAGTGGAAAACAACCTTCAGCACTTTGAATACCTTGTAATGTCCTTCGGGTTGTGCAATGCTCCAGCGGTATGTCAAAATATTATGTATGAAATCTTCCAAGACCTCCTTTATCAGTTCTTAGTTGTTTATCTGAACGACATCCTTACTTTCTCCAAGGATTCACCGTAAACATGTAGTGGAAGTTATGGCTCATTTAAGGAAATACAGGTTATTCTGTAAACTTGAGACGTGTATCTTTGAGCAGGAGCAACTACCATTTCTTGGTTACATAATTTTGGGAACTGGACTCCAAATGGTTCCATCTACACTCAAAGCTTTTCTAGATTGGCCACTACCATCAGGCCTCAAAGCTATGCAGCATTTTTGAGAATTTTCTAACAATTATTGGCCATTTATTAGGGAGTTCTCCTTTTTGGTAGCACCTATTACAGCTCTCACTTGGAAATTAGCCAATGCCGAAGATTGGTCTCCAGAAGCAGTTAAAGCTTTTAATAAACTTAAGGCTTTATTCTCTAATGCCCATATTCTTCTACAACATAACTGCCAACGTCTTTTCTTTGTAGAAGTTGATGCATCTTCTGTTGGTGTTGGAGTTGTTTTGTCCCAACGAGATTCTGATGGGAACCTTCACCCTTGCGGATTCTACTTGTGTCATTATTTACCTGCAAAGAAAAATTACAGAATTGGTGACAAAGAGCTGTTAGCCATCAAACTGGCTCTATCATAAAGGAAACATTTATTAGAAGGTGCTCAATTCCCAGAAACTATTTATACTGATCACAAAAATCTTCTGTATTTGCGTTCAGCACAGTGTTTGAACCCTCGCCAAGCGATGTGGGCCTTGAACTTCTCTCTTCTCACATTTAGTCCCGGCTCTAAAAATACCAAAGGGGACGTTCTTTCTCGCTCTTTTGATGCCACAGACACTGAATCTTCTGAAGAGATCAAGTTTATTCTAGACACTAAGGGCTAGATTTACTAAGCTGCGGGTTTGAAAAAGTGGAGATGTTGCCTATGGCAACCAATCAGATTCTATCTATCATTTTGTAGAAGGTACTAAATAAATGAAAGCTAGAATCTGATTGGTTGCTATTGGCAACATCCCTGCTTTTTCAAACCCGCAGCTTAGTAAATCTAGCCCTAAGTGTGTATTAGCAGTCACACCTCTTAGGGAGAGCAGTTGTCCTCCTGGTAAAACTTTTGTAGTACCCCACCAACGTTGTAAACTATTATGCTGGGCCCATAGTTCCCTCTTCTCAGGCCATGCAAGCATTCGAAAGACTTATGAGTTCGTTTCATGAAATTATTGGTGGCCTTCCATACGTAGTGATATTAAAGATTTTGTCTCTGCGTGTTCAGATTGTGCCCAACATAAGGTTCCTAGGAAAAAACCTTTGGGTCCTCTCCTTCCATTGCCAATTCCTGATGTTCCGTGGTCTCAAATCTCGATGTATTTTATTACAGACCTTACCTGTTTGTAAGAATTGTACAGTCATTTGGGTCATCACTGACCATTTCGCTAAAGTTGCTCATTTTGTTCCTCTCAGAGGCCTTCATCTTCCACCTTGGCTGATATTTTTATCAAAGAGGTCTCCCCACTTCATGGATGTCCCACACATATAGTATCTGACTGGGGATCTCAATTTGTATTAGTGATGGGAAATCTAGTTCATTTTGGAGATTAGTTCATTATGATCTAGTTCACACAAAAGATTAGTTCAAAAGATTAGTTCATTTGGCTCATTTGACTCAGTAGTTCATTTGGCTCCTTTGACTCAGTAGTTAATTTGGCTCATTGAGTTCATTTGACTCAGTTAGTTCATTTGACTCAGTTAGTTCATTTGACTCAGTTTGTTCATTTGTCTCAGTTAGTTCATTGGCTCAGTTAGTTCATTAGGCTCAGTTAGTCCAGTTAGATCACTAGCTCTGGAACACTGCTGAGAGAAGTGATTGGAGACATAGAACTAGTATATTACACATACTATAGGTATATCTACTACTACCTCATTAGAAGAGTTATAGTCCTGTTAAAATGATCAGATAAGTTTAATATGTAAGATCATTTTTAATATTTTAAAAAGGGCAATCACTTATATAAAAACTAGTAGTGACATGTTGAGCTCTGCAAAGTTAATTACAAACAAAATGTATTTAAAAATGTAATAAAAGCACTCACATGAGGTAATAGAAGTAACGCTAGAAACCAATGATACAGCTCAACGCGTTTCGTCACGTGAGTGCTTTTATTACATTTTTAAATAAATTTTGTTTGCATACCAATTCATCTTTTTTCAATCTTATTCATAGCTGCCAAATGAGTGAGGTTAGGATTTTGAAGCAAATGGTGGTGCACATGTGCAAAGCTACAATCAACAAGTCTCTTGAGATGTGAGATTTCTTATGTTATCTGGTACGCAGATTTTATATTTCTTGCACTCACATGGGTGTCCTGTTATGTGATTCTGGGATCTAGGTCCCATACACTTTATAGAACCTCGGTGTGTAGTGGTGAACCATCCCTATTGAGTGTATTATCTATACGGTGTTACACTATGTTTGCTTTTTTCCCATTGATTTGCTGATTGGTGGAGATTTGGAGGAATACGATCATAGCAGAGGCTACTCCATCTTCTCTTCGATACTCATTGCTGCTTACCTCACGGTACGCATGTTATTACTTATTCCCATCTTGTTTATTTGATATCAACAAACACACATATATAAGGAGCGCTAATTACCCTAAAACACACGATTGAGATGCTGCTGTCTAAACGGGATCTGGACCCATTTGGAAAATAGATACTAAAAAATAAATAAATATAAGATAGCGCAAAGCTCAAATCGGCATGAAAATTTAATACATAAAAATATACATATAAATATATGTATACCCAATATAAATGAGCAAGTTGCTACAATATACACTGGAGTAGGATGGAGACAATATTAAAAATAACTAAATAGTACATGTGATTGTATCACTTGGATAATATGCATAACATTATTTAGTGTCCTTAGAATGCATCACATAATAAATAAAACCAGGTTCGGAAAAGGTTTTGAATGTCCTGTATATATTACTCGTATCGTATAGACTACCATCCGGGTTGATTGCAACGCTATACGTATGTAAACTCTCCTTCAATGTACATATGAATAAATCGAAATTCTGGTTGGCAAACAACAATAGAAAGTATACACATATAGTGGCAGTTGATAAGCAGGTTTGATGACCTCCGGAAAGGCACTAAGTGAGACACCGTCAGATTCAAAAGAGCCGTGGCTAGCTTCTGTAAAGTGCAGATAATTTTTTAAATTCATATCCAGAGTAATCTGAGCAACTATACAGAGAAGGTCGCTCTCTTCCAAGGGTCATATCTCAATATGTTGAATATTTGTATAGCATGTTATAAGTATAGGCGTAATGTTGCCAATTTGTGGGTGGGCTCACTGACCTAAGCTCCCAGCTCTGAATACTCATGTAAATTGTAGTAGGTATATGGAGCTTAGTTGTTATAAAAAGACATATGCATCAAACCTGCATGCCGGGTTCAGTGTCCTCCGCCTGCGGCTTCAGCCGTATCAGCAGCCGCTTAGATGAATCATGAAAACAGCGGATGTGTAAAGTCCTACCCCGGGTTAAAAGAGGTTAAAATTTCTCAAATCTCCAATCCTCCAGTTAGTAGTATAGTATTCCCCTGACGCGTTTCTCGGCACTGGTTTGCCGTTTCATCAGAGTCATTGCCTCAGACACTGAACCCGGCATGCAGGTTTGATGCATATGTCTTTTTATAACAACTAAGCTCCATATACCTACATTCCTCTCTAATGTAACATGGCTTTGCCAAGGTTCTAATTTACTCCTTTTGTTTGCTTTGCTCTCCTTAACGACTCATAGTTGTTTAAATCACTACTAGGTACAAATGACTGTCCAGCAACTAATCTATTTGGTGAGAGACAATATAATATGTCACTGCAAAAGCAAGGTGAAAGGCAGCACATAAAACATTTCTAAAGAGGATAGTTGAAGAAGTCGCCCATAGCAACCAATCAGCTTCTATCTATAACTTATGAAGTACATTCTATAAAATGATATGCAGAAGTGGATTGGTTACTGAGTGTAACTTCTTTATCTATCCCCTTTAGAAAGTTTGATGTATTACCCCTATAAAATTGAGATCAGTGCAATCAGGATATAGAGGAGATGTAATAAACCTTAGGGGGAAATTTTTACAGCTGTAAAAAAGACCCAGAACAGGCATCACATCACTGGGGGCGGGGCCAAAATGGCCCAATTCACAAAGCCCCGCCACCTACACCCATACCTTGCTCCAGGAACTCCCAGATGTAACCAACATAATGTTGACTAATCAAATTCTGTCATTTATCTAGCAGAGTCTATAAAATGGAAGAAAATGATTGGTTGCCATGGGCAACATTTCCACTTTATCTCTCTTGAAGGTTTAATACATCTCTCCTGTATATATGGTGGAGTAAACAGAACTACAGTATATAGTATGCAGCACTCAGCAGTACAATGTGTCTTGAGCTGACAGGGAAGGGAATGTATCCTGTGACTCATGAGCTAAATTATCTAAATGATTCAAATGAGCCAGAAGAGCCATATGAGTTAGAAGAGTCATATGAGTTAGAATCTCATATGAATCAGAAGAGTCATATGAGTCAGAAGAGTCATATGAGTCATTAAAGTGAAAAGAACTAGATGAACTATTGAACTCCTGAGCCAGGAGAATGACGCATGACTCATAGTTCAGTGATCAGCTCCACAGAGTCTCACACAATGCCTGAGCACAGCAGTGCCACCTTTGGTAGTTTAGAGGTACTGACTCATGAGTAGTATATGAGAGAGCTGAATAGCAGTGCTGCTGTATTAGCACCTACAAACCCAGTAGCATATTTAGCAAAGATAGGAAGTGTAGGGAGAGGTGAGTTCAGGACCAATACCAAAGCCAGAACTAAGACTAATATGACAGGACAGGGATTTTGTCACAAAAACGTGAGTAGCGTGAACATATAGACACTCACACATAGGCTTTAGCTAGTCAGTGCAATTTCATGTTTTTTTTAATTAGATTTGTATTTCATGGACTGTGTTGTGCTTTCTACTTTATTTTTACAGTTAGAAACTAAAGAGCCATTGTGAATGAGACAGTGACTGAGGCTGCTGGAACTGCTCTGCTTTATCTCTAACCCCTCCCACTTGTTTAAGTTCCTGGTAAACTAATCTTTTCCAGACCTGTGAACTAAATGAGTTAGTTCACTTTGAAGATTAGTTCATTTTGAGGTAATCATTCGTGAACTACCCATCACTAATTTGAATCGAGGTTTGGAGAGCCTTTTGTGCCAAGATGGGAATCAAGCTCGATTTTTCTTCCGCATACCACCCCCAGACAAATTGTTTGACTGAGAGAACAAACCAAGAGTTGGATACATTTCTAAGGTTTTATGTCTCTGCCAATCAGAGCAATTGGGTTGATTTACTTCCCTGGTTGGAATTTGCCCACAATTATCATCTTAATGAGGCGATTTCCAACACTCCCTACTTTGCCTTGTACAGCTGCCATCCAAGACTACCGACCATCTCTTCACTCCCTCCATCAGAGACACCAGCAATGGATTCTTTCTTTCACAGGTTTTCGACCATCTGGGATTTAGTCAAGACCAGCCTGAGGAGATCCGCTATCCGTGCTAAGAATGTATATGACAAGAAGAAGAGGGCAGTTCCTCATCTAGCTTTGGGGAATAAGGTATGGCTTTCTACTCAGACCATTCGGCTGAAAGTTCCCAGTAAAAAATTGGCTCCTAGATTCATCGGTCCCTTTGAGATTTAGAAAATCATCAATCCTGTGTCCTTTAGATTAAAACTTCCTCCTTCCTTACGCATACCTCATGCTTTTTATATCTCTCTCCTGAAGCCTGTGGTTACCAACCAATTCTCTACTACTAAGAGACCACCACCTCCTGTCTTAGTTCAAGATCAGCCGGAGTACGAGGTCAAGCAAATTTTGGACTCTCGTCGATCCAGAGGAGTCTGACTGGAAGGGTTATGGCCCAAAGGAGCGCTCTTGGGTGGTGGCTGTCGACATTCATGCTCCTTGTCTCCTCAAATCATTTCATACAAATTTCCAAACAAAGCTTTTTAGAGTGTTCAGAGTCAACCCTTAATGTATCCAGACTGCTGCCCTTGTGCTGAGCCTATATTCTGATCGATTTCTCTGTACCAGTTCCTGCCTCACTTAACCATTCTTATTCTCCTGGGCCTGTGTACCAATCTTGGCTTACTGATTGCCCTCTGCTTTGGTGTTAACCCTTGTGCCTCAACCCTTGGCCTTCCTGACCCGATTCTGCCTCCTGTACTCCACTGCCTTATTGTGTTTCCTGACCTGGCAAGACTGACTTTGCTTCAGCCTGCTGATTTGGTTCTTCATTGCCCGACAGTGTACCAGACCCTGGATTGTCCTTACTCCATCTTTGCTTGCTGATTCTGCTCTCACCTGCCAGTCTGTGTACCGAGCCTGTTTGTCTGACTACTCTTCGTACCTTCCATTGGTCACCAGTTATCCCTCTTCCACAGTGCTACATCTAGAGGTAGACCAGTGGACCGCGACCTGTGAGCCCTCGGTAGCAAAGCCCATCTGCGGCGGTTCTTAGTGAACACAGGAGGGTTCGATAGATTCTGCACCACTGGCCAGCCAGCGCAAATTTAGTTTAGCACAAGGATCCCTTTCCGTCTGTTACATGCAAGTCAGCACAATGCATGAATCCTCATCAGGCCAGGTGGGCGCTGTTCTTCTCCTGATTTGACATTCAGGTGACATTACGTCTCGGCTCCAAGAATCGTAAATCTGGCACCTTATCTCGATCCATGTTTTAGGAAAAAAGTTCCAAAGCAAAGGAGCTACAGCCCATCATCAATCCCTTGTATTTCTGTCACAAAACCAGTCATCACTACTTTTCAGGGGAAGACATTTGTACCAGAGAACATGCGTGAATGATTGCTCCGGTGGGCTAATTTTTTCAAATTTGCTGACCACGCAGGTGTCCGTAAGACTCATACATTTATTCACTGAAGTTATTGGTGGCCCACACTCTTGCAGGATGTACTACAATTCATGGCAGTCTGCTCCCGTCTCGGTCTGTCCCTGTTAATCCTTGGACCCACATTTCCATGGATTTCATGACCGATCGACCTGACTCCAATAAGATCTTCACCATCTGGGTCATAGTGGATCGATTTTCTAAGATGGCACACTCCATTCATCTTCGTGGCCTTCCATCAACTCCAAAATTAGCTCATGTCGAAATCAGCTAATTGGATATGGTCATTTCAAATTAATATCTAACAATCCGATTGTCTATGTCTGAAGTTATGCGAATAGCACGCTATGGCGTGGAGGAGCATAATCAACCGCAACACGTGCAAACACTTATACACACATTTACACAAACACATACTTTAGTAATTAGCTCATATAAAAATAGTTGCAACACATAGTTATTTGTAATGAAATGTAGCAAAGGTTATGGTTAAACATTATAATGTTATGTACACGTTAGTGAGATCTAAGGTTCAGGTCACAGGAAACATATCATGTCTGATATCATTCTAATCTCCTATTTATTCGCAGACGTCCGGTTCATTCGCCTAAAGGATCGTACCTTGTGTATGCTAGTTATGGATGATAGGGAATAAATCTTAAATGGTATTGTCTGTGTAATGTAAATAGAGCAGTTTGAACTAGTTCTTGGGAGGAAGATTAGAATGCATCTTCTGGAGAGCTGATCCCCACCCTTGGATGGCATCGTTTGAACTGGCTAATGACCTGCATTACACTGGACCTTCCTGAAGCCTGAACCTATGGAAACATGCCAAATCATCTGTAGTGTTTTCACTGTATCACTGACTGTATATAAGCAGGGGTTCTGGACCAGTATTCAGTCTCTCTGACCACAGACTTCAGGACTGAATGACTGTAAACTGGATCCAGGGCGCTTGCTAAGTAACGGCTGTACTTATTTTATTTGGATTGTTACTCTACTACTTTTTGCTATTACATCACATTGTGCTTTGGAACCACATCACTGGAAGTGGACAATTGTTATTGGATAGCGACTAGATGCACATAACAATTTGGAGCCTCACAGCGGAGGTTACGCTACCGGAAGATTCGCAAAGCCTACGGATTTCGGTTCCTCAACAAAGTGTGGAGAGACGCTTCATATACGGGTAAGAACGCAATGTGTTTAAAACCTGTTTATCATTCTGTGTTATGAAACCGAATATCCGTTTTTGTATAATCCAAGGAGAGCTAACTTGAATCTATGAACAACAAAGAGAATTGTTTCTTTTTATTGTCGCATTGCGTTTTAAATGTGTTGCATTGCATAGCGTTTGTGTACTTCCTGCATTGTGTATGTGTATTTCCGGTATTGTTGCCACGTGTTTAAGCAGTTGTTTTGATAGTCTATTATATATGTATAGTATAATCACTTGTTAAAGCCTCTGAAAAGTTATTACTACTGTTTGGGAAATTGATTTTCTGCGCAGAAAACAAGGGTGTATATTGTGTGGTTGTGTGATTGTAAAGAGTTGATTTATTGTCGTAAAGAGACAGAGAGTATCGGTTGCTGTCTGACGAGGCGGGTTGCACAACTGGTGATCGGTATACATGGCAGGTATACGGTTGGTGAAAATATAGAGGTTTTCGCGAGCGCACCCAATAGTAATCGCAGCGTTTATAGATAATTAGTATCTTTAAGTGATCGGATCGCATGGTATAGAGACCGTGATTGTGACTTGGGAAAGCAGCTGGAGGAATTATACTGGCAAGGTTGGTTGTTTAAGTTGACTAGTGCTACCAGTAGTATTACTCTCAGCAGATGTGCTGGTTGGACAGGATATTGAGAAGTTGATAGTTCTGTGTTCCCACTGTCTGTGTTAGGGGTTCCTCGTTGAGTACGAGAAGAAGTGAGTGGACGCAGCTTGAGCAATTCGTCCACGGCCAATAAAAGTCTCTAGCTGTAGTTGTGTGTTTTGCGAAGCGTTGGGAGAATTCAGTTCCCAAATGGGTGCTAAGCATATGCTAGAGATGGTCGATGTTCTGCCTAAGGAAGGGCTGATTGGTTCGGCGAGGTTTCTTATGTTTAAGAAATATGGTGCGTACGCAATGGCGTACTGCGACAAATGGGTCAAGATGACCAAGGGTTGTGTGAGACCTTTTCCAGAGATCAGTAGTTTCGATTCAGAGGTGTTAAATAACGTTAGAGATAAAGTACGGTTGATTAAATCAACAAAAATGAGAATTGAACATGATGACTGTTTAAAGTTGGGGCAACTAGAAGGAATTACATGGCAAGGCAGCACGTGCACAGCGGAAGTAGACGTCGCGTAAAGCGCATGCACGGTGGAAGTAAGCGCTGAGAAGCGTGGAGAACTGAGCGCAAGCACACCCCTGCCTCCCTATGCGGTTGAGGGTGTAAGTACAGTCGTTACCAAAAATGATAAAAATTAAATGAACAAATTATATCCTGTGTTAAGTCAAATTAAAACCAATGTTTCTGAGGAAGCTGATTAACCCACTGTAATTTTAGCCATTTCCCCATGCTATTAACATGCTAGAGGTACAGCGCAAAAATGGAAGGGGATCGGTCCCACCAGCAGGGGCAGCAGCTGAAATTGGTGAGAGTAGTGGAGTAAGTACTAGGAGGGAGCACATTCATTGTACTGAAACAGTAATTCCTGTGATTAATCCTGAATGTAACAAATTGGGTGATGTTTATCCTGTCCACACAATCGCAGTTCTCAATGGGAAAGCGGAGAAGGAATGTGTAGTTCCTTTAAAGAATGTAGCAATGCATTGTCCTTGGACTAGATCAGAATTACATTCTATTATGACTGATTTCCCAGATACTAGAAAAGAGTTGGCCAGATGTCAGAAATTCGTCAAAGACTTAGGAAATGCACACTAGCCAACTAATAAAGATTGGCAAGTGGTGTTGAGGGCCTGTCTTCTTCCCAATACTGACATACAAAAGTTCATTAAGGATTGTATGTTGGAGGAGGACAGAGCCTTAACAGATGAGGACAACCAAGAAAACATTAAGAGAATTGTTTCACAATTGGCCATCTATTTTCCAGTGGTAGTGAATTGGAGCAAAATTTTCACTATCAAGCAAAAAGATAGTGAAACTGCAAAGGATAATTTTGCTAGAGCTCTGTCAGCAATGACACAGTTCACTTGAATATCTGAAATAAAGGAGGATGCACATCACAGGGAGGTGGCTGTTACGGTATTAATGGATGGTCTCAGAGAAAATCTAAAGACTAGGGTATAAACCTCATTACCTAATTGGAGAGGCATCACGGTAGATGCTCTTAGAGGGTCTGCCTTGAAGCATGACAAAAAATATCTTTAGAAAGAAAGAAGCGCAGAGTGATAGGTTAATGACGGTGAGTATCCAGGCTTTAGAGGAACGACACACACACCACCACAAACTTACAGCACACATAAAAAGAGACATATGGTGGTTAGGTGTTATAACTGTCATGAAGAGGGACACATAATGAAACACTGCAAAGAGAAAAGAGTAAAGACACCCAGAGGGGGATCACATAGACACCCACAAAGGAGACACACACAAGGTTTAGAAGATTCACAACAGTTACCAGCACACTTCATTGCAGCAAATGCTTTGCGAAACAGTGATAGTCAGCGCTAGGGATCAGGTCATTCTTGTATTCTACAGCCAGTTAGGTTAACTGAGAATCTTAGGGAAGAACCTACAATGACAGTTGATATAGCTGGTATGAAACAAACCTTTCTTGCAGATACAGGGGTGATAATTTCTCCTTTAAACCTACATGTCACTAACAAATCCGTTCCAGCTATGGGAGTAAGAGGGAGAGTGTTACATTACCCTTTGACTAAACCGGCAGAAGTAACTATCGGGCCTCTGCACACCAAGCATTCATTTCTCTTGGCTGCAGCGGCTCCTACTAACTTACGGGGCAGGGATTTGTTGTGCAAAATGGGATGTGTCATATACTGTACCCCTGATGGTGTATTCCTAGACATACCAGGGAAGGTTGCACATGAAGTACAGGATATATTGAACACCCCACAAAAGTTAATGTTATACTCTACCGTTCTAGAACAAAGTCCATCTCAGGTAAAGGAAATGTTACTGCAAATACCGGGTTCCCTATGGACCAAAGATGGACAGGACACTGGATTGATGGCAAATGTAGCTCCCGTAATTGTTAATCTAAAAAGTGGCAGGATAGCTCAAAAAAAATCCCACAGTACCCATTAAAACCGGAGGTGGAATTAGGGGTGTATCCTGTAATTGAAAGGCTGCTGCAACAAGGGATCTTAATTTGTACATCCAGCACAGCCAATAGTCCCATTTTCCCAGTGCAGAATAGTGGGGGGTGGGGCTATAGATTAGTCAAGGACCTAAGGGGAATTAACAAGGTTGTTGAGAGTCAATTCCCCGTAGTGCCCAATCCAGCTGTTATCCTCATGCAAATTCCTCCGTCTGCCAGTCATTTCACTGTCATTGATCTTTGTTCTGCCTTTTTTTTCGGTCCCTCTACACCCTGACTGTCAATATCTTTTTGCATTCTCCTATAAGAGGGTGCAATATACATGAACCAGACTGCCCCAGGAGTTCATTGACAGCCCTAGTATTTTCTCTCAAGCCCTAAATGACTGCTTACAATCCTTCCAACCAAGCAATGATTCTGTTCTAATTCAATATGTGGACGATTTGTTGTTGTGCTCTGATTCCTTTATGTCATGTTTACATGATACTAAATTGCTGTTGCTTCATCTCTCGCAAACAGGGCACAAGGTTGCAAAGGACAAGTTACAGCCATATCAGACTAAGGTTAAATACTTGGGACACTGTCTCACTCAGGGGCTAAGACACTTGACAACAGACAGAAACCAGGCAATACAACACAGAACCAACAGCAAATCCGTACCTTCTTGGGGATATGTGGATACTGTAGATCCTGGATCCCGGGTTTTTCTATTCTGGCATTACCATTGCATGAGTTAGTCTCTTCCTCAAAACCTGAGCATGTCATACACACAGAGGAGTCAGAGCAGGCATTCTTTAATCTTAAAGATAGTGTGACTAGAGCACCTGCATTGGGAATACCTGATTATGAAAAGCCCTTTGAGTTATACTGTACGGAAGCTGATGGTTGTGCAGCAGGTGTTCTCACGCAGAAACATGGTGGCGCTAGCAGACTGGTAGCATACCACGGACGGGAGTTGTCATAGACAGACTGAGACGGGAGGACTATGCACCGGTTACGCTGTTGTAGATGACCAGGACATTATAGAAGCTGAACCCCTTGGCCCGCCTCACTCAGCCCAAGTGGCCGAACTAGTGGCACTAAGGAGAGCGTGTGAGTTGGCAGAGAGTAAGTCAGCTAATATATATACTGACTCTAGGTATGCCTTCGGGGTAGTGCACAATTTTGGGGCCCTTTGGCATCATAGGAACTTTACGACAGCAGCAAGCACACCAGTAGCACACTCACAACACGTAAAAGGACTGTTGACAGCGATACAGTTACCGAAAACAGTAGCCGTCATAAAGTGCAAAGCCCACACATCCTAGGAAGACCTGGTGTCAGTGGGCAATAACAGGGCGGATGAAGCTGCTAAATGGGCAGCAGAGATACCTGTAACTGTATCAACGGACAAAATGATGATTTTCAGACAATAGACACTCAGAGATTGATTGAATTGCAAGATTTGTGTTCCCTACAAGAAAAGGCAGTCTGGAAGGCGAAGGGATGTGTTCAAGAGTCCTCAGGACTCTGGAGAGATGGACAAGGTAGGCCCGTGGCTCCCAGGGCATATTACCAAGGCCTGGCTGAGGCAGCGCATGGTCTGACTCGTCTGGGTAAAGAAAGTATGTGTAAACTGGTTAGAGCATACTGGTGTGCACCTGGCTTTTCTTCCCAAGCCGGTAAGGAAGCAATGTCCTGACTGATGTGTTTTCCAGTTGGGTAGAGGCATATCGACCAGCCACTAATACTGCTGTTTTCACTGCAAAGAAAATTATTCAGGAATTTGTATGCAGATATGGTATCCCTAGAATCATAGAAAGTGATAGGGGTACCCAATTTACCGGTGATATCTTTCAGAACATGTGTAAACTTATGGGAATCAATAGCAAACTTCATACTCCTTACCGACCACAAGCCAGTGGTAAGGTGGAAAGGGTAAACGGTACTATTAAGAACAAGCTAATGGCTCAAACTGGGTTGGCGTGGCCAGAAGCTTTGCCACTAGTCCTCCATAGCATCAGAACCACTCACAGACCTCCTCTTAATCTGTTCCCCTTTGAGACAACCTCATTTGATCATAAATCCACAGGACGATTTGAAGTGCAATATCTCATAAAAATGAGCAGACAGGTAAAACAACAACAACAAAAGCTGAAAATGCTGTCACCTGGTATGCCAGAAACAAACTGTCATGATGTTAAACCTGGAGAATATGTTATGATCCACAATTTCTTACGCTTAGGTTGTTTAACAGACCATTGGGAAGGCCCGTAGCAAGTGTTGATGACCAGTACCACATCTCTGAAGGTAACAGAAAGAGACACTTGGGTTCATTCCACTTACTGCAGGAAAGTCAGTAGCCCGGAGAAAGTACAAGACATAGCTAAGACCGACGACACAGATCTGTCACTCGTAAACCTGTTTCGGGAGATGTGAAGATACCGAGTTTATCTGGCCCAGTGCTACCCAGTACCTTCTAGGATTCGTATGGTCACTCAGGCAAAATGCAGTTCTAAAAATACAACAGTATATTTATTGTCATACAAACAACACTAGAATATTATGTACACACAGTAAATAAATGCCAGGCAGATTTACCACATCATCTGTCCCTTACCCCAATAACTCAAGGAGATATAGTCACCTGCTGTCCAGACTTCATGACCCATGGATCCCTCTCAGCTGCATATATAGACTCGAGTTAGAAAACGACAATTCAAAACTCCATCTTGCACCTTCCTGAATGAAATCCAAGCATGAACACCCCTCCCCCCTGGAGTTGTTCCTTATATATAACAGGTCTAATTTCCACAGTCTTTCCCCTCCCTGGGCAAACCCCTGCGTCTATTCTGCTTAACCATTGGTCAGTGCTGGACTAAGGGGGGGGGGTTGGACAGGGGAGTGAAGATGAGCTGTCCTTTCAGAGAACCTCCCCTGTTAGATGGCCTGTCTGGACTAGCCTGGTGAGAACAATGGACACTAATTAATTTTCCTACTCAGGCACATGGCAACCTGATCCCTACCCATAATCCCCCTGGCTTTACTTTAAAGACAATGAATAGCAACCTTACTTCAAGTTATCAATATACAATAAACAATATACATATGTACACTGAACTACAATGTCCCCTTAGCCACATGTTATTGGACAATGCAGTTATAGTCTGGTGAGCTGGGGAAACAAAAGAAGGCTATAAAAAGTATTTGCTATAATTCACATATCACACTCGTTTTGTCACATTCCTCCCCTACTTTTTTTAGCCCTTGTTTCCCAGTGGCTCCCTAGTCCCAAGTAATCATTTCTTACAAGTCCAAAGTTTCTGGCCTGCTGTGGTTTCTCTTGGGTCTGATGGTAAGGTAGACAGCAGTACACAGTTCCTCTTTCTCCCACCAGGGTCCCATGGCTGCAGACATATCTTCCCACCCAGCTGGAGTGGGGGTTTATGCTGCCCTGTGTCATAAGATGAGTCACCAATAAAACTGGGCCACTCCGGTGCACACATCCATGGTAGGAGAGTTGTAGTCCAACATCCCTTGGGTGCCTTGTCCACCCTTAATTGCCCAACTGCAAATAGTCCCTTGGCCTGTCCTTTGTTTCTGGAGGCCATGCTCCCCTCCCCCACATATCCGAGGGAAAACTGCCATGGGGCAGGAAAACTTTCTGGCACCTTGTCCGTTTGTTTCTGGCAAAGATCCAATCCCCCCTCCCCCAAACACTCAAGGGACAACTGCCCAGTGGCAGGCAAGCGTGGGGGCTCCATTAATTCTTTGCTTATGGGGAATCCTCTGTCCCCCTCCCAAACCACATGTGGGTGCCCCTGTAAGTATGTTGGTGTGCATCTCCCCTCCACTGCTACCACATCCAACTGTTGCACTACTTCCCTCGCCTCTGGCGCATCCGGGTAGTGTGAATCCTCATTGGACACAGACTTGTCCTCCTGGCAGCAAAACAAAGTGGATGGTCCAGTGCAGGCCTCTGGTATTGGGTCCTGGATTCCCAGATTTGGAGCTGGAGTGCGATGCATCAAAGCTGGTGGGGCTGGTGAATCTTGCTGTACTGGTGCCCTCTCAGACACCCACTCAGTCAACATCTCCTCATCTGCCAATTCTGCATAGGGGAAGGCATAAGTGTAATTTTCCCAGGGCCCCATGGTAGTGGCCTCTGACATGACAATTCCTTTATCCTCTCCCATTAATTCTGTCCTACAGTCTGTAAACATGATTTCTGCTGAGATCATATGTTGCGCAAGTTTATGATTCTCTTCTGTCACAATTGGGTACAGCTGTACATCACTTGCCCCGGAGAGCACACATACGGTATCCTGCGTTACTTCATTAAACAAATTCTTTTCAGGCACAACAGGGATGGATAACTGGTCTTTTCTGTAATTCTGTTCTAACTCAGACACAGTCTCAGGTTCCAATAACACTGGCAAATTATCAGAAGATGCTACTACATGGTACTTACTTGGTAGCTCTTTTCCATCCAAGTCACCAAATGGGAGAATTTCTCCTAATCCTTTCTGAGTAGTCAGAGGTACAACATCCTCACCAAGCAGTTCTTCTCCAGTCTCCCCCAAGATAGTAGCTTGGGCAACTGTATTTAATCCACTGGGATGGACCTCCCCCTGATTAACAGACTGAGCAGCCATCTTTTTAGAGTGTGACAAAAGATATTCCAAATGGCATTTTTCAGTATTCACTCGATAACACTGATCCTGCCACATTTCAGTGTCCGTAAATCCTTGTCGCCATACCTCATCCTCTGCTTCTTCAAAACTCTGTTGCAGACATTGCATTTGTTCCCAGAGAGGTATGTGGGGACCTAAAGTGAGCATCCACTTCCTATAAACACTAAAGGCATTGATGGGATTCTCCTGATCTTTTAACAAACGTTTGAGGATATCCATGTGTGTGCAGTACAGGTAAGGTACACCCCGGATCTGGCATTCCACTATCAGCTCCTCCATACTCATTGTCTCTAGTGGATCTGTAGAATCTGCTAATGGGACAGATTCTATTAATACATTTGCAGGGGATTCATCAGGCATGTCACTGTGCTGTAATAGTCCATTTACGTCTTGTTTGTACTGCTGATTATTGTTGTATCTGGATTCTCCCTTGGCCAGATTCTGCATAGTACAAATAACTTCATGTGTAAAATCATCCCATGCTGGTTCATCCCGAAAATTACAGGCACTTGCCTCCTCTTTCAACATTAGGAACACATCCAACAGGTTCTCCAATTTCTCCTGTAGACTGGCTCCTTCCCACATAATAATCTTTGGGCACTCCTCATCCCAATAATCCAAAATGTGCTGCATTGTGGTGGGGTGGTGCAACACATCCATATTCCCATCCTGCAGACACTCCCACAGTCCTTCATCCCAGTACACCTTTCTCCTGGGTGTACTGGACTGCTTCATCCCTTCCTTTGGGAACTTTTGCAACACTGGGCTGTGATCTGCTCTCTTGTTCCTAGAGCTCAAAGCCATTTTACTTCCAGGGATCACCTCACTGTAATTTCCCCTCTTTGAGACACGGTTCCATCTTCCGCTCTCCTCTGGCGGGGTGCGCTTCCCCTTATCAAATCGGCACTTAGGCGGCATTTTGTCACAGGAGACCTAAAGCCTGCAGCCAAGACACCTGAGCTAAGGACGTTGCTCAGACTGTCATCCCAGCAATGGAGTGACGGTTATTATTTTTTTCTTGCTCCAGGATTTTTCTTATTTTAACATTTTTAAGGACATCATATTTTTGTGAAGCAGGACGGATGACGGAGAACGGGTCTGGTAGTGATATTGATGAAGTAGAGTTGAAGGAAAGGTTGATAGAACCAACAGTGCAGCGCATTGTCAAACTCAGTTTAGGGGTTATGAAAAGATCTGCTAGCTCTGGAACTCAGAGGCAGTGTGAGGGGCTATTGTCTTAGGAATATTGTATCTGTAAGTACTGTGACTCCCTAGTTGAAGAGAAGTGCATCCAGCGATGCCAGTCCAATAGTAATCTGGACATGGGAGGGCATCCGCTGGAGGATTATCACTCCCTAGTGGGTAAGGTTTTAAACCAAACCGAGTGCTGGGTGTGCTCTCATTTGCCTCAGGAACAGCATAACATAGGACTAGTGCCATTCCCACTAAACATCTCTGATGTCCTCGAATTACGGGGAGGGAAGTCCATAGACGGAAGGTATAATATCACTAGGTCCACTAGTCTAAAGCTTCACCAATACTCTTTAGATCGGTCCTTTCTGTGTCTGAATATCTCACAGGTAAAAAGACTGGAGAATTGGGAAGCTGATCAGACAAAGGCTCACCACACCAGTGTTGAAGGGAGACTTTCAAGGTCACCAGTAAGCAGGCATAGTGTTGGGCATCATAAACTAGGACGTGTCAACAGACATAAGAAAGTACTCGTTGGGAAAGTTCCTCTAAGTTATTGTCAAAATGTTATCCATGCCGAAACTTGTCTTGAACAGATGGAGACAATGGGTGTGGGTAGTTTCGTCAAGACTCTGTGTAATATTATCAGTGATCGTACTGTACCTTATGTCCTCCCAGATGATGTTCATTATGTTTGTGGAAGGAAAGCATATTCCTGGTTAACTCCAATTTCCAGGGTTTGTGCTTTTTAGGTAAACTGGTTCACGAGGTCATGACCATTACACATGATAATTGTGCATTGAGCTCACGGAGTTACTGTGCGTTTTGTTTACTGTATCGTGCTGTCTCACCTTTGTATTGTAACTTTGTTTGTCCCTGTACGGCGCTACGGATACCTAGTGGCGCCCTATAAATAAAAATTAATAATAATAATAATAATGATGAAATGATTGATATACATAGAACTGCATCCCCTCCATACATACACACACAGTATGAACATCGTAGCAAAATAAATTGATTAGTGAAACCACTGTTTTCCAAGTTATGGTTGCATTAGAGCCCACCAGGATCTCTCGGGAAACTTTAAATTTTAGGTATATACAGGACCTAGCTAAATTGATAGACAATACCACCGAGATGTACGATGACACTTTCAGGTATACGGGTAGAGCGTTACAAGCTTATATAAAGGAGTTGGTGCAACATAGACTGGTGTTGAATTACCTCACGTCTATTACTGATGGGTACTGTGACGCGATGGGTCTGACAGCCATCATTTTCCCCATCTGTCATTTTAAACACTTAGAATGAAAGTTGCTTGTGCTTAGGTGAACATTGGGTTGCATTAATTTATTAACCTCATTTGTTACATAATCTAAGTGTGTATAAAAACCTATGAGATGGACTTAAGTTGACCATATTATTCTTAAATAAAGCCAGGTGGGTTACCTGTATTCATCTGAACATTATATCGGATTACAACATGGTGGATGTACTGTTTCCTGACTAAGGCATCCCCCCCCTCTTACAGACAGGAAGCTGAGATTAGCTGGAGCCCCTCTGACATCACAAATGACTGGAAGGGGTTAAAACAGGGAGGCTCTCTTACTTAACCAGGAATAAGTCAATCAGCAACTGGTTGGAGCAGCTATTGTTTCCCCTGGATCTGTTTCAGACTCCTAGTCTCCAAAACAGCAGGAGGGAAAGCCATGAGGGAAGGACAGCTCTCCACTCCCATCTCCACCCCCCTAATACCTGCCAGCGAATCCCAGTATCTGTGACCTGTGGATAACCCTGCAGGGAGGGATTCCACACATGGGAAATGTTGTCCCTTTAAGAAGGCCTGCAGGAGAGATTTCTGGGTGTGGGATTTTTGGCTTCTAGAAGCTACTGGCGTTGGAGTTTTGACTGCTGCCCGTGTGCTGAGGAGGAATTTACCTGGAAGTATTGTGGCTATTGGATTACAAGCTTTTCCTGGACTTGCAGACTTGTCTGCTCTGCCTGGCTTATTCTATTAATCACGGACATCATCCTTCCCCTATAACTTGGACTGGTAAAGAAAACCTATTTTCGTTATAAACAATTTGGGGTTATTGAACACTGGGGTGTTACTGGGTGATGGTTGAAGTTTGGCGAACACTGGGTGTTGTTTGAATTATGGTTTGATATATATATAAGCTATTGTTTGCAGTTAGCTGTAATAAAGATACCGTTGTATCCACACCTTTTCTTTGCCTGTGTGATCCTGAACCCCTTGATACCAGGACTTTCTTCTGGGTTCCTACCCTAACATCCTGGTATCATCACAAATGGTGGCAAGCAGTGGGATCACACAGTCCTGATGTTCAGGTAGAGTGCAGGGGGTTGTATCGTGATACACCCAAGGCTCTGCAAAGTAAAGGTGCAATAGCTTACCAACACCACCTTCAATTTATAACTCAGTAGTTAACCAGTTGCTATAATGTCCAGATTGCCAAAGACAGTTGCAAGTGCCAAAAGCAAGAGGCAAGGGAAGATGCTGCCTAAGTGCCAATTTGATAAGGGGAGGCAAACCCCGCCAGTGGAGAACGGAAGATGGAACCGTGTCTCAAGGAGGGGAAATCACAGTGAGGTGACCCCTGGAAGTAAAATGGATGTGAGCTCTGGAAAGAGGAGAGCAGATCACAGCCCATTGTTGCAAAAGTTCCCAAAGGAAGGGATGATACAGTCCAGTACAACCAGGAGAAAGGTGTACTGGGATGAAGGACTGTGGGAGTGTCTGCAGGATGGGGATATGGATGTGTTGCACCACCCCACCACAATGCAGCACATTTTTGATTATTGGGATGAGGAGTGCCCAAAGATTATTACATGGAAAGGAGCCAGTCTACAGGAGAAATTGGAGAACCTGTTGGATTTGTTCCTAATGTTGAAAGAGGAAGCAAGTGCTTGGAAATTTCGGGATGAACCAGGATGGGATGATTTTACAAATGAAGTTATTTGTACTATGCAGGATCTGGCCAGGGGAAAACCTAGTTACAACCATAATCAGCAGTACCTGTATGATATGTGCTTGGCAACCAAGATAGATGGAAGCAAGGACCAAAATAGGCTGCTGGAACCTAGAGAGATGTTTGAGGAGCCCCCCACAAATTTAATCCTTGAATCATCCCCATTAGAGGATTACACAGACCCACTGGAAACAATGAGCATGGAGGAATTGATTGTAGAATGTCAGATTAGAGGTGTACCGTACCTGTACTGCACGCATAAGGATATCCTCCAACGTCTTTTAAAGGATCAGGAGAATCCCAGCAATGCCTTTAGTGTCTATAGGAAATGGATACTGACTTTAGGTCCCCACATACCCCTTTGGGAACAAATGCAATGTCTGCAACAGAGTTTTGAAGAAGCAGAGGACCAGGTATTGCTACAAGGACTCACTGACACTGAAATGTGGCAGGATCAGTGTTATCGAATAAATACTGAGAAACGCCAATTACAATCTCTTTTGTCACATACTAAAAAAGGTGTTTCTCAGTCTGGTAATCAGGGGGAGGCCAACCAAAGAACAGAAACATTGAGGGGTATTAGTCCAAAGCCACACGAGAATTTGTGCTACCTGTTTCCTTTTGCTGATTTAGAGGACAGTGATTTTATGCTGCGTGATCAATGGTACTCCCAAGACAGCACCCTTGGGACAAGCACTTATCGAGAAATGTTTTTGCCCTCCAGTTTAAGGAAGAGTATCATAACCTACAACTGCTCTTCTGCTCCCGCTGACCACCGTAACCAACAGGGGGAGGTCAATCCCACCGGATTATACACAGCTGCCCAAGCTACCATCTTGGGGGAGGCTGGAGAAGAACTGTTTGGTGAGGATGTTGTACCTCTGAGTAATCAGAAAGGACTAGGAGAGATCCTCCTATTTGGTGACTTGGATGGAAAAGAACTACCATGTAAGTACCAGTACCATGTAGCATCTTGTGATAATCTGCCAGAGCTACTGGCACCTGAGACTGTGTATGAGTCAGCCCAGAATTGCAGAAAAGGCCAGTTATTCACCCCTGTTGTGTCTGAAAACGTGTTACCCATTGAAGTAATGCAGGATAGCACATGTGTGCTCTCCAATGCAAATGATGTGCAGCTGTACCCGTGTCTGACAGAAAAGAAAGATAAGCCTGCTCAACATATGATCTCAGCAGAAATCATTATTACAGATTATATGACAGAATTAAAAGGAGAGGAAAAAGGAATTGTTATGCCAGGGGTCAAAAGGGAGAACACAAAGAGTGACAATCAGTTAGTCCCTACAACAAAGGACAATGGGAAGGAAATAGAAGTGATAATTGAAAGTGGCCCTGTTAAGGATTCTGGAGAGTCACATTCCTCTCCTTTAGAAGACCTCACAGTTCTGAAAATTACCCTGAGTGGAACAGAATGGGGTGTCCTTACAGGAACTGTGCAAAAGGTGTCTGAACATGATCAGGGAACTGGACTCCTGGATTACCACCCAGGAGATTTTCCTTCTCCAGGAAAGCACATTAACAGAACTGTAAGTACTTCTTCAAAGATAATTAACACTGCTGACATACAAGGGAAGGCTGAAGAGGTAAATGGAGAAAACAGTAATACGCTTGGCTTAGTACTTCTGAAACATCAATTGAGCCCTATTAATCTCCAAACTACAGACTCGCAGGAGATCAGAATGTCACAGGCTAAAAATAAAAGTGGCAAAAAGCCACCCAGGAAAAGTTCTGTTAAAACCTGCTTATCCTGTCCTTTGTCCAGTAAACAGAAAGGAAGCAGGAAAAAGAAGTGGGGATCCCAGCTGTTACAAGTCAATTTAGCTGGACACTCCAGGTTATTACCCCTGTGCAACCCAATCATGGAAAATGACTCCAGTGACCCAATACAGGAGTTTGCTGGAAGTACCTGGGATAACAAGGATGCAGTTACAGATCCAACATCTTCATTGGATATCGTGGATCCTCAAACTGAACCTACTCTTTTGCAGCTTTCACTTATGGAAGTGGGGGAGGAGGGAGATACTCACTACCCTGATGCGCCAGAGGCGAAGGTGTTAGTGCCCACTGTGGAGATTGATGTGGGGGAGGGGGGAACTTTGCAAAAAGATGGATACATGCAGCTGGATGGGAATAAAGCGGTAAACTCCAAGTGGTATTATCAAACTTATTTGGATGCTTTAATATTCTGCCTATTCTATGTGGGTGGGAGATTGCATCACCCAGGGAGGAAGACTGAACTAAAATTATGGGAGAGTGCGAGAACTTTGAGAGATTGTGGATTGTTAAATAAACGCCCACCAGATCCAGGGATATGTCCACCCCAGGAGATTGGTCAAAATGGACAATGGACAGAGGCACCCCAAAACCCACCTGGCCGAGGCATCCCTCCTGGTCCCGCTAAAGAGACCAGTCCCTCTGCCCCGATTTAAGAAGGGGGAGGTATATGTGACGCGATGGGTCTGACAGCCATCATTTTCCCCATCTGTCATTTTAAACACTTAGAATGAAAGTTGCTTGTGCTTAGGTGAACATTGGGTTGCATTAATTTATTAACCTCATTTGTTACATAATCTAAGTGTGTATAAAAACCTATGAGATGGACTTAAGTTGACCATATTATTCTTAAATAAAGCCAGGTGGGTTACCTGTATTCATCTGAACATTATATCGGATTACAACATGGTGTATGTACTGTTTCCTGACTAAGGCATCCCCCCCCTCTTACAGACAGGAAGCTGAGATTAGCTGGAGCCCCTCTGACATCACAAATGACTGGAAGGGGTTAAAACAGGGAGGCTCTCTTACTTAACCAGGAATAAGTCAATCAGCAACTGGTTGGAGCAGCTATTGTTTCCCCTGGATCTGTTTCAGACTCCTAGTCTCCAAAACAGCAGGAGGGAAAGCCATGAGGGAAGGACAGCTCTCCACTCCCATCTCCACCCCCCTAATACCTGCCAGCGAATCCCAGTATCTGTGACCTGTGGATAACCCTGCAGGGAGGGATTCCACACATGGGAAATGTTGTCCCTTTAAGAAGGCCTGCAGGAGAGATTTCTGGGTGTGGGATTTTTGGCTTCTAGAAGCTACTGGCGTTGGAGTTTTGACTGCTGCCCGTGTGCTGAGGAGGAATTTACCTGGAAGTATTGTGGCTATTGGATTACAAGCTTTTCCTGGACTTGCAGACTTGTCTGCTCTGCCTGGCTTATTCTATTAATCACGGACATCATCCTTCCCCTATAACTTGGACTGGTAAAGAAAACCTATTTTCGTTATAAACAATTTGGGGTTATTGAACACTGGGGTGTTACTGGGTGATGGTTGAAGTTTGGTGAACACTGGGTGTTGTTTGAATTATGGTTTGATATATATATAAGCTATTGTTTGCAGTTAGCTGTAATAAAGATACCGTTGTATCCACACCTTTTCTTTGCCTGTGTGATCCTGAACCCCTTGATACCAGGACTTTCTTCTGGGTTCCTACCCTAACATCCTGGTATCATCACAGGTACTCTGTGACTTTTGCTATCCAATTCGGTATCAAATGTTGTACGTACATCACCAATAATACTGACGACCCCAAAGAAGTCATAGACTGGAAAATGGATGAAAATGGATGAAATTCTGCAACTAAATTGGGAGTTTCGTAAGAACCATAATTCTTCATTGTATAAGGTTGGAGAAAAGGTGGCGGGATGGTTCTTATGGTTGAATCCTGCAAAACGGTTCTCTGGTCTATTAGAGTGGGTACAGGAAATGGTTGTTAGCATAGTGTTATGAGCTCTGGGCACTGCCGCGACTCACTGCCCCAGCATCCCGGCCGTCGTCATGACATCACTTCCGCTTTGTTCCGGCCGTTGCCAAGGCAACGGTCGGGACACTCTAACTCTGCAGCGCCGCGTCCCGGCATCTAGAGCAGCCGGGCACGTGCGCAAAATAGCCCTAATAGCTTCAGGTGGCCAAATCAATACCCCTGTGACCAAAACATTTCCCATTGGCCCCATGTAGTATTTAAGGCAGGAAGGGGCAAGCCTTTCTGCCGGTTATAGTCCCTGCTTCTGTGCATACTACCCTGTTGTCTGTGCTACCTGCTTGCCATTTGAACCTGATTATTGTTGTCGACCCTCTGCCTGGATTCTGACCTTGTTGATTGCTTGTGACCCTTGACCTCTTGCCTGATTGTGACACTCCTTATTGCCTGTGACCCTGAACCTTTGCTCGGATACTGACGCTGACGCATTGCCTGTGACCTGTTTAACCCCTGGCCCGGACCTTGGCGCTACCGTTTACTGGCAACCTACAAAACATTTGTCGGTATCTTCACTCAACTGCTACGTGTTGTCACACTTTTACAAAGAGAATATCACTGACTGGTATTAGCGCTACTAACCTGAGAGGCGTGGAGTCTAACACACCACCGGTGTTCATCAGGGATCCCCGCAAGGAGGTTTGGGCTTTGCTGCGTGCGATGTGCAGGTCGCGGTTCTCCCAGGAAGTCACCAGTGCAGCGAATAGAGGGTAGTCAGACAGGCCGAGTCAAAACCAAGGAAGCAAGGTACCACGGAGAGTAGGCAAGAGTAGTCAGGGACGGTCCAAAGGTCAATACCAGTGCGGGCAGCGAAGTACAAAGGAAATCCGGAAGAGAGGTCAAACAAGCCAAGGAGTCTTTACACAGTAGGTCAGGAACAGGAATGCAACTAAATGCTGGAGCAGGGTAGAACCAATACTCTGGCACTAGACCTGTGTCAGAGGCTGCCTTATATACCCTAATGTGCCTCTTGATTGGGTTAGGGAGATTTAGGCGGTTTAGACATGCTGGCTGCAGACAGGTGAGTAGAGATAGAGTTCTGCTGCTAGGCAGCAGGACGTGGATTACGGAGAGAAGGTGTCCGTCTACGGCGCCTGTGGAGAGCGCGGAGATGGCACCTGACAGTATCCTTCCCTTCTTTCTTTTGGGTGGTGCAGGAATCCCTCAGAAATCTTGCCAACAGACGTGGAGCGTGAATATCCACTTCATAGACCCAAGATCTCTCCTCTGGGCCATAGCCCTTCCAATGGATGAGAAATTGGCGTCTTCCTCTAGAGATACGAGATTCCAGAATGCGTTCTACCAGAAATTCTTCACCACGAATGGTCTTGACAGGAGGAGGTGGAGAGGTTTTGCTGGAGAATTCGTTGAGAATGAGTGCTTTAAGCAGAGATATATGGAAGGTATTATAAATCTGAAGAGAAGCTGGTAGATAAAGTCTGTAGGTGACAGGGTTGATCACATGATAGATGGAAAAGGGTCCAATATAGCGTGGAGCTAAATTCATAGTGGGGACCTTGAGTCTAAGGTTGCAGGTAGCTAACCAGACTTTGTCTCCTACCCAAAGTATAGGAAGATTCCTTCTATGCCGATCTGAAAAGTGTTTGTAACAGTCAGAAGCTTGTAATAATCTGGAACGTACTTGGGACCAAATTTGAGAAAAATTGTGTACCATATTCTGCGCAGCAGGTACAGAGGAATTAGAAAGTTTAGAGAAGGTGGGGAGAATGGGATGTCTCCCGTAGATGGTAAAGAAGGGAGAGTTACCCGTGGACTCGTGTTGGTGGTTATTATGGGTAAATTCTGCCCAGGGTAAAAGTTCACTCCAGGACGACTGTTGATCCGAACAGTAGCACCTCAGAAATGCCTCCAGGTCCTGATTGGTCCGTTCAGTCTGCCCATTAGTTTGCGGGTGGTACCCGGAGGAGAATTTTAGGCTGATCCCAAGCTATTTGCAAAAGGATCTCTAGAATTGGGAGACAAATTGGACTCCACGATCAGAAATGATGTCCCTCGGGCAGCCGTGAAGGCGAAAAATCTCTCGGATGAACAGGAGAGCCAGCTGGGAGGCAGAAGTTAATCCCTTGAGGGGAATGAAGTGGGCTAATTTCGAAAAGCGGTCCACCACCACCCAGATGGTGTTAAATCCATGACTGTCAGTAAGGTCTGTAATGAAATTAGAGATGAGCGCACTCGGATTTCTGAAATCCGAGCCCACCCGAACGTTGCCGATCCGAGCCGGATCCGAGACAGATCCGGGTATTCCCGCCAATTGCAAAACTGAAACCGAGGCTCTGAGTCATAATTCCGCTGTCGGATCTCGCTAAACTCGAATCCTATAAATTCCCCGCTAGTCGCCGCCATCTTCACTCGGGCATTGATCAGGGTAGAGGGAGGGTGTGTTAGGTGGTCCTCTGTCCTGCTATATCTCGTGCTGTTCAGTTCTGTTCTGTGCTGTGATCTGTGTTCTGCTCAGTCCAGTGGTGCTGTGTCCTGTGCTCTGTCCTTCTGAGTTCAGTGGTGCTGCTGGGTCCTGTGCTGTGTCCTGTTCAGTCCAGTGGTGCTGTGTCCTGTGCTCTGTCCTTCTAAGGGCATTGTTATTTCCCCATTATTCCCAAATTATAAAAAATTTCAAAAAAAGTTATAAAAAAAATTACAAAAAAAGTAATTATAAAAAAATAATAAAAAAAAAAAATATCCCAAAACAATCCTGCAGTATAAGTCCATTGGTATTGCTATATTACAAAGTTCACTGATTCAGCAGTATAAGTCTAGTGGTACTGCTATATTACAAAGTTCACTGATTTGCAGTATAAGTCCATTGGTACTGCTATATTAAAAAGTTCACTCATTCTGCAGCATAAGTCCATTGGTACTGCAATATTACAAAGTTCACTCATTCTGCAGTATAAGTCCAGTGGTACTGCAATATTACAAAGTTCACTCATTCTGCAGTATAAGTCCATTGGTACTGCAATATTACAAAGTTCACTCATTATGCAGTATAAGTCCAGTGGTACTTAAATATTACAAAGTTCACTCATTCTGCAGTATAAGTCCAGTGGTACTGCAATATTACAAAGTTCACTCATTCTGCAGTATAAGTCCATTGTTGTTACTGCCATATTACAAATTTCACTGATTCTGCAGTATAAGTCCAGTGGTACTGCTGTATAACTCCAGTCCAGTGGTACTCTCCTGTGCCGCATATCATTTTTAAAGGCTTTGCCGAGTGTGTGTGGCTTTGGGGTACACTCTCTTGTGCTACATATAATGCAGAACAAAAATTTGGAGGATAAAGTAGGGAAAGATCAAGACCCACTTCCTCCTAATGCTGAAGCTGCTGCCACTAGTCATGACATAGACGATGAAATGATATCAACGTCGTCTTCAAAGTCCGATGCCCAATCTCCTAGTACAGGGCATGTAAAATCCAAAAAGCCCAAGTTCAGTAAAAGTAGCAAAAAGAGAAACTTAAAATCATCTGAGGAGAAACGTAAAGTTGCCAATATGTCATTTACGACACGCAGTGGCAAGGAACGGATTAGGCCCTGGCCCGTGTTCATGACTAGTGGTTCAGCTTCACCCAAGGAACTAAGCCCTCCTCCCCCCCCTACAAAAAATTTAAGAGAGTTATGCTGTCAGCAACAACACAGCAAACAACTCTGCCTTCTAAAGAGAAATTATCACAAATCCCCAAGGCGAGTCCAAGGGTGTTGGTGGTTGCGACACCTGACCTTCCCATCACTGTACGGGAAGAAGTGGCTCCTTCCACCATTTGCAGCACGCCCTCTGCATATGCTGGAAGGATCACCCACAGTCCAGTTACAGATTTGGCTAATGAAGGTGTGAATGTTGTACACCGGGAGGAGGATATTGATGTAGCTGGCGTTGAGGAGGATGTTGATGATTATGATACAGACAGATACCAAATTGCCTTTCTCAATTTCTATTTATATTCTAGATTATATAACAGCTGAATAGTTTTCTATTTTACTCCTAGTGGAGAGGGGATCTGATGCAGACAGATACCAAACTGCCTTTGTGCATTTCTTTGTATATTTGAATTTCTAGTTCTATAGTCTATGCAGGCTGCTTTTTTTTATATTCAACTACAAGTGTAGGGCTGGGGAAGGGGGGGGGGCATAGATAGCCACCAAAGTAACGTGGTCCATTTAATTTCACTTTCTAGCTCCACAGTCTGTGCAGCCTGCTTTTTTTTATCTTCAAAGTATTTACAAGCCTTGCAATCTAAATTAACAAGAGGTAGTGACGTGCTAGAACTCCACCCTCTATATGCTGCAGAGGATGGAGGAGCATCAAAAGGCCATTCAAGCCTACACAGCCACCTACTACATAGGAAAAAGAGTGGGGATGCACCTGAGTCAAGCGCACTGGAGAATGATTTCCGTGTTGGCAAGGTTCTGCAGCCATTTGAACTTGCCACACGAGAAGTCAGTTCCGACACTGCCAGCTTGAGTCAGGTGATTCCCCTGATCAGGCTTTTGCAGAAGCAGCTGGAGAAAGTGAGGGAGGAGCTGGTACACCATTTGGATTCCACCAAGCATGTAGCTCTTGTGGATGAAGCCCTTCGTACGCTTTGCCAGGATCCAAGGGTGGTCAGTCTTTTAAAGTCAGAGGAATACATTCTGGCCACCGTTCTCGATCCTCGGTTTAAAGCGTATGTTGTGTCTCTGTTTCCGGCGGACACAAGTCTACAGCGGTGCAAAGACCTGCTGGTCAGGAGATTGTCCTCTGAAGAGGACTGTGACATGCCACCAGCTCCACCTTCATTTTTATCACTGTTTGTGCAGTTCCAAAAAAGAGGACCTGCCATTTCTATTGCTACCTTCTTTCTTTCTGTATTTCCTGTGTCCTGTGGTCTGTTCTGCTAAGGGCATTGTTATTTCCAAGTTATCCAAAAGTTCTAAAAAAACAAATTTAAATTTATAAAAAAAATTATAAAAAATTAATTAAAAAAAAAATAATAAAAAATTTTCCAAAAATAATTGGAAAAAAATATTACAACATTTTAAAAAATCTAGCTTGTACTGCTATTTACCAAGTCTAACAACGATCATTCACTGTTGCTGTACCCAAAAATAATAGGTACTGCTATTAAAGTACAGTCCAGTGGTACTCTCCTGTGCCGCAGATAATTTGTAAAAGCTTTGCCGAGTGTGTGTAGTTATGTATCACAGGTTTTAAGAAGAGGCACAACACTGACAACCTGTTAGAGAAACTGAGGGAAATAATCTCTCTGTGGCTCACCCCACTTAGACTCTCCTGGGGATTCGAATAACTGCCATTTCTATTACTACCTTCTTTCTTTCTCTATTTAAAAAAAAAAAAAAAATAACTGCCATTTCTAGTACTGCCTTCTTTCTTTCTATATTTAAAAAAAACCAAAACTGTCATTTCTATTACTACATTGTTTGTGCAGTCACAAAAAAGAGGAACTGCGCCCTTAACTGCTATGTTGGTTTTAGACGTCCATCCGGTGTCCGCCATCTGTGCACTGTAATTCAGACCAGTTGAGGGTTTTATTATTATATTGTGGCCCCGGTACCAAATTGGGTACCGGGGCCACTCCACTACGCAGTCCAGATACTTTTTTGGTGGAATTCAGACCAGTTGAGGGATTTTTTATTATATTGTGGGGACCACTCCACTACGCAGTCCAGAAAGCTACCTCGGTGAAATGTTTTGGACTAAAAACAATATTGTGAGGTGTGAGGGTGTTTAGAATAGACTGGAAATTAGTGGACATGATTGTTATTGAATGTTATTGAGGTTAATAATAGCGTAGGAGTGAAAATAAGCCCAAAAACTTGATTTTGGAACTTTTTATGCTTTTTTCAAAATAAATCCGAACCAAAACCTTTCGACAGGTGTTTTGCGAAACAAATCCGAACCCAAAACATCAAGCAAATCCGAACCCAAAACATAAAACACGAGACACCAAAAGTGGCCGGTGCACATCCCTAAATGAAATCCATGCTGATACTGAGCCATGGAAGGTCCAGAATGGGAAGAGGATGGAGGAAACCGGCAGGGGGTCTCCTAGGAATCTTATGTCGGGCACAGACCTCACAAGAACGGATGTATTTTTGAACGTCCGAGACAAAGAGGGCCACCAGTATAAACGAGATAGAAGCGCAACAGTCTTCTTAACCCCGGCATGACCAGCGAACTTGGCGTTATGAGCCCATCTCAGGAGTTTGGTGCGCATATTTTCCTGTACAAACGAGCGAACAGGAGGAGGAGTCTTGAAAGACGAATTGGTCAAGGCTACAATCGTGGAGGAGTTGAGGATAGGTTTGGCTACCATGGGTAACGAGGCATCAGAGGAGTCAAATGCTCTGGACAGTGAGTCAGCACGCAGATTCTTGGTGCCAGGGCGGAAAGTTAGAATCAAGTGGAATCTGTTAAAGAATAGCGAGCAGCGGGCCTGGCGAGGATTCAAGCATTGAGCAGACTGCAAGCAGGTAAGATTCTTATGATCAGTAAACACTGTGATGGGAAATTGTGCCCCTTCCAACAGGTAGCGCCATTCCTCTAATGCGGTCTTGATGGCGAGGAGCTCTTTATCGCCAATCCCGTAGTTAGCCTCACTGGCCGAAAACTTTTTGGAGAGGAAACCACAAGGAACGGGAAGACCTGCAGCATTCTTCTGAGACAACACTGCTCCAATCCCAACAGAGGATGCGTCGACCTCCAAAAAGAATGGTTTACTTTTGTCGGGTTGAGATAGGACCGGAGCAAGCATAAAGGAATCCTTAATGGCCAGGAATGCTTGAACTGCCTCTGGAGGCCAGGATTTAGATTGGCCACCCTTCCGAGTAAGCAGAGTAATGGGAGAGATTAGCGTGGAAAATCCCTTGATGAATTGGCGATAGTAATTTGTAAAGCCAATAAAACGCTGGGTAGCTTTGAGGCCGGAAGGCTGAGGCCAATTACGAATAGCCTCTAATTTGCTGGGATCCATCTGAAGGCCGGAACCCGAAACAATATACCCCAGGAAGGGTACTTGAGAGCAATTGAAGAGGCATTTCTCTAATTTGCAGTATAGTTGGTTGGAATACAAACGAGAAAGTACTTCTTTGACATGCAGAATATGAGTAGACAAATCTTGTGAAAAAATTAGGATGTCATCCAAATAGATCACCACCGACTGATAGAGTAGATCCCTGAATATTTAGTTAATAAAGTCCTGAAAGACAGCTGGGGCGTTACAGAGCCCAAAAGACATCACCAGGTTTTCATAGTGGCCGTCTCTGGTATTGAACTTGGTTTTCCATTTGTCTCCTTTACGGATTCTAATCAGATTGTAGGCACCTCTGAGGTCCAATTTGGTAAAAATTTGTGCCCCTCGGATGCGATCGAAGAGTTCCGAAATTAGGGGAAGATGGTAGCGATTTTTAATCGTGATGGTGTTAAGTCTCCTGTAATCAATGCATGGTCTGAGAGCGCCGTCCTTCTTCTTAACAAAAAAGAAGCCTGCCCCTGCTGGAGAAGATGACTTCCTAATGAATCCCCTCTCGAGTTTCTCGGAAACATACTCGGACATGGCTTGAGTCTCGGGTAAGGACAGAGGATATACTCTGCCTCTAGGAATGTCTCTTCCAGGGATGAGGTCGATAGGTCAATCCCAAGGCCGATGCGGAGGAAGGATTTCAGAAGCGGTTTTAGAGAAGACATCAGAAAAACCAGAATAAGCTTCAGGAAGACCCACCAGGGAAGATGTACAGAGGCAGGCCAACTTTGATTTCGAGGGAGAAACGGATCTCAGGCATCTCTTGTTACAGGAGAAACTCCAGCGGATGACTTGTGCTCGTTGCCAATCAAATTGTGGAGAATAAAGTTTAAGCCAGGGTAACCCCAGGATGATAGGGTTAATGGATTGCGGTAGAACAAAAAACTTATGAGCTCGGAATGAAGCACTCCTACTTCCATCTGGAGCGGAGGAGTTGAGAGAGAGATTGAGCCATTGGAGACTCTATTCCCATCAACTGCCGTGAGCATCAAATGTTGGGTCAACGGTATTGTATCGAGACGGAGTTCAGTCACTAACTTGGATGAAATAAAGTTCCCTGCGGACCCCGAGTCCACAAAGGCCCAGGTGGCAAATGGGTCATTGGGGGAAACCAAGGTGACAGGCATCAAAAACTCTGACTCCTTCCGAGAGTAGGGAGAAAGGGACTGAGGTCCTAGGTTGACCTCCCTATTATCACCTAGGAGGTGGCGTTTTCCCGGCCTCTTGGGACAAAGGGAGAGGAGATGACCTGGTTCACCACAATATAAACAGAGGCGGTTCCTCATTCGTCTTTCACGTTCCTCTGGAGAGAGACGGGAACGACTGATCTGCATGGACTCCTCCAAGGGTTGGCGAGTACGATCCCGTTCGAGAGCCCGTTCCCTGTGGCGAATGTCCACTTTGATACAGAGGGATATGAGGTCATCCAGGTTGGGAGGGAGATCACGAGAGGCTAAATCGTCCTTTATGCGATCATTAAGGCCTTGCCAGAAGGTAGCGATGAGAGCCTCATCGTTCCATCGGAGTTCGGCTGCTAGAGTCCTAAATTGTACCGCATAATGTCCAGCCGTAAGAGAGCCTTGGCGTAACCCTAGGAGACCGGAGGCAGCGGAAGAAACTCTTCCGGGTTCGTCAAATACTTTTCGGAACCTCTCAATGAAGACCACCAAATTTCGAAGCACAGGATCATCCCGTTCCCAAAGAGGAGAAGCCCAGGCTAATGCCTGCCCGGAGAGGAGGGAGATCAAATAAGCCACTTTAGCTCTTTCAGTGGAGAAATTTTCGGGAGTCAATTCAAATTGCATAGAGCACTGGATAAGGAAACCACGACACTTCAGTGGATCGCCATCATATTTCTCAGGAGGAGGGATGCGGAGGCTTGTGGCAGCTGAGGTGCTAGAAGAGATGATAGGAGCTGAGGCTTGAAGAGAGACCAGACGGGAGACCACTCCCTGAATATATCGCAGCGATTGTGCCTGATTGGATTCTTGCCGTTCCACTCTTTGACCCAGGTGCAGTAATAAATCGCGGGTCGAAGGTTCCTCCGGTCCACTCATGGCCAGAGTATTCTGTCACACTTTTACAAAGAGAATATCACTGACTGGTATTAGCGTTACTAACCTGAGAGGCGCGGAGTCTAACACACCACCGGTGTTCACCAGGGACCCCCGCAAGGAGGTTTGGGCTTTGCTGCGTGCGATGTGCAGGTCGCGGTTCTCCCAGGAAGTCACCAGTGCAGCGAATAGAGGGTAGTCAGACAGGCCGAATCAAAACCAAGGAAGCGAGGTACCATGGAGAGTAGGCAAGAGTAGTCAGGGACGGTCCAAAGGTCAATACCAGTGCGGGCAGCGAAGTACAAAGGAAATCCGGAAGAGAGGTCAAACAAGCCAAGGAGTCTTTACACAGGAGGTCAGGAACAGGAATGCAACTAAATGCTGGAGCAGGGTAGAACCAATACTCTGGCACTAGACCTGTGTCAGAGGCTGCCTTATATACCCTAATGTGCCTCCTGATTGGGTTAGGGAGATTTAGGCGGTTTAGACATGCTGGCTGCAGACAGGTGAGTAGAGATAGAGTTCTGCTGCTAGGCAACAGGACGTGGATTACGGAGAGAAGGTGTCCATCTACGGCGCCTGTGGAGAGCGCGGAGACGGCACCTAACACGTGTGCACCAGCCCTGCATTCCCAGGCTATCAGCTTCTACTACTAGAGTACAAGACCTGGGGGCATCAGAGTACCTGTGAGTGCACCTAGCTCTACAGGAAAAGCGGTTCCTATAGGTGAAGACCTCTGAAGCGGTTCTAAGAGCTGATACCTGGGGTGTGAGTCATAACACATAGGTAAGCTCCTTATCCTTATACTTGGTGTCATCTAGTAATTGGCTTGTCATATGTGTACCTGCTGTGTTGATGTGTGAAAAACGTTGCGCTGAGGTACACACTGAAAATCAAACTGTAATGGTGGTGAGAGGTACAGGTATCATGGTCAATGAAGAACTGCATTACAATCCTGACATCAAGAGCATTATTAGGTGATAGTAGTATTCACTATCAAAGGGTGGAGCTGTCGAAGTAAGCTAATTGGTAATGGTCATTTCAAATTAATATGTAACAATCCGAATGTCTATGTCTGAAATTATGCAAATAGCACGCTACAGTGTGGAGGAGCGTAATCAACCGCAACACGTGCAAACACTTATACATACATTTATTTGCAGACGTCCGGTTCATTCGCCTAAAGGATTGCACCTTGGGCTAGATTTACTAAGCTGCGGGTTTGAAAATGTGGGGATGTTGCCTATAGCAACCAATCAGATTCTAGCTTTCATTTATTTAGTACATTCTACAAAATGACAGCTAGAATCTGATTGGTTGCTATAAGCAACATCTCCACTTTTTCAAACCCGCAGCTTAGTAAATCTAGCCCCTTGTGTATGCTAGTTAGGGATGATAGGGAATAAATGATCTGAAATGGTATTGTCTGTGTAATGTAAATATACCAGTTTTAACTAGTTCTTGGCAGGAAGATTAGTATTCATCTTCTGGAGAGCTGACCCCCACCCTTGGATGGCATTGTTTGAACTGGCCAATGACCTGCATTACACTGGACCTTCCTGAAGCCTGAACCTATGGAAACATGCCAAATCCTCTGTATTGTTTTCACTGTATCACTGACTGTATATAAGCAGGGGCTCTGGAACCAGTATTCAGTCTCTCTGACCACAGATTTCAGGACTGAATGACTGTAAACTGGATCCAGGATGCCCGCTAAATAACAGCTGTACCTATTATTTTGGATTGTTACTCTACTACTTTTTGCTATTAAATCACATTGTGCTTTGGAACCACATCACTGGAAGTGGACAATCGCTATTGGATAACGACTAGGCACACATAACACTCAACATTTCATCAAAGAAATATTCTACATTCATGAATGCTCTGTGGAAATTACATTGGCTCCTGGTGTCCAGTTTGTGGCTAAATTCTGTTTTTTAATTCTGCAGATTAAACTCAATTTATCCTCTGCCTACCATCCACAGTTTAATGGCCAAACCGAATAAATCAGAACTTAGAGACTGTTCAGTTGTACATCTCTTCATCCCAAAATGACTGGGCAGACCTTCTTCCCGGTCCAAATTTGCACACAACAACCACTACCACGAGTCCTCTGCTTTAACCCCTTTCCACAATGTGTACGGCTTACATACCAGAGTACCAGCATCTCCCCTCAACCGGCAGCCGCTGTCCCTGCGTCCGAATCATACCTCAGGAACTTCACAGAGAATTGACGTCAGGTACGAGCCTTGCTGGTTTAAGCGTCTCAATGCTAAAAAATCAAAGCTCATGGGAAGCCGCGTGCCATCCCGAGCCTGTGGTCAGGAGACAGGTTTTGGCTGTCAACCCATAACCTATGTCTCAGAATACTGTCTATGAAGTTTACTCCCCGCTTCATAGAGCCATTCAACATCACCCGGGTCATCAACACGGTATCCTACAAATTACAATTGCTGCCCTATCTCAGAGTATTCAAATAATTCTGTATTTTCCTCATGAAATCCTTGGGTTTGCGCCAGATTTACCAGACAGTATATGGAAATGAATACGAGGTCAAGGTCATCCTGGACTCTCATTTCAGAGTCAATCACCACCAGTATTTGGCCGATTGGAAGGGTTATGTTTCAGAGGAGAGGGCCTGGATCAAAGCCTCTGATTCACATGCTCCAGGATTGGTCAAGTAGCTCCATCTGACATTTCCAAATAAGCCTCAACCTAAGTTTTCAGTGGCCACTGATAAGGGGGGGGGGGGGGTGGATTCTGTCACACATCAGGGTCTTAGCCCCACTTACCTGACTGGTGATTCCCCTTCCTGGTCACCTATGGTACTCCTGAGTTCTGTGTCACTATCTGTAAACAAACACTCCCTGCTGTTCTGCTTCATGGGTGCAGCCATATTGGATTTCATCTCATGATCCATTCTGACAAACTAGTCTCCAGCAACTCCCGTCACATGATTCAGCCAGCTTATCAGTACACAGGGCGCCCTACTTAAACCAGGAACTGCTAATTGCACATTGCCAGAACTCTCATCCAGTAAAGGTCACCTTGTTCTGATTCCTGTTCTGATTCTGCTCCTGACTGCAGTATCTCCTATCAAGTGCCTCTGGTCCTGTCCATGGCATCCTTCTCCTGCATCCATCTCACACACTTCACTGTGTGTTTAGTCTCTCCTAGATTGCTTTACCAGGTGCCGGTTCTGAGTCTCTTGTGTTTCATTCCAGCTCTGAGTTACCTGTAGCGGGTTCTATGTCTGTGTGCCTGTGTTCTGGTCTCAGTCCTGAGTGTCCCATGACCAGTTCCAGTCCTGTGTTTGCATCGCAATCGCATAAGCATGATAAATAATTACACATTTATCATGCTTTTCAAATGAAAAAATCAACATATAGGTAAATTTTTAGGTAAATTCATAACTATTCTGACCTGATTGTTGCTGTGATGAAGGGCTGTCCTCCTCCACAGTGTCCAAACATTAACCCCCTTTCCTTTCTATCACCATAGCCTTTGACAAACATATCACAAAAAACACAGAAAACAAAAATAGACTAATAACAATTACACACCACAGTCACACACAAATAATACATACAGGACTTTAACACCCCTGCCCCCCAAAGAAAAAAAAACAGTAAAAATAATTAGAGATGAGCGCACTCGGATTTCCTGAATCCGAGCCCACCCAAACGTTTTCGATCCGAGTCGGATCCGAGAGAGATCCGGGTATTGGCGCCAAATGAAAACTGAAACCGAGGCTCGGAGTCATAATCCCGCTGTCGGATCTCGCGATACTCGGATCCTATAAATTCCCCGCTAGTCGCCGCCATCTTCACTCGGGCATTGATCAGGGTAGAGGGAGGGTGTGTTAGGTGGTGCTCTGTTCTGGTAGATCTCGTGCTGTGCTGTTTAGTTCTGTGCTGTGCTGTGTTCTGATGTATCAGTCTAGTGGTGCTGTGTGCTGTGCTCTGTCAATTTTGAGTTCAGTGGTGCTGCTGGGTCCTGTGCTGTGTCCTGTTCAGTCCAGTGGTGCTGTGTCCTGTGCTCTGTGCTTCTAAGGGCATAGTTCTTTATTTCCCCATTATTCCCAAGTGTTTAAAAAATTTTTAAAAAAATAATAAAAAAAAATACAAAAAAACAATTTAAAAAAAATTAATTACAACAAAATTTGCAAAACCAATCCTGCAGTATAAGCCCATTGGTACTGCAATATTACCAAGTTCACACATTCAGCAGTAAAAGTCCAGTGGTACTGCAATATTACAAAGTTCACACATTCTGCAGTATCAGTCCATTGGTGCTGCGTGTTGTGTCCTGTCAATTTTGAGTTCAGTGGTGCTGCTGGGTCCTGTGCTGTGTCCTGTTCAGTCCAGTGGTGCTGTGTCCTGTGCTCTGTGCTTCTAAGGGCATAGTTCTTTATTTCCCCATTATTCCCAAGTGTTTAAATTTTTTTAAAAAAGTTATAAAAAAAAATACAAAAAAATAATAATAAAAAAAAATTATTACAACAAAATTTGCAAAACCAATCCTGCAGTATAAGCCCATTGGTACTGCAATATTACCAAGTTCACACATTCTGCAGTATCTTGTGCTACATATAATGGAAACCAAAAATTTGGAGGATAAAGTAGGGAAAGATCAAGACCCACTTCCTCCTAATGCTGAATCTGCTGCCACTAGTCATGACATAGACGATGAAATGCCATCAACGTCGTCTTCCAAGCCCGATGCCCAATCTCCTAGTACAGGGCATGTAAAATCCAAAAAGCCCAAGTTAAGTAAAAGTAGCAAAAAGAGAAACTTAAAATCATCAGCGGAGAAACGTAAAGTTGCCAATATGCCATTTACGACACTGAGTGGCAAGGAACGGCTTAGGCCCTGGCCCGTGTTCATGACTAGTGGTTCAGCTTCACCCAAGGATCTTAGCCCTCCTCCTTTCCCCCCCCCTACAAAAAATTAAAGAGAGTTATGCTGTCAGCAACAAAACAGCAAAAGACTCTGCCTTCTAAAGAGAAATTATCAAAAATCCCCAAGGCGAGTCCAAGGGTGTTGGTGGTTGTCAAGCCTGACCTTCCCATTACTCTACGGGAAGAGGTGGCTCGGGAGGAGGCTATTGATGATGTAGCTGGCGCTGTGGAGGAACTTGATGATGAGGATGGTGATGTGGTTATTGAAAATGAGGCACCAGGGGGGGAAACAGCTGATGTCCATGGGATGAAAAAGCCCATCGTCATGCCTGGTCAGAAGACCAAAAAATGCACCTCTTCGGTCTGGAGTTATTTTTATCCAAATCCGGACAACCAATGTATGGCCATATGTAGCTTATGTAAAGCTCAAATAAGCAGGGGTAAGGATCTTGACCACCTAGGGACATCCTCCCTTATACGTCACCTGAATAACCTTCATAGTTCAGTGGTTAGTTCAGGAACTGGGGCTAGGACCGTCATCGGTACAGGGACACCTAAATCCCGTGGTCCAGTTGGATACACACCAGCAACACCCTCCTCGTCAACTTCCTCCACGATCTCCATCAGATTCAGTCCTGCAGCCCAAGTCAGCAGCCAGACTGAGTCCTCTTCAATACGGGATTCATCCAAGGAATCCTGCAGCGGTACGCCTACTACTGCCACTGCTGCTGTTGCTGCTGTTAGTCGGTCATCTTCCCAGAGGGGAAGTCGTAAGACCGCTAAGTCTTTCACAAAACAATTGACCGTCCAACAGTCGTTTGCCATGACCACAAAATACGATAGTAGTCACCCTATTGCAAAGCGTATAACTGCGGCTGTAACTGCAATGTTGGTGTTAGATGTGCGCCTGTTGTCCGCCATCAGTGGAGTGGGATTTAGAGGGTTGATGGAGGTATTGTGTCCCCGGTACCAAATCCCGTCGAGATTCCACTTCACTAGGCAGGCGATACCAAAAATGTACAGAGAAGTACGATCAAGTGTCCTCAGTGCTCTAAAAAATGCGGTTGTACCCACTATCCACTCAACCACGGACATATGGACAAGTGGTTCTGGGCAAACGAAGGACTATATGACTGTGACAGCCAACTGGGTAGATGCATCCCCTTCCGCAGCAACAGCAACAGCTGCATCAGTAGCAGCATCTACAAAATGGCTGCTCGTGCAAAGGCAGGCAACATTGTGTATTGCAGGCTTTAATAAGAGGCACAACGCTGACAACATATTAGAGAAACTGAGGGAAATTATCTGCCAGTGGCTTACCGCACTTAGACTCTCATGGGGATTTGTGGTGTCAGACAATGCCAGTAACATTAAATATGGGCAATTTCCAGCACGTCCCATGTTTTGCCCACACCATTAATTTGGTGGTGCAGCATTACCTCAAGAGTGACAGGGGTGTGCAGGAGATGCTTGCGGTGGCGCGCAAAATTGCTGGACACTTTCGGCATTCAGCCAGTGCCTATCGCAGACTAGAGGCACATCAAAAAAGCATGAACCTGCCCTGCCATCACCTCAAACAAGAGGTTGTGACGCGCTGGAACTCCACCCCTCTATATGCTGCAGAGGATGGAGGAGCAGCAAACACAGCCACCTACGACATAGGCAAAGGAGTGGGGATGCGCCTGAGTCAAGCGCAGTGGAGAGTGATTTCCGTGTTGTGCAGGGTTCTCCAGCCGTTTAAACTTGCCACACGAGAAGTCAGTTCTAACACTGCCAGCTTGAGTCAGGTCATTCCCCTGATCAGGCTGTTGCAGAAGCAGCTGGAGAAAGTGAGGGAGGAGCTGGTAAACCATTGCAATTCCACCAAGCATGTAGCTCTTGTGGATGTAGCCCTTCGTACGCTTTGCCAGGATCCAAGGGTGGTCACTCTTTTAAAGTCAGAGGAATACATTCTGGCCACCGTGCTCGATCCTCGGTTTAAAGCGTATGTTGTGTCTCTGTTTCCGGCGGACACAAGTCTACTGCGGTGCAAAGACCTGCTGGGCAGGAGATTGTCCTCTGAAGAGGACTGTGACATGCCAACAGCTCCACCCTCATTTTCTTCCACATCTATGGCTGCGAGGAAAAAGCTCAGTTTTCCTAAAAGAGCCGCTGGCGGGGATGCTGATAACATCTGGTCCGGACTAAAGGACCTGCCAACCATTGCAGACATGTCTACTGTCGCTGCATTGGATGCTGTCACAATTGAAAAAATGGTGGAGAATTATTTTGTTGACACTATCCAAATAGACATGTCAGACAGTCCATATTGTTACTGGCAGGAAAAAAAAAGGCAGTTTGGAAACTGGCTCTATTTTACCTGAGTTGTCCCCACTCCAGTGTGTACTCGGAAAGAGTTTTTAGTGCAGCGGGGAACCTGGTCAGTGAGCGGCGAAGGAGGTTGCTTCCTCACAACGTTGAAAAAATGATGTTTATAAAAATAAATAATCAATTCCTCAATGAAGTACAGCACTGCCCTCCAGATAGTACAGAGGGACCTGTGGTTGTGGAGTCCAGCGGGGACGAATTGATAATGTGTGACGAGGAGGAAGTACACACTGTAGGGGGAGAGGAATCAGAGGTTGAGGATGAGGACGACATCTTTCCTCAGTAGAACCTGTTTAGTTTGTACAGGGAGAGATGAATTGTTTTTTTGGTGTGGGGGCCCAAACAAACCAATCATTTCAGCCACAGTTGTTTGGTAGGCCCTGTCGCTGAAATTATTGGTTTGTTAAAGTGTGCATGTCCTATTTCAACAACATAAGGGTGGGTGGGAGGACCCAAGGACAATTCCATCGTGCAACTCTTTTTTTGGCATTATGTGACCATTCAACAGTCGTTTGCCATGTTCAAAAAGTAAAAGAAAACGTCAAAAAATTCAAAAAATTAAATCAAAAGTTAAATGCCCTGTCATTATTTAAAACAAGAGGTATTGACGTGCTAGAATTAGTGTAGTGTTAATATGTTATAAACACTACACTTTGAACCTGAAGGAGGTATTGTGGCCCCGGTACCAAATTTAGTATTGGGGCCACCCCACTACGCAGTCCAGATACTTGTTTGGTGGAATTCTGACCAGTTGAGGGTGTATTAATTATATTGTGACTCCGGTATCAAATTGGGTACCGGGGCCACCCCACTACGCAGTCCAGATACTTGTTTGGTGGAATTCTGACCAGTTGAGGGTGTATTAATTGTATTGTGGCCCCGGTATCAAATTGGGTACCGCGGCCACCCCACTACGCAGTCCAGATACTTCTTTGGTGGAATTCTGACCAGTTGAGGGTATATTAATTATATTGTGGCCCCGGTATCAAATTGGGTACCGGGGGCCACCCCACTACCCAGATTTTTTTTGGGGGGAATTCAGACCCGTGGAGGGTTTTTTATAAATTATTTTGTGGTGACCACTCCTCTAAGCAGTCCAGGTACATTTTTTGGTGCGAATCATACAAGTTTAGGGTTTTTAAATTATATTGTGGTGAACACTCCTCTACGCAGTCCAGGTACATTATTTGGTGCGATTAAGACCAGTTGATGGTTTTCTTATTATATTGTGGTGACCACTCCTCTACGCAGTCCAGGTACATTATTTGGTGCGATTCATACCAGTTCAGGGTTTTTAAATTATATTGTGGTGACCACTCCTCTACGCAGTCCAGGTACATTTTTTGGTGCGATTAAGACCAGTTGATGGTTTTCTTATTATATGTGGTGACCACTCCTCTACGCAGTCCAGGTACATTATTTGGTGCGATTCAGACCAGGTAATGGTTTTCTTATTATATTGTGGTGACCACTCCTCTACGCAGTCCAGGTACATTTTTTGGTGCGAATCATACAAGTTCAGGGTTTTTAAATTATATTGTGGTGACCACTCCTCTAGGCAGTCCAGGTACATTTTTTGGTGCGAATCATACAAGTTCAGGGTTTTTAAATTATATTGTGGTGACCACTCCTCTACGCAGTCCAGGTACATTTTTTGGTGCGATTCAGACCAGTTGATGGTTTTCTTATTATATTGTGGTGACCACTCCTCTACGCAGTCCAGGTACATTATTTGGTGCGATTCATACAAGTTCAGGGTTTAAAATTATGTTGTGGTGACCACTCCTCTACGCAGTCCAGGTACATTTTTTGGTGCGATTCATACAAGTTCAGGGTTTTTAAATTATGTTGTGGTGACCACTCCTCTACGCAGTCCAGGTACATTTTTTGGTGTGAATCATACAACTTCAGGGTTTTTAAATTATAATGTGGTGACCACTCCTCTACGCAGTCCAGGTACATTATTTGGTGCGATTAAGACCAGTTGATGGTTTTCTTATTATATTGTGGTGACCACTCCTCTACGCAGTCCAGGTACATTATTTGGTGCGATTCATACAAGTTCAGGGTTTTTAAAATATATTGTGGTGACCACTCCTCTACGCAGTCCAGGTATATTTTTTGGTGCGATTAAGACCAGTTGATGGTTTTCTTATTATATTGTGGTGACCACTCCTCTACGCAGTCCAGGTACATTATTTGGTGCGATTCATACAAGTTCAGGGTTTTTAAATTATATTGTGGTGACCACTCCTCTAAGCAGTCCAGGTACATTTTTTGGTGCGATTCAGACTAGTTGATGGTTTTCTTATTATATTGTGGTGACCACTCCTCTACGCAGTCCAGGTACATTATTTGGTGCGATTCATACCAGTTCAGGGTTTTTAAATTATGTTGTGGTGACCACTCCTCTACGCAGTCCAGGTACATTTTTTGGTGCGAATCATACAAGTTCAGGGTTTTTAAATTATATTGTGGTGACCACTCCTCTACGCTGTCCAGGTACATTTTTTGGTGCGAATCATACAAGTTCAGGGTTTTTAAATTATATTGTGGTGACCACTCCTCTACGCTGTCCAGGTACATTTTTTGGTGCGATTAAGACCAGTTGATGGTTTTCTTATTATATTGTGGTGACCACTCCTCTACGCAGTCCAGGTACATTATTTGGTGCGATTCATACCAGTTCAGGGTTTTTAAATTATATTGTGGTGACCACTCCTCTACGCAGTCCAGGTACATTATTTGGTGCGATTCATACAAGTTCAGGGTTTTTAAATTATGTTGTGGTGACCACTCCTCTACGCAGTCCAGGTACATTTTTTGGTGCGAATCATACAAGTTCAGGGTTTTTAAATTATATTGTGGTGACCACTCCTCTACACAGTCCAGGTACATTTTTTGGTGTGAATCATACAATTTCAGGGTTTTTAAATTATATCGTGGTGACCACTCCTCTACGCAGTCCAGGTACATTTTTTGGTGCGATTAAGACCAGTTGATGGTTTTCTTATTATATTGTGGTGACCACTCCTCTACGCAGTCCAGGTACATTATTTGGTGCGATTCATATAAGTTCAGGGTTTTTAAATTATATTGTGGTGACCACTCCTCTACGCAGTCCAGGTACATTTTTTGGTGCGATTCATACAAGCTCAGGGTTTTTAAATTATATTGTGGTGACCACTCCTCTATGCAGTCCAGGTACATTTTTTGGTGCGAATCATACAAGTTCAGGGTTTTTAAATTATATTGTGGTGACCACTCCTCTACGCAGTCCAGGTACATTTTTTGGTGTGATTAAGACCAGTTGATGGTTTTCTTATTATATTGTGGTGACCACTCCTCTACGCAGTCCAGGTACATTTTTTGGTGCGAATCATACAAGTTCAGGGTTTTTAAATTATATTGTGGTGACCACTCCTCTACGCTGTCCAGGTACATTTTTTGGTGCGATTCAGACCAGTTGATGGTTTTCTTATTATATTGTGGTGACCACTCCTCTACGCAGTCCAGGTACATTATTTGGTGCGATTCATACCAGTTCAGGGTTTTTAAATTATATTGTGGTGACCACTCCTCTACGCAGTCCAGGTACATTTTTTGGTGCGATTCATACAAGTTCAGGGTTTTTAAATTATGTTGTGGTGACCACTCCTCTACGCAGTCCAGGTACATTTTTTGGTGCGAATCATACAAGTTCAGGGTTTTTAAATTATATTGTGGTGACCACTCCTCTACACAGTCCAGGTACATTTTTTGGTGCGAATCATACAATTTCAGGGTTTTTAAATTATATTGTGGTGACCACTCCTCTACGCTGTCCAGGTACATTTTTTGGTGCGATTCAGACCAGTTGATGGTTTTCTTATTATATTGTGGTGACCACTCCTCTACGCAGTCCAGGTACATTATTTAGTGCGATTCATACCAGTTCAGGGTTTTTAAATTATATTGTGGTGACCACTCCTCTACGCAGTCCAGGTACATTTTTTGGTGCGATTCATACAAGTTCAGGGTTTTTAAATTATGTTGTGGTGACCACTCCTCTACGCAGTCCAGGTACATTTTTTGGTGCGAATCATACAAGTTCAGGGTTTTTAAATTATATTGTGGTGACCACTCCTCTACACAGTCCAGGTACATTTTTTGGTGCGAATCATACAATTTCAGGGTTTTTAAATTATATCGTGGTGACCACTACTCTACGCAGTCCAGGTACATTTTTTGGTGCGATTAAGACCAGTTGATGGTTTTCTTATTATATTGTGGTGACCACTCCTCTACGCAGTCCAGGTACATTATTTGGTGCGATTCATATAAGTTCAGGGTTTTTAAATTATATTGTGGTGACCACTCCTCTACGCAGTCCAGGTACATTTTTTGGTGCGAATCATACAAGTTCAGGGTTTTTAAATTATATCGTGGTGACCACTCCTCTACGCAGTCCAGGTACATTTTTTGGTGCGATTAAGACCAGTTGATGGTTTTCTTATTATATTGTGGTGACCACTCCTCTACGCAGTCCAGGTACATTATTTGGTGCGATTCATATAAGTTCAGGGTTTTTAAATTTTATTGTGGTGACCACTCCTCTACGCAGTCCAGGTACATTTTTTGGTGGGATTCATACAAGTTCAGGGTTTTTAAATTATATTGTGGTGACCACTCCTCTACGCTGTCCAGGTACATTTTTTGGTGCGAATCATAAAAGTTCAGGGTTTTTAAATTATATTGTGGTGAGCACTCCTCTACGCTGTCCAGGTACATTTTTTGGTGCGAATCATACAAGTTCAGGGTTTTTAAATTATATTGTGGTGACCACTCCTCTACGCTGTCCAGGTACATTTTTTGGTGCGAATCATACAAGTTCAGGGTTTTTAAATTATATTGTGGTGACCACTCCTCTACGCTGTCCAGGTACATTTTTTGGTGCGATTCAGACCAGTTGATGGTTTTCTTATTATATTGTGGTGACCACTCCTCTACGCAGTCCAGGTACATTATTTGGTGCGATTCATACCAGTTCAGGGTTTTTAAATTATATTGTGGTGACCACTCCTCTACGCAGTCCAGGTACATTTTTTGGTGCGATTCATACAAGTTCAGGGTTTTTAAATTATGTTGTGGTGACCACTCCTCTACGCAGTCCAGGTACATTTTTTGGTGCGAATCATACAAGTTCAGGGTTTTTAAATTATATTGTGGTGACCACTCTTCTACACAGTCCAGGTACATTTTTTGGTGCGAATCATACAATTTTAGGGTTTTTAAATTATATCGTGGTGACCACTCCTCTACGCTGTCCAGGTACATTTTTTGGTGCGATTCAGACCAGTTGATGGTTTTTTATTATATTGTGGTGACCACTCCTCTACGCAGTCCAGGTACATTATTTGGTGCGATTCATACCAGTTCAGGGTTTTTAAATTATATTGTGGTGACCACTCCTCTACGCAGTCCAGGTACATTTTTTGGTGCGATTCATACAAGTTCAGGGTTTTTAAAATATGTTGTGGTGACCACTCCTCTACGCAGTCCAGGTACATTTTTTAGTGCGAATCATACAATTTCAGGGTTTTTAAATTATATCGTGGTGACCACTCCTCTACGCAGTCCAGGTACATTTTTTGGTGCGATTAAGACCAGTTGATGGTTTTCTTATTATATTGTGGTGACCACTCCTCTACGCAGTCCAGGTACATTATTTGGTGCGATTCATATAAGTTCAGTTTTTTTAAATTATATTGTGGTGACCACTCCTCTACGCAGTCCAGGTACATTATTTGGTGCGATTCATACCAGTTCAGGGTTTTTAAATTATATTGTGGTGACCACTCCTCTACGCAGTCCAGGTACATTATTTGGTGCGATTCATACAAGTTCAGGGTTTTTAAATTATGTTGTGGTGACCACTCCTCTACGCAGTCCAGGTACATTTTTTGGTGCGAATCATACAAGTTCAGGGTTTTTAAATTATATTGTGGTGACCACTCCTCTACACAGTCCAGGTACATTTTTTGGTGTGAATCATACAATTTCAGGGTTTTTAAATTATATCGTGGTGACCACTCCTCTACGCAGTCCAGGTACATTTTTTGGTGCGATTAAGACCAGTTGATGGTTTTCTTATTATATTGTGGTGACCACTCCTCTACGCAGTCCAGGTACATTATTTGGTGCGATTCATATAAGTTCAGGGTTTTTAAATTATATTGTGGTGACCACTCCTCTACGCAGTCCAGGTACATTTTTTGGTGCGATTCATACAAGCTCAGGGTTTTTAAATTATATTGTGGTGACCACTCCTCTATGCAGTCCAGGTACATTTTTTGGTGCGAATCATACAAGTTCAGGGTTTTTAAATTATATTGTGGTGACCACTCCTCTACGCAGTCCAGGTACATTTTTTGGTGTGATTAAGACCAGTTGATGGTTTTCTTATTATATTGTGGTGACCACTCCTCTACGCAGTCCAGGTACATTTTTTGGTGCGAATCATACAAGTTCAGGGTTTTTAAATTATATTGTGGTGACCACTCCTCTACGCTGTCCAGGTACATTTTTTGGTGCGATTCAGACCAGTTGATGGTTTTCTTATTATATTGTGGTGACCACTCCTCTACGCAGTCCAGGTACATTATTTGGTGCGATTCATACCAGTTCAGGGTTTTTAAATTATATTGTGGTGACCACTCCTCTACGCAGTCCAGGTACATTTTTTGGTGCGATTCATACAAGTTCAGGGTTTTTAAATTATGTTGTGGTGACCACTCCTCTACGCAGTCCAGGTACATTTTTTGGTGCGAATCATACAAGTTCAGGGTTTTTAAATTATATTGTGGTGACCACTCCTCTACACAGTCCAGGTACATTTTTTGGTGCGAATCATACAATTTCAGGGTTTTTAAATTATATTGTGGTGACCACTCCTCTACGCAGTCCAGGTACATTTTTTGGTGCGAATCATACAAGTTCAGGGTTTTTAAATTATATTGTGGTGACCACTCCTCTACGCTGTCCAGGTACATTTTTTGGTGCGATTCAGACCAGTTGATGGTTTTCTTATTATATTGTGGTGACCACTCCTCTACGCAGTCCAGGTACATTATTTAGTGCGATTCATACCAGTTCAGGGTTTTTAAATTATATTGTGGTGACCACTCCTCTACGCAGTCCAGGTACATTTTTTGGTGCGATTCATACAAGTTCAGGGTTTTTAAATTATGTTGTGGTGACCACTCCTCTACGCAGTCCAGTTACATTTTTTGGTGCGAATCATACAAGTTCAGGGTTTTTAAATTATATTGTGGTGACCACTCCTCTACACAGTCCAGGTACATTTTTTGGTGCGAATCATACAATTTCAGGGTTTTTAAATTATATCGTGGTGACCACTCCTCTACGCAGTCCAGGTACATTTTTTGGTGCGATTAAGACCAGTTGATGGTTTTCTTATTATATTGTGGTGACCACTCCTCTACGCAGTCCAGGTACATTATTTGGTGCGATTCATATAAGTTCAGGGTTTTTAAATTATATTGTGGTGACCACTCCTCTACGCAGTCCAGGTACATTTTTTGGTGCGAATCATACAAGTTCAGGGTTTTTAAATTATATCGTGGTGACCACTCCTCTACGCAGTCCAGGTACATTTTTTGGTGCGATTAAGACCAGTTGATGGTTTTCTTATTATATTGTGGTGACCACTCCTCTACGCAGTCCAGGTACATTATTTGGTGCGATTCATATAAGTTCAGGGTTTTTAAATTTTATTGTGGTGACCACTCCTCTACGCAGTCCAGGTACATTTTTTGGTGGGATTCATACAAGTTCAGGGTTTTTAAATTATATTGTGGTGACCACTCCTCTACGCTGTCCAGGTACATTTTTTGGTGCGAATCATAAAAGTTCAGGGTTTTTAAATTATATTGTGGTGACCACTCCTCTACGCTGTCCAGGTACATTTTTTGGTGCGAATCATACAAGTTCAGGGTTTTTAAATTATATTGTGGTGACCACTCCTCTACGCTGTCCAGGTACATTTTTTGGTGCGAATCATACAAGTTCAGGGTTTTTAAATTATATTGTGGTGACCACTCCTCTACGCTGTCCAGGTACATTTTTTGGTGCGATTCAGACCAGTTGATGGTTTTCTTATTATATTGTGGTGACCACTCCTCTACGCAGTCCAGGTACATTATTTGGTGCGATTCATACCAGTTCAGGGTTTTTAAATTATATTGTGGTGACCACTCCTCTACGCAGTCCAGGTACATTTTTTGGTGCGATTCATACAAGTTCAGGGTTTTTAAATTATGTTGTGGTGACCACTCCTCTACGCAGTCCAGGTACATTTTTTGGTGCGAATCATACAAGTTCAGGGTTTTTAAATTATATTGTGGTGACCACTCTTCTACACAGTCCAGGTATATTTTTTGGTGCGAATCATACAATTTTAGGGTTTTTAAATTATATCGTGGTGACCACTCCTCTACGCTGTCCAGGTACATTTTTTGGTGCGATTCAGACCAGTTGATGGTTTTTTATTATATTGTGGTGACCACTCCTCTACGCAGTCCAGGTACATTATTTGGTGCGATTCATACCAGTTCAGGGTTTTTAAATTATATTGTGGTGACCACTCCTCTACGCAGTCCAGGTACATTTTTTGGTGCGATTCATACAAGTTCAGGGTTTTTAAAATATGTTGTGGTGACCACTCCTCTACGCAGTCCAGGTACATTTTTTAGTGCGAATCATACAATTTCAGGGTTTTTAAATTATATCGTGGTGACCACTCCTCTACGCAGTCCAGGTACATTTTTTGGTGCGATTAAGACCAGTTGATGGTTTTCTTATTATATTGTGGTGACCACTCCTCTACGCAGTCCAGGTACATTATTTGGTGCGATTCATATAAGTTCAGGGTTTTTAAATTATATTGTGGTGACCACTCCTCTACGCAGTCCAGGTACATTTTTTGGTGCGATTCATACAAGTTAAAGGTTTTTAAATTATATTGTGGTGACCACTCCTCTACGCAGTCCAGGTACATTTTTTGGTGTGATTAAGACCAGTTGATGGTTTTATTATTATATTGTGGTGACCACTCCTCTACGCAGTCCAGGTACATTTTTTGGTGCGAATCAAACAAGTTCAGGGTTTTTAAATTATATTGTGGTGACCACTCCTCTATGCAGTCCAGGTACACTTTTTGGTGCGAATCATACAAGTTAAAGGTTTTTAAATTATATTGTGGTGACCACTCCTCTACGCAGTCCAGGTACATTTTTTGGTGTGATTAAGACCAGTTGATGGTTTTCTTATTATATTGTGGTGACCACTCCTCTACGCAGTCCAGGTACATTTTTTGGTGCGAATCATACAAGATCAGGGTTTTTAAATTATATTGTGGTGACCCCTCCTCTACGCTGTCCAGGTACATTTTTTGGTGCGATTCAGACCAGTTGATGGTTTTCTTATTATATTGTGGTGACCACTCCTCTACGCAGTCCAGGTACATTGTTTGGTGCGATTCATACCAGTTCAGGGTTTTTAAATTATATTGTGGTGACCACTCCTCTACGCAGTCCAGGTACATTTTTTGGTGCGATTCATACAAGTTCAGGGTTTTTAAATTATGTTGTGGTGACCACTCCTCTACGCAGTCCAGGTACATTTTTTGGTGCGAATCATACAAGTTCAGGGTTTTTAAATTATATTGTGGTGACCACTCCTCTACACAGTCCAGGTACATTTTTTGGTGCGAATCATACAATTTCAGGGTTTTTAAATTATATCGTGGTGACCACTCCTCTACGCAGTCCAGGTACATTTTTTGGTGCGATTCATACAAGTTCAGGGTTTTTAAATTATGTTGTGGTGACCACTCCTCTACGCTGTCCAGGTACATTTTTTGGTGCGATTCAGACCAGTTGATGGTTTTCTTATTATATTGGGGTTGACCACTCCTCTACGCAGTCCAGGTACATTATTTGGTGCGATTCATACCAGTTCATTGTTTTTAAATTATATTGTGGTGACCACTCCTCTACGCAGTCCAGGTACATTTTTTGGTGCGATTCATACAAGTTCAGGGTTTTTAAATTATGTTGTGGTGACCACTCCTCTACGCAGTCCAGGTACATTTTTTGGTGCGAATCATACAAGTTCAGGGTTTTTAAATTATATTGTGGTGACCACTCCTCTACACAGTCCAGGTACATTTTTTGGTGCGAATCATACAATTTCAGGGTTTTTAAATTATATCGTGGTGACCACTCCTCTACGCAGTCCAGGTACATTTTTTGGTGCGAATCATACAAGTTCAGGGTTTTTAAATTATATTGTGGTGACCACTCCTCTACGCTGTCCAGGTACATTTTTTGGTGCGATTCAGACCAGTTGATGGTTTTCTTATTATATTGTGGTGACCACTCCTCTACGCAGTCCAGGTACATTTTTTGGTGCGATTCAGACCAGTTGATGGTTTTCTTATTATATTGTGGTGACCACTCCTCTATGCAGTCCAGGTACATTATTTGGTGCGATTCATACCAGTTCAGGGTTTTTAAATTATATTGTGGTGACCACTCCTCTACACAGTCCAGGTACATTTTTTGGTGCGAATCATACAATTTCAGGGTTTTTAAATTATATCGTGGTGACCACTCCTCTACGCAGTCCAGGTACATTTTTTGGTGCGATTAAGACCAGTTGATGGTTTTCTTATTATATTGTGGTGACCACTCCTCTACGCAGTCCAGGTATATTATTTGGTGCGATTCATACCAGTTCAGGGTTTTTAAATTATATTGTGGTGACCACTCCTCTACGCAGTCCAGGTACATTTTTTGGTGCGATTCATACAAGTTCAGGGTTTTTAAATTATGTTGTGGTGACCACTCCTCTACGCAGTCCAGGTACATTTTTTGGTGCGAATCATACAAGTTCAGGGTTTTTAAATTATATTGTGGTGACCACTCCTCTACACAGTCCAGGTACATTTTTTGGTGCAAATCATACAATTTCAGGGTTTTTAAATTATATCGTGGTGACCACTCCTCTACGCAGTCCAGGTACATTTTTTGGTGCGAATCATACAAGTTCAGGGTTTTTAAATTATATTGTGGTGACCACTCCTCTACGCTGTCCAGGTACATTTTTTGGTGCGATTCAGACCAGTTGATGGTTTTCTTATTATATTGTGGTGACCACTCCTCTACGCAGTCCAGGTACAATATTTGGTGCGATTCATACCAGTTTAGGGTTTTTAAATTATATTGTGGTGACCACTCCTCTACGCAGTCCAGGTACATTATTTGGTGCGATTCATATAAGTTCAGGGTTTTTAAATTATATTGTGGTGACCACTCCTCTACGCAGTCCAGGTACATTTTTTGGTGCGATTCATACAAGTTCAGGGTTTTTAAATTATGTTGTGGTGACCACTCCTCTACGCAGTCCAGGTACATTTTTTGGTGCGAATCATACAAGTTCAGGGTTTTTAAATTATATTGTGGTGACCACTCCTCTACACAGTCCAGGTACATTTTTTGGTGCGAATCATACAATTTCAGGGTTTTTAAATTATATCGTGGTGACCACTCCTATACGCAGTCCAGGTACATTTTTTGGTGCGAATCATACAAGTTCAGGGTTTTTAAATTATATTGTGGTGACCACTCCTCTACGCAGTCCAGGTACATTTTTTGGTGCGAATCATACAAGTTCAGGGTTTTTAAATTATATTGTGGTGACCACTCCTCTACACAGTCCAGGTACATTTTTTGGTGCGAATCATACAATTTCAGGGTTTTTAAATTATATCGTGGTGACCACTCCTCTACGCAGTCCAGGTACATTTTTTGGTGCGAATCATACAAGTTCAGGGTTTTTAAATTATATTGTGGTGACCACTCCTCTACGCTGTCCAGGTACATTTTTTGGTGCGATTCAGACCAGTTGATGGTTTTCTTATTATATTGTGGTGACCACTCCTCTATGCAGTCCAGGTACATTTTTTGGTGCGATTCAGACCAGTTGATGGTTTTTTATTATATTGTGGTGACCACTCCTCTACGCAGTCCAGGTACATTATTTGGTGCGATTCATACCAGTTCAGGGTTTTTAAATTATATTGTGGTGACCACTCCTCTACGCAGTCCAGGTACATTTTTTGGTGCGATTCATACAAGTTCAGGGTTTTTAAAATATGTTGTGGTGACCACTCCTCTACGCAGTCCAGGTACATTTTTTAGTGCGAATCATACAATTTCAGGGTTTTTAAATTATATCGTGGTGACCACTCCTCTACGCAGTCCAGGTACATTTTTTGGTGCGAATCATACAATTTCAGGGTTTTTAAATTATATCGTGGTGACCACTCCTCTACGCAGTCCAGGTACATTTTTTGGTGCGAATCATACAAGTTAAAGGTTTTTAAATTATATTGTGGTGACCACTCCTCTATGCAGTCCAGGTACATTTTTTGGTGTGATTAAGACCAGTTGATGGTTTTCTTATTATATTGTGGTGACCACTCCTCTACGCAGTCCAGGTACATTTTTTGGTGCGAATCATACAAGTTAAAGGTTTTTAAATTATATTGTGGTGACCACTCCTCTATGCAGTCCAGGTACATTTTTTGGTGTGATTAAGACCAGTTGATGGTTTTCTTATTATATTGTGGTGACCACTCCTCTACGCAGTCCAGGTACATTTTTTGGTGCGAATCATACAAGATCAGGGTTTTTAAATTATATTGTGGTGACCCCTCCTCTACGCTGTCCAGGTACATTTTTTGGTGCGATTCAGACCAGTTGATGGTTTTCTTATTATATTGTGGTGACCACTCCTCTACGCAGTCCAGGTACATTATTTGGTGCGATTCATACCAGTTCAGGGTTTTTAAATTATATTGTGGTGACCACTCCTCTACGCAGTCCAGGTACATTTTTTGGTGCGATTCATACAAGTTCAGGGTTTTTAAATTATGTTGTGGTGACCACTCCTCTACGCAGTCCAGGTACATTTTTTGGTGCGAATCATACAAGTTCAGGGTTTTTAAATTATATTGTGGTGACCACTCCTCTACACAGTCCAGGTACATTTTTTGGTGCGAATCATACAATTTCAGGGTTTTTAAATTATATCGTGGTGACCACTCCTCTACGCAGTCCAGGTACATTTTTTGGTGCGATTCATACAAGTTCAGGGTTTTTAAATTATGTTGTGGTGACCACTCCTCTACGCTGTCCAGGTACATTTTTTTGGTGCGATTCAGACCAGTTGATGGTTTTCTTATTATATTGGGGTTGACCACTCCTCTACGCAGTCCAGGTACATTATTTGGTGCGATTCATACCAGTTCAGGGTTTTTAAATTATATTGTGGTGACCACTCCTCTACGCAGTCCAGGTACATTTTTTGGTGCGATTCATACAAGTTCAGGGTTTTTAAATTATGTTGTGGTGACCACTCCTCTACGCAGTCCAGGTACATTTTTTGGTGCGAATCATACAAGTTCAGGGTTTTTAAATTATATTGTGGTGACCACTCCTCTACACAGTCCAGGTACATTTTTTGGTGCGAATCATACAATTTCAGGGTTTTTAAATTATATCGTGGTGACCACTCCTCTACGCAGTCCAGGTACATTTTTTGGTGCGAATCATACAAGTTCAGGGTTTTTAAATTATATTGTGGTGACCACTCCTCTACGCTGTCCAGGTACATTTTTTGGTGCGATTCAGACCAGTTGATGGTTTTCTTATTATATTGTGGTGACCACTCCTCTACGCAGTCCAGGTACATTTTTTGGTGCGATTCAGACCAGTTGATGGTTTTCTTATTATATTGTGGTGACCACTCCTCTATGCAGTCCAGGTACATTATTTGGTGCGATTCATACCAGTTCAGGGTTTTTAAATTATATTGTGGTGACCACTCCTTTACACAGTCCAGGTACATTTTTTGGTGCGAATCATACAATTTCAGGGTTTTTAAATTATATCGTGGTGACCACTCCTCTACGCAGTCCAGGTACATTTTCTGGTGCGATTAAGACCAGTTGATGGTTTTCTTATTATATTGTGGTGACCACTCCTCTACGCAGTCCAGGTACATTATTTGGTGCGATTCATACCAGTTCAGTGTTTTTAAATTATATTGTGGTGACCACTCCTCTACGCAGTCCAGGTACATTTTTTGGTGCGATTCATACAAGTTCAGGGTTTTTAAATTATGTTGTGGTGACCACTCCTCTACGCAGTCCAGGTACATTTTTTGGTGCGAATCATACAAGTTCAGGGTTTTTAAATTATATTGTGGTGACCACTCCTCTACACAGTCCAGGTACATTTTTTGGTGCAAATCATACAATTTCAGGGTTTTTAAATTATATCGTGGTGACCACTCCTCTACGCAGTCCAGGTACATTTTTTGGTGCGAATCATACAAGTTCAGGGTTTTTAAATTATATTGTGGTGACCACTCCTCTACGCTGTCCAGGTACATTTTTTGGTGCGATTCAGACCAGTTGATGGTTTTCTTATTATATTGTGGTGACCACTCCTCTACGCAGTCCAGGTACAATATTTGGTGCGATTCATACCAGTTCAGGGTTTTTAAATTATATTGTGGTGACCACTCCTCTACGCAGTCCAGGTACATTATTTGGTGCGATTCATATAAGTTCAGGGTTTTTAAATTATATTGTGGTGACCACTCCTCTATGCAGTCCAGGTACATTTTTTGGTGCGATTCAGACCAGTTGATGGTTTTTTATTATATTGTGGTGACCACTCCTCTACGCAGTCCAGGTACATTATTTGGTGCGATTCATACCAGTTCAGGGTTTTTAAATTATATTGTGGTGACCACTCCTCTACGCAGTCCAGGTACATTTTTTGGTGCGATTCATACAAGTTCAGGGTTTTTAAAATATGTTGTGGTGACCACTCCTCTACGCAGTCCAGGTACATTTTTTAGTGCGAATCATACAATTTCAGGGTTTTTAAATTATATCGTGGTGACCACTCCTCTACGCAGTCCAGGTACATTTTTTGGTGCGAATCATACAATTTCAGGGTTTTTAAATTATATCGTGGTGACCACTCCTCTACGCAGTCCAGGTACATTTTTTGGTGCGAATCATACAAGTTAAAGGTTTTTAAATTATATTGTGGTGACCACTCCTCTATGCAGTCCAGGTACATTTTTTGGTGTGATTAAGACCAGTTGATGGTTTTCTTATTATATTGTGGTGACCACTCCTCTACGCAGTCCAGGTACATTTTTTGGTGCGAATCATACAAGTTAAAGGTTTTTAAATTATATTGTGGTGACCACTCCTCTATGCAGTCCAGGTACATTTTTTGGTGTGATTAAGACCAGTTGATGGTTTTCTTATTATATTGTGGTGACCACTCCTCTACGCAGTCCAGGTACATTTTTTGGTGCGAATCATACAAGATCAGGGTTTTTAAATTATATTGTGGTGACCCCTCCTCTACGCTGTCCAGGTACATTTTTTGGTGCGATTCAGACCAGTTGATGGTTTTCTTATTATATTGTGGTGACCACTCCTCTACGCAGTCCAGGTACATTATTTGGTGCGATTCATACCAGTTCAGGGTTTTTAAATTATATTGTGGTGACCACTCCTCTACGCAGTCCAGGTACATTTTTTGGTGCGATTCATACAAGTTCAGGGTTTTTAAATTATGTTGTGGTGACCACTCCTCTACGCAGTCCAGGTACATTTTTTGGTGCGAATCATACAAGTTCAGGGTTTTTAAATTATATTGTGGTGACCACTCCTCTACACAGTCCAGGTACATTTTTTGGTGCGAATCATACAATTTCAGGGTTTTTAAATTATATCGTGGTGACCACTCCTCTACGCAGTCCAGGTACATTTTTTGGTGCGATTCATACAAGTTCAGGGTTTTTAAATTATGTTGTGGTGACCACTCCTCTACGCTGTCCAGGTACATTTTTTGGTGCGATTCAGACCAGTTGATGGTTTTCTTATTATATTGGGGTTGACCAATCCTCTACGCAGTCCAGGTACATTATTTGGTGCGATTCATACCAGTTCAGGGTTTTTAAATTATATTGTGGTGACCACTCCTCTACGCAGTCCAGGTACATTTTTTGGTGCGATTCATACAAGTTCAGGGTTTTTAAATTATGTTGTGGTGACCACTCCTCTACGCAGTCCAGGTACATTTTTTGGTGCGAATCATACAAGTTCAGGGTTTTTAAATTATATTGTGGTGACCACTCCTCTACACAGTCCAGGTACATTTTTTGGTGCGAATCATACAATTTCAGGGTTTTTAAATTATATCGTGGTGACCAC